>NC_092094.1:38807429-39148679 GCF_045679555.1 Salvelinus alpinus | reverse complement strand
ATTGTTATTCTTTGTGATCCAAACACCTCAAACTTTTTTACAATCTTCCTCTGTCCAGTGTCTGTGTTATTTTGCCCATCTTAATCTTTTCTTTTTATTGGCCGGTCTGAGATATGGCTTTTTCTTTGCAACTCTGCCTAGAAGGCCAGCATCCCGGAGTCGCCTCGTCACTGTTGACGTTGAGACTGGTGTTTTGCGGGTACTATTTAATGATGCTGCTAGTTGAGGAATTTTGAGGCGACTGTTTCTCAAACTAACTCTAATGTACTTGTCCTCTTGCTCAGTTCTGCACTGGGTCCTCCCACTCCTTTTTCTATTCTGGTTAGAACCAGTTTGCGCTGTTCTGTGAAGGGAGTAGTACACAGCGTTGTACGGGATCTTCAGTTTCTTGGCAATTTCTCTCATGGAATAGCTTTAATTTCTCAGAACAAGAATAGAATGATAAGTTTCAGAAGAAAGTTCTGTTTCTGGACATTTTGAGCCTGTAATCAAAACCACAAATTCTGATACTCCAGATACTCAACTAGTCTAAAGAAGGCCAGTTTTATTGCTTCTTTAATCAGTACAACAGTTTTCAGCTGTGCTAACATCATTGCGAAATGGTTTTCTAATGATCAATTAGCCTTTTAAAATGATAAACTTGGATTAGCTAACACAACGTGCCATTGGAACACAGGAGTGATGGTTGCTGATAATGGGCCTCTGTACACCAGTGTAGATATTCCATTAAAAATCAGCCATTTCCCGCTACAATAGTCATTTACAACATTAACAATGTCTACACTGTATTTCTGATCAATTTGATGTTATTTTAATGGACAAAACATTTGCTTTTCAAGTGACACCAAACATTTGAACAGTAGTGTATATTTCTGGAACGTTCGTTCAAATCGCAGCTGTTCAGAAATATGAGGCAGAGACATAGAATACATCATCATATCGATCAAATTCGTTGAGGGTTCAGAACAGGATGACTAAAGAGAGAAAGGTGAATGTGTGTGTAAAATAACACCGAACGTGATTCGGATCCTTAGATTTGAGAAATAAGTTTCCAGAGGGGCGGGACGGGGGCAAAAACTCCATATTCGCAGCCTCAACCTAACAAAATTACTGGAGAATACAGGATGGGAATACATTACACCGTTGACCTAAATATTTCATCACACACAAATACAGTCGCTGAATTCATTCATCAATCATAATCACAGACTCCTCTCTCTCCTGGCCCATCCTGGGCTGCAGTAGCACTCTCTGTTAACAGAGTAGAGGTAGAGAAGGAAGAGGAGCGTATGATTGCAGTGGCATGAGGTCTGTAGAAATGGCATCAGGTCAGACCCATGTGGTCTGCAGTCTCCTGAACAGAGCCTACAGAGATAAAACAGACCTGACTGACCATAGGCAGATTGAGGCGTTTTCTATATTAGGCCTGGTTTTATTTCCGGCTGGGGACTGAGTGTTGGCTTACTAATGTCCACCTGGGATGGGTGCATCTACTGACTCCAGGATGACTCCAGACTGCTTCCCGCTGCCAATTAGCAGAAAGATGTACCTTTTACTGCAGTGGGCTAAATCCGTGCCACCCAGAGTGATTCTTGGTAGTTTTAAACAAATCTACTTAAAAACAAAAGAATACACCTCACACACATTGTTATGAGCTTAAAAAAATAAGACACATGTACCATGTCAGATATAGAGTTGAAATGTATTACCTTTTGAGTTTGCATCCCAATATTACACTTTATATACAGTATCAGTCAAACGTTTGGACAAGATGCCAAGAGTGTGCCAAGCTGCATCAAGGCAAAGGTGGCTACTTTGAAGAATCTCAAATATAACATATATTTTTATATGTTTAACACTTTTTTGGTTACTACATGATTCCATATGTGTTATTTCATAGATTTGATGTCTTCACTATTATTCTACAATGTATAAAATAGTAAAAATAAAGAAAAACCCTAGAATGAGTAGGTGTGTCCAAACTTTTGACTGGTACTGTATATCCCGTATATCCCAGAAGACTGAAATATGTGACTCATTTCAGGAAACTAGGTGTATGTTGCACGTCACCACTTCACAGGAGAGGCATTTGAACATTTATTTTTTATCAAAATATGTTTTTGGGCAGAAATGCCTTCTGGAACATGTCAACTTCATGTGCCTTAATAACAAACTTGTCTTCCATCTGTAAATACGAATATAATTGTTAAATTACGAGCCTAGCTTGTTTAGCAACGGAAAAGACAGGAATCTTCCCGCTAGTCTGTCAGGTTTTGGCCAGGACTGTTCAGGTTTTGTTCACTAGATGTCCCCCTTGCACCTTTTTTGTACCTTTTGTTTTTTCTTGCCCTAATTATTGTTTGCACCTGTAAGTCATTCCCTTGTTAGTATTTAACCCTGTGTGTTCCTCAGTTCCTTGCTCAGTGTTTGTATGTTAGCACCCAGCCCCAGCCTTTGTGAACATTTTTCTCTTGTTGAATTTTCCAGAGGTTCTCTGGTTTTGTTCTCGTGTATTTTTGGATTGATCTTTTGAGGTTTGTTTTTTCCCTTGCTGTTTTTACCACTTTGTGGATTTTCTTTTGTATTTTGGAAGATATCTATTTTTTTATTAAACCACCATCTCTAGTACTGCTGTGTCTGCCTCATCTTCTGGGTTCTGCCAATTATTAGTGACTGTTTCTCGCACCGGGTCCTGACATAGTCACGATTTACCACCACAGACCGATGCTAGAACTAAGACCGCACTCAACAAACTCTATAAGGCCATAAGCAAACAAGAAAATGGTCATCCAAAAGTGACGCTCCTAGTGGCCGGGGACTTTAACGCAGGCAAACTTAAATCTATTTTCCCAAATGTTTACCAGCATTTTCCCAAACGTGCAATCAGAGGAAAAAAACTCTAGACCACAGTTACTCCACACACAGAGATGCGTACAAAGCTCTCCCTCGCCCTCCATTTGGCAAATCTAACAATAATTCTATCCTCCTGATTTCTGCTTACAAGCTAAAACTAAAGCAGCAAGTACAAGTGACTCGCTCAATACGGAAGTGGTCAGATGATGCGGATGCTACACTACAGGACTGTTTTGCTAGCACAGACTGGAATATGTTCCGGGATTCATCCAATGGCATTGAGGAGTATACCACCTCAGTCATCGGCTTCATCAATAAGTGCATCGACGACGTCGTCCCCACAGTGACCGTACGTACATATCCCAACCAGAAGCCAGGCTAGAACTGCCGCTTTCAAGGAGCAGGACACTAATCCAGACGCTAATAAGAAATCCTGCTATACCCTCAGACAAACCATCAAACAAGCAAAGCATCAATACAGGATTAAGATTGAATCCTACTTCACCGGCTCTGACGCCCGTCAGATGTGGCAGGTCTTGAAAACTGTTACGGACTACAAAGGGAAACCCAGACCCGAGCTGCCAAGTGACGTGAGCCTACCAGACAAGCTAAATGCCTTTTATGCTCACTTCGAGGCAAGTGTCTTCACTGACATTTGCAACCTCTCTCTGACTGAGTCTGTAATACCTACAGTGGGGAGAACAAGTATTTGATACACTGCCGATTTTGCAGGTTTTCCTACTTACAAAGCATGTAGAGGTCTGTAATTTGTATCATAGGTACACTTCAACTGTGAGAGACAGAATCTAAAACAAAAATCCAGAAAATCACATTGTATGATTTGTAAGTAATTAATTTGCATTTTATTGAATGACATAAGTATTTGATACATCAGAAAAGCAGAACTTAATATTTGGTACAGAAACCTTTGTTTGCAATTACAGAGATCATACGTTTCCTGTAGTTCTTGACCAGGTTTGCACACACTGCAGCAGGGATTTTGGCCCACTCCTCCATACAGACCTTCTCCAGATCCTTCAGGTTTCGGGGCTGTCACTGGGCAATACGGACTTTCAGCTCCCTCCAAAGATTTTCTATTGGGTTCAGGTCTGGAGACTGGCTAGGCCACTCCAGGACCTTGAGATGCTTCTTACGGAGTCACTCCTTAGTTGCCCTGGCTGTGTCTTTCAGGTCGTTGTCATGCTGGAAGACCCAGCCACGACCCATCTTCAATGCTCTTACTGAGGGAAGGAGGTTGTTGGCCAAGATCTCGTGATACATGGCCCCATCCATCCTCCCCTCAATACGGTGCAGTCGTCCTGTCCCCTTTGCAGAAAAGCATCCCCAAAGAATGATGTTTCCACCTCCATGCTTCACGGTTGGGATGGTGTTCTTGGGGTTGTACTCATCCTTCTTCTTCCTCCAAACATGGCGAGTGGAGTTTAGACCAAAAAGCTCTATTTTTGTCTCATCAGACCACATGACCTTCTCCCATCCCTCCTCTGGATCATCCAGATGGTCATTGGCAAACTTCAGACGGGCCTGGACATGCGCTGGCTTGAGCAGGGGGACCTTGCGTGCGCTGCAGGATTTTAATCCATGACGGCGTAGTGTGTTACTAATGGTTTTCTTTGAGACTGTGGTCCCAGCTCTCTTCAGGTCATTGACCAGGTCCTGCCGTGTAGTTCTGGGCTGATCCCTCACCTTCCTCATGATCATTGATGCCCCACGAGGTGATATCTTGCATGGAGCCCCAGTCCGAGGGTGATTGACCGTCATCTTGAACTTCTTCCATTTTCTAATAATTGCGCCAACAGTTGTTGCCTTCTCACCAAGCTGCTTGCCTATTGTCCTGTAGCTCATCCCAGCCTTGTGCAGGTCTACAATTTGATCCCTGATGTCCTTACACAGCTCTCTGGTCTTGGCCATTGTGGAGAGGTTGGAGTCTGTTTGATTGAGCGTGTGGACAGGTGTCTTTTATACAGGTAACGAGTTCAAACAGGTGCAGTTAATACAGGTAATGAGTGGAGAACAGGAGGGCTTCTTAAAGAAAACCTAACAGGTCTGTGAGAGCCGGAATTCTTACTGGTTGGTAGGTGATCAAATACTTATGTCATGCAATAAAATGCAAATTAATTACTTAAAAATCATACAATGTAATTTTCTGGATTTTTGTTTTAGATTCTGTCTCTCACAGTTGAAGTGTACCTATGATACAAATTACAGACCTCTACATGCTTTGTAAGTAGGAAAACCTGCAAAATCGGCAGTGTATCAAATACTTGTTCTCCCCACTGTACATGTTTCAAGCAGACCACCATAGTCCCTGTGCCCAAAGAAGTGAAGGTAACCTGCGTAAATGATTACCAGCCCGTAGCACTCACGTCGGTAGTCATGAAGTGCTTTGAAAGGCTGGTCATGGCTCACATCAACAGCATCCTCCCAGATACCCTAGACCCACTCCAATTTGTATACCGCCCCAACAGATTTACAGATGACGCAATCTCAATCGCACTCCACACTGCCCTTTCCCACCTGGACAAAAGGAACACCTATGTGAGATTGCTGTTCATTGACTACAGCTCAGTGTTCAACACCATAGTGCCCAATAAGCTCATCACTAAGCTAAAGAAACTGGGACTAAACATCTCCCTCTGCAACGGGATCCTGGACTTCCTGACGGGACACCACAGGTGGTAAGGGTAGGCAACAACACATCTGCCACGCTGATCCTCAACACTGGGGCCCCTCAGGGGTGTGTACTTAGTCCCCTCATGTACTCCCTGTTCACCCACGACTGCGTGGCCGAACACGAATCCAACACCATAATTAAGTTTGCTGACGACACAACAGTGGTAGGCCCGATCACCGACAACGATGAGACAGCCTATAGGGAGGAGGTCAGAGAACTGGCTGTGTGGTGCCAGGACAACAACCTCTCCCTCAATGTGAGCAAGAGAAAGGAGTTGATCATGGACTCCAGGAAAAGGCGGGCCGAACAGGCCCCAATTAACATCAACGGGGCTGTAGTGGAGCGGGTCGAAAGTTTCAAGTTCCTTGGTGTCTACATCACCAACAAACTATCATGGCCCAAACACACCAAGACAGTCGTGAAGAGGGCACGGCAAAACCTTTTCCCCCTCAGGAGACTGAAAAGATTCTCATCGAGAGCATCCTGACCGGTTGCATCTGCTCGTGCGTACGGCCCAGCACATCACTCGGGCCAAGCTTCCTGCCATCCAGGACCTATATAATAGGTCAGAGGAAATCCGTGTCAGAGGAAATCCCATAAAATTGTCAGAGACTCCAGTCACCCAAGCCATAGACTGTTTTCTCTGCTACCGCACGGCAAAGGGTACCGGAGCGCCAAGTCTAGGACCAAAATTCTCCTTAACAGCTTCTACCCCCAAGCTATAAGATTGCTGAACAATTAATCAAATGGCCCCCGGACTATTACATTGAACCCCCCCTTCCCCTCCATTTGTTTTGTACACTGCTGTTACTCGCTGTTTATTATCTATGCATAGTCACTTCACCCCTACCTACATGTACAAATTACCTTGAATAACCTGTACCCCCACACACTGGCTCGGTACCGGTACCCCCTGTATATAGCCTCATTATTGTTATGTTATTGTGTTACTTTTTATAAAAAAAATATATGTTTTACTTTAGTTTATTTGGTAAATATTTGATATACTCTTCTTGAACTTTTATATACAGTCCTTGAACTGCACTGTTGGTTAATGGCTTGTAAGAAGTAATTTCACGGTAAGGTCTACACTTGCTGTATTCGACGCATGTGACAAATACAGTTTGATTTGATTTGATTGGCTGACATATTAGATGGGCTGGACATGCCGGGAGAGGAGTTTGGATTGCCATGTATCAAGCTTCTGTCTATAATGTGAGCTGCTCAGTATGCGTTCATAGTTCTTTCTACTGCACTGTTTTTGAAAGATATAATGCTAGCCATTGAGAACTACAAAAGTTTTTCTACATTTCTCAACAGCATTGATGTCCTGAATTTAGCTGGTGCTATCGACAGACAGACAAAAGTGTTGGGCTACTTTCTGCACATGCCACGGTCAGTGTGAACGGAAGTGATTTGACACAACGCTGGCCAAACAAGATTTAGCTACAAGCAAAACTGAGATAAATGGTTCCAGTCTGCCGTGACGTGTTCAACCATATATACGGGTAAGAGTCTAGCTACGTTTTCAGATATTATAAGTTTTTAATTTTGTCAGAAAGTATTTTTATTGCAAGTTAAAGTGGACTGTTAGCTAGCTAGCGGACGTTAGCTTGCTGGCTCGCTAGCTAACATTACGTGTATGATCTGCATAGTACTATTATTCGAATCAGAATACCATTTTCATTGCTAGTTATAGCCTAACGTAGTTGGTTAGCTTTAGCTACCTGGAGATGCATACTACAGCTATGACAATGTTTGTATTGGTAGTACAATGAGTTGGGATTATGTTGGTTCATTGTTTAGCTAGCTAGCTAGCTACATGTCTAAACAAAAGACTCCACTTCGCCAGATGATTATACGACCCATCAAGTTAGCCAGGTGTCTGGGGGTGATTATGGCCATCTTTTGTATTTCATGAACATACGTATGTCTAGACAATAGTGACCCATCTACTTAGCTAGATGTGTCTGGGGGGTGGTTATAGCATAGCCTTCACATGACCCATCAATTTAGACAAGTGTTTCGGGTCAGGGTAATCAAATAATTAGAAAATATTTATAACAGATTTTTATCTGGACACTTTCTGTTTTTGATATTGCTACTATGCAAATATGCAAGTAACCATTCCACTGTACCGTGTATACCTTCTGTATCCTGTGCATGTGACAAATAAACATAGATTTTATTTGATATAGTGTGTGTTTACCAGAGATGGTTATGTGAATAACAACATGACCTGCACAAAAGTCAGATTAGCATATAGGCCAATGACTAGATAAAGTGTATTTTTACCTGGAGTTTTTAATTATTGTAGGCTACTATTTTTACCACTTTTAGTCTTTAATCTTCAGTTGTTTACTAAACTACTCACTATGTTTAGCACATGGCCTCACATGTGACTCATTAAACAGATGGGTGGGGATAAAGATTAAGACTGTGTGAACGATGCTGAATGGGTGCAGACAAAGAAGAGCTTTCCAGTAGGTGTACCAAAACATTCAAGGGACATTTTCTCAAAAGTGTTTATCTACTTTCAAAGCAAAATTACTTTCCCATTGTTCCTTAAACTGCAGTGTAAGATATACCATTTCCTAGCTCTGAGTCTCTACTTTTATCCAATGTAAAAAACACAATTTCAAATTTTGCTACATAAGACCATATCCTGGTGGTCGGTCACATATAACAAAACTGTTTGACACCGGATTTTCGTTATTAAAAAATAAATAATCTTTATTAATTATGAAATTATGAAAAATATTTCTAATATTTCTAACATTCCACCCATGTGGCCATTCCACCCATGTGGCACGTTTGGTCATTGATTGCAGGAAAGGGCTATTCCACCCCTGGTCCCTGGCCGCTGACGGATGGACCCGACCCAACCAGAGGACTGCAGACACCAGCAGCAGAGCAGCACGGGGCAGGAGGGTCGTAAAGAGAGAAATAGTCTGAGACTCAGACATACTCTGTCTCTCTGCATCCAATCCCTCCTCTCAGGGCTTTCTGTAGCCAGGCAGGTCACCATGGGGCTGTTAAAGGGTAATAGTAAGGCCCACCAGAGAACATAGGTCTAGAGACTCCTGACTCCTCATCTATTCTATGAGTATAAGCTGAGGGCTTTCTCATGTGCTCGTATTCCTGCCCCCAGGATGAGCATATTAGGCAATTGCGTAAGCCCTGCAGCGAAACAAGGAGAATGATAAGAATGTTTTAATACATTATGTCTATATTCAGAGATAAGCTGTATGAGAAGACTTGGTGTATTGCAATAAATGCTTTCTTTAAGGGAGGCTGGTGTGTCTAACAAAACAGAGCCGCACCTGAGTTTCCATCCATCCTCTCTAGGCAGCCTAAATCATCACTCTGACTGTGCCCTGGCGTCATACATGGCTGTTATCCATCAAAGCAGTGCACTGGCCTTCCTTCCCTCAGCTAATCAAAGCCCTGCATACCAATCTCCCCTCCAGCCCACAGAGCAACGATTGGCTCCCCTGCCAACACCCCTAACAGTCCTACACATAGTCCTTACCCTCACCAACAATGGCAACACTTAATCCTGCTCCTTCCTTCCCCTTCAGCGATGGTTCATTCCATCACTCACATCCACATTTCCTATACCCTGACGCATGAGTTTGCATTATCAATCACATTTCCTTATTCTATACCTCCCAGCAATGGTTTCTCCGATCAGTCATCCTCCTCTACACCACCCCCGAACCCCCCTGTACTTCCCACTGTGATGGTTAATTCCATCAGTCACACGCCTCTCACTCGCACCTCACCAGCCCTGGTAGCTTCCATCAGGGCCATAATCCATTTAAGAGGGGAGCAGCTCCTTCATACTCCAGTGGTGTGACTGTGAGGCAGAGAGCTCTGTTCTGTCAAGACTAAGATAAATAAAGCTGAGCCACACAGTAAAGGGAATAATTACACTCAATCCCTGGATACCATAGTCAGGCTGTGGCTGGTACTGAGGCTGGGGCTAGGACTGTAGCTGGGGCTAGGGCTGGGACTGTAGCCGGGGCTGGGGCTAGGACTGTAGCCGGGGCTAGGACTGGGACTGTAGCCGGGGCTAGGGCTGGGACTGTAGCCGGGGCTAGGGCTGGGACTGTAGCCGGGGCTAGGACTGGGACTGGGACTGTAGCCGGGGCTAGGACTGTAGCCGGGGCTGGGGCTAGGACTGTAGCCGGGGCTAGGGCTAGGACTGTAGCCGGGGCTAAGGCTGGGACTGTAGCCGGGGCTAAGGCTGGGACTGGGACTGCAGCTGGGGCTAGGACTGTAGCCGGGGCTAGGGCTGGGACTGTAGCCGGGGCTAGGGCTGGGACTGTAGCCGGGGCTAAGGCTGGGACTGGGACTGCAGCTGGGGCTAGGACTGTAGCCGGGGCTAGGGCTGGGACTGTAGCCGGGGCTAGGGCTGGGACTGTAGCCGGGGCTAAGGCTGGGGCTGGGACTGCAGCTGGGGCTGGGACTGCAGCTGGGGCTAGGACTGTAGCCGGGGCTAGGGCTAGGACTGTAGCCGGGGCTAGGGCTGGGACTGTAGCCGGGGCTAGGGCTGGGACTGTAGCCGGGGCTAGGGCTGGGACTGTAGCCGGGGCTAGGGCTGGGACTGTAGCCGGGGCTAGGGCTGGGACTGTAGCCGGGGCTAAGGCTGGGACTGGGACTGCAGCTGGGGCTAGGACTGTAGCCGGGGCTAGGGCTGGGACTGTAGCCGGGGCTAGGGCTAGGACTGTAGCCGGGGCTAAGGCTGGGACTGTAGCCGGGGCTAAGGCTGGGACTGGGACTGCAGCTGGGGCTAGGACTGTAGCCGGGGCTAGGGCTGGGACTGTAGCCGGGGCTAGGGCTAGGACTGTAGCCGGGGCTAAGGCTGGGACTGGGACTGCAGCTGGGGCTAGGACTGTAGCCGGGGCTAGGGCTGGGACTGTAGCCGGGGCTAGGGCTGGGACTGTAGCCGGGGCTAAGGCTGGGGCTGGGACTGCAGCTGGGGCTGGGACTGCAGCTGGGGCTAGGACTGTAGCCGGGGCTAGGGCTAGGACTGTAGCCGGGGCTAGGGCTGGGACTGTAGCCGGGGCTAGGGCTGGGACTGTAGCCGGGGCTAGGGCTGGGACTGTAGCCGGGGCTAGGGCTGGGACTGTAGCTGGGGCTAAGGCTGGGACTGGGACTGCAGCTGGGGCTAGGACTGTAGCCGGGGCTAGGGCTGGGACTGTAGCCGGGGCTAGGGCTGGGACTGTAGCCGGGGCTAAGGCTGGGGCTGGGACTGCAGCTGGGGCTGGGACTGCAGCTGGGGCTAGGACTGTAGCCGGGGCTAGGGCTAGGACTGTAGCCGGGGCTAGGGCTGGGACTGTAGCCGGGGCTAGGGCTGGGACTGTAGCCGGGGCTAAGGCTGGGACTGGGACTGCAGCTGGGGCTAGGACTGTAGCCGGGGCTAGGGCTGAGACTGTAGCCGGGGCTAGGGCTGGGACTGTAGCCGGGGCTAGGACTGGGACTGTAGCCGGGGCTAAGGCTGGGACTGGGACTGCAGCTGGGGCTAGGACTGTAGCCGGGGCTAGGGCTGGGACTGTAGCCGGGGCTAGGGCTGGGACTGTAGCCGGGGCTAGGGCTGGGACTGTAGCCGGGGCTAGGACTGGGACTGTAGCCGGGGCTAAGGCTGGGACTGGGACTGCAGCTGGGGCTAGGGCTGGGACTGTAGCCGGGGCTAGGGCTGGGACTGTAGCCGGGGCTAAGGCTGGGACTGGGACTGCAGCTGGGGCTGGGACTGGGACTGGGACTGCAGCTGGGGCTGGGACTGCAGCAGGGGCTAGGGATGGGGCTGGGACTGCAGCTGGGGCTGGGACTGCAGCAGGGGCTGCAGCCGGGGCTAGGGCTGGGACTGGGACTGCAGCTGGGGCTGGGACTGCAGCAGGGGCTAGGGATGGGGCGAGGACTGCAGCCGGGGAGAGGACTGCAGCCGGGGCGAGGACTGCAGCCTGGGCGAGGACTGCAGCCGGGGCTAGTGCTGATGTTGGGCTAGTACTGCTGTGCTGTGCTGTGCTGGCCAGAATAAAGAGTAATGGCACTGTAGCTGAGATGAGAGCTGATGATGTGGGGCTCAATAAAGTTTCCCAGAGGACAGGCAGGCACATGTCTTCCCTGGCAGCCACACCTTGCTTTTCTTCCTCCACACACTGGGGATGCCCTCTGTCGTTCAGCAGCCACTGTGCTGTGTATAGTCAAAGTGATGTTTATTAAAAATAAAAAGCTGTTTTAAGTGAGAAGTAGGCATTGTTCTGAAGCCGAAAAATAAAAAAAGAAAGCACCACAATGCCTATTCCAACCATGCTCTAGCAAGGTGTCCCAGAACACAGGTTTGACCTTCTACAGTAGTTATGTTGGTATTTTACTTCAAACTATGTGTAGTCAGGTTGCTTAGGATTCACACTTCTCAAACAGCCTAATTCATACTCTTAGAGGAGGTGCTCCCAGAATAATGTGATTTGTAGCGCATACAAAAGTAGTGGAATCTTCACACACCACAGTAAGACATTATCCAATTACACTACGTTTTCATGCTTTTTAAAATGAAATGAAAGCAACTTTTTATACTTACAAGACCGTCAGGCTTGATTGAGCTGTTTTGTGGTGCATGCCTGTATCTCCTTAAACCTTCTTTTGAGCAATATATGTCATAAAAAAATATATCATAATAACATCGTTTTTTGGTCAGTAGGTACAGGTGGTGGCATTTTGGACAAAGTAGCTCACATAGATACAGCCTGTCAGCATTCCTGATTTACAGTGCCTTGCAAAAGTAATCATCCCCTCTGCGTTTTTTTTTTTCAATTTTGTTGCATTACAACCTGTAATTTAAATGGGTTTTTGGGGGGATTTCATGCAAAGGACATACACAAAATAGTCCAAATTGGTGAAGTGAAATTTAAAAAATAAATTTAAAAACAAACTGAAAAGTGGTGTGTGCATATGTATTCACCCCCTTTGCTATGAAGCCCCTAAATAAGATCTGGTGCAACCAATTACCTTCAGAAGCTCCACAGGGAGATTGGAGTATCTGTCCATAGGACCACTTTAAGCCGTACACTCCACAGAGCTGGGTTTTACGGAAGAGTGGCCAGAAAAAAAGCCATTGCTTAAAGAATTAAAATAAGCAAACACGTTTGGTGTTCGCCAAAAGCATATGGGAGACTCCTAAAACATATGGAAGAAGGTACTCTGGTCAGATGAAACAAAAATGTGGGGTTTTAGCCATCAAGGAAAACGCTACGCCTGGTGCAAGCCCAACACCTCTCATCACCCCGAGAACATCATCCTGTGGGGATGTTTTTCATCGCCAGGGACTGGGAAACTGGTCAGAATTGAAGGAATGATGGATGGCGCTAAATACAGGGAAATTCTTGAGGGAAACTGTTTCAGTCTTCAAGAGATTTGAGACTGGGACGGGGGTTCACCTTCCAGCTGGACAATGACCCTAAGCATACTGCTAAAGCAACACTCGAGTGGTTTAAGGGGAAACATTTAAATGTCTTGGAAAGGTCTAGTCAGAGTCCAAACCTCAATCCAATTAAGAATCTGTGTTTTGACTTAAAGATTGCTGTACACCAGCGGAACCTATTCAACTTGAAGGAGCTTGAGCAGTTTTGCCTTGGAGAACGGGCAAAAATCCCAGTGGCTAGATGCTGCAAAAGGTGGCTCTACAAAGTATTGACGTTGGGGGGGTGAATAGTTATGCACGCTCAAGTTTTCAATTTTTTTGTCTTATTTCTTGCTTGTTTCACCCAAAAATATATTTTGCATCTTCAAAGTGTGTAAATCAAAAAAGCTAACCCCCCAAAAATCTATTTTAATTCCAGGTTGTAAGGCAACAAAATAGGAAAAATGCTAACGGGGTGAATACTTTCACAAGCCACTGTATGTAACGGTTAGCTTACCTGTGTACTATTGGCATAAGCTCAGAACCACTTGTGTTTAAAACATGGTCCTGTTTTATCAATTGCTGTGCTGATCAACGGAAAGTTCATTACCTCTGTAAAAGAAAATTATATGTAGCTTAAAATTATGTTTGTACTTTTTTATTTTTGCAATAAGATGGTGACGCAACAATGATACACATTTACTATAGGCCTACAGTATATCTAAAAATACATACAGCCAAATATATATATATATATATATATATACAGTATACCGGGGTACATCATTTTAATATCAGGACACTGTAAAGTCCATTATCCCTCTGAAGAGTATGAATTAGACTGTTTGAGAAGGTTTGATTCCTAAGCAATCTGCCTAAACATACAGAACCAGTCAACAGTTTGGACACACCTCATTCCAGGGTTTTTCTTTATTTTACTATTTTCTACATTGTAGAATAGTAGTGAAGGCATCAAAACTATGAAATAACACATGTGGAATCATGTAATAACCAAAAAAGTGTAAACAAATCAACATTTATTTTAAATTTGAGATTCTTCAAAGTAACCAACCTTTGCCTTGATGACAGCTTTTGCACACTCTAAGGATTCTCTCAACCAGCTTCATGAGGTAGTCACCTGGAATGCATTTCAATTAGCAAGTGTGTCATGTCAAAAGTTAAATAGTGGAATTTCTTTCCTTCTTAATGCCTTTGAGCCAATCAGTTGTGATATGACAAGGTAGGGTTGGTATACAGAAGATAGCCCTATTTGGTAAAAGACCAAGTTCATATTATGGCAAGAACAGCTCAAATAAGCAAAGAGAAACAACAGTCCAACATTACTTTAAGACATGAAGGTCAGTCAATCTGTAAAATGTCAAGAACTTTGAAAGTTTCTTCAAGTGCAGTCGCAAAAACCATTGAGCGCTTTGATTTGATAAACTTTGATTTGATTTGATGAAACTGGCTCTCATGAAGACCACCACAGGAAAGGAAGACCCAGAGTTACCTCTGCTGCAGAGGATAAGTTCACTAGAGTTACCAGCCTCAGAAATTGCAGCCCAAATAAATGCTTCACAGAGTTCAAGTAACAGACACATCTCAACTTCAACTGTTCAGATGAGACTGCTTGAATCAGGTCTTCATGGTCTAATTGCAAAGAAACCACTACTGAAGGACACCAATAAGAAGAGACTTGCTTGGGCCAAGAAACACGAGCAATGGACATTAGACCGGTGGAAATATGTCCTTTGGTCTGATGAGTCCAAATTTTAGATTCTTGGTTCCAACCTCCGTATCTTTGTGAGACGCCGAGTAGGTGAACGGATGATCTCTGCATGTGTGGTTCCCACCATGAAGCATGGAGAAGGAGGTGTGATGGTGTGGGGGTGCTTTGCTAGCGACACTGTAGGTGATTTATTTTTAATTCAAGGCACACTTGATCGGCATGGCTACCACAGCATTCTGCAGCGATACGCCTTCCCATCTGGTTTGCGCTTAGAGGGACTGTCATTTGTTCAACAGGACAATGACCCAACACACCTCCAGGTTGTGTAAGGGATATTTGACCAAAAAGGAGAGTGACCATATACCAAGGGTAAGACAAAATGTTTATTTTTACTGCTCTAATTATGTTGGTAATAATTTTACAATAGCAATAAGGCACCTCGAGGGTTAGTGATACTCTGTGTTGCGTCATGCATAAGAACAGCCCTTAGCTGTGGTATATTGGCTATATACCACACCTCTTCGGGCCTCATTGCTTAAATATAAAATGTACAACCAAATGTACATTTATCAGATATAGTCAGCTTTGTAAATACAATTTAAGGATGGCCACAGTTGCTTTTGACTAACTACAGGTTTATGCAATCTTTTTTGCTCAAGCCCAGTTCTACCACACCCGATTCTACTATTCATGGTCTCGATGAACATTTACATTTAAGTCATTTAGCAGACGCTCTTATCCAGAGCGACTTACAAATTGGTGCATTCACCTTATGATATCCAGTGGAACAACCACTTTACAATAGTGCATCTAACTCTTTTAAGGGGGGGGGGGGGGGTTAGAAGGATTACTTTATCCTATCCTAGGTATTCCTTAAATAGGTGGGGTTTCAGGTGTCTCCGGAAGGTGGTGATTGACTCCGCTGACCTGGCGGCTGAGGTCTTGATGAACAGCTGAGTAGTAGAATCGGGTGTGGTAGCACTGGGCTTGAACATAAAAGCCTGCATAACCTGGTGGCTCGTCAAGAGCAATTTTGATAACTCCTGATACAAACAATATAACAAATGACAAACTGCTGAGAAACACCTGTATACAGGACAAGTACAAAACTCTTAAGGAAAATTATAGATATATTTACAAATCTGAAATTGGATAGTTGCTCTAAAAAATTTAAGCTACACATATCCTAAGTAATGCTGTAAACAGCTGTCTAACTCCAGCAAAAGAGCACACATCCTCATTTATAAATGGCAGTATAAATATGAAAACAGGTGGGAGAACTCACAGATTTGGAACAGAACATACATTTTAAGTATTGATAGTGTGCAACATACCATGTGTGCTGCAACCTAGTCTCAGATTATTCCATATTATTCTGAACGTAAATGCGGGACACTCAATTTAGTATGATATGTCACGTTTCGTATGGTTTGTGGATCTCCATCATCCATTTCATATGATATGTTATGAATTGCAATTCGTATGATATGTTATGAATTTGCAAAATGTACAATATGTTACGAATTTGCAAAACATTCATGTTACGAATTTGCTAAACATATGATATGTTACAAATTCAAATGTATTATGACTCACATTTGACAGGAGCTAGGAAGCTAACGCTAATGTTAGCTAGCTGGCTAACAATAGCTAGGCTAGGGGTCAGGGTAAAGGTTAGGCATTAGGTTAAAGGGTTAAGGTATAGTGTTAAGGGAAGGGTTAGCTACAAGGGTCAAGGTTAGGGTTAGGGGAAGGGTTAGCTACAAGGGTCAAGGTTAGGGTTAGGGGAAGGGTTAGCTACAAGGGTCAAGGTTAGGGTTAGGGGAAGGGTTAGCTAACATGCTAAATGGTTGGAAAGTAGCTAAAAAAGTATACTGAACAAAAATATTAGCGCAACATGCAATCATTTCAAAGATTTTACTGAGTTCAAATCAAATCAAAGTTTATTTGTCACGTGCGCTGAATACAACAGATGTAGACCTTACAGTGAAATGCTTACTTACAGGCTATAACCAAGAGTGCAATTTTTATGTAAAAAAAAGGTATTAGGTCAACAATAGATAAGTAAAGAAATAAAAACAACAGTAGAAAAGACAGTGAAAAATAACAGTAGCGAGGCTATAACAGTAGCGAGGCTATAACAGTAGCGAGGCTATATACAGGCACCGGTTAGTCGGGCTGATACATGTAGGTATGGTTAAAGTGACTATGCATATATGATAAACAGAGAGTAGCAGTAGCGTAAAAGAGGGGTTGGCAGGTGGTGGGTGGCAGGACACAATGTAGATTGTCCGGTTAGCCAATGTGCGGGGGCACCGGTTAGTCGGGCTAATTGAGGTAGTATGTACATGAATGTATAGTTAAAGTGACTATGCATATATGATAAACAGAGAGTAGCAGCAGCGTAAAAGAGGGGTTGGGGGAGAGGAACACACAATGCAAATAGTCCGGGAAGCCATTTGATTACCTGTTCAGGAGTCTTATGGCTTGGGAGTAAAAACTATTGAGAAGCCTTTTTGTCCTAGACTTGGCACTCCGGTACTGCTTGCCATGCAGTAGTAGAGAGAACAGTCTATGACTGGGGTGGCTGGGGTCTTTGACAATTTTTAGGGCCTTCATCTGACACCGCCTGGTGTAGAGGTCCTGGATGGCAGGCAGCTTAGCCCCAGTGATGTACTGAGCCGTACGCACTACCCTCTGTTACAGTTACAGTTCATATGAGGAAATCAGCCAATTGAAATAACTTCATTAGGCCCTAATCTATGGATTTCACATTACTGGGAATACAGATATGCTTCTGTTGGTTACATTAAAAAAATGGGCTTCACAACGGGCCTCAGGATCTCATCATGCTATTTTTGTGCATTCAAATTGCCAATCAATGAAATGCAATTGTGTTCTTTGTCCATAGCTCATGACTGCACATACCATAACCCCACAGCCACCATGGGGCACTCTGTTCATAATGTTGACATCAGTAAAACTCATGAAACATGGGGCCAACACTTTACATGTTGCATTTATATTTTAGTTCAGTGTAGTAAGTAGTTGAAAAGTAGCTAATTAACTAAAATGCTAGTTTTGCCTTGAAGAATGGGCAAAAATCTTAGTGGCTAGATGTGTCACGCTTATAGAGACATACCCCAAGATACTTGCAGCTGTAATTGCTGCAAAAGGTGGCTCTACAAAGTATTGACTTTGGGGGGGTGAATAGTTGTGCACGCTCAAATGATACAAACCCCCCAAAAATCTATTTTAATTCCAGGTTTTAAGGAAACAAAATAAGAAAAATGCTAAGGGGGTGAATACTTTCGCAAGCCACTGTACAACGTGCATTGAATTGGCAGTAGTTTGTCAGCTCCACATGGACCAGCTTGCATTTTTCCATGACAGGCGCATGCCCACAATCCGCCAAAGCTCTGTGTCTTTGGACAGTACCGTAGGGATGGCGTGCATCTCACGGATGAGGGCAATGACCTCTTCCTTGAGAGCCTGACAGCTGGTCTCTCCTCCATTCTAACAAGATGCACGCAGTAGTACACAACACCACACTCACTGCCACTTGCCTGCCACTTCACAAACTCGAAGGCTCTTTTAAGAGCCACATAAGAAATTAAAATAAGTGTGTGTGGGTGTGTGTGTGTTGGGAGGGGGCTGTCAAAACTGTAAACAAAACACTAGTCAAAATCTAACCCACAATCTTCAGATTTAACCATTACACTATGAACTCTGTTCTTAAAACATTGATTTCTACAGACCATTTAAATGGTCAGTCTGGAAGCGTTTGTTCCAAACTGATTTTGTTAATTCACTCTGTACTGAACGTTTACTTCCAAATTGATTTTGTTAATTCATTCTGTACTGAACGTTTACTTCTCTTGCGTGGCTGAAATACAATAGTCTAAAACAATTGATTTGTTGAAAACACGCTAAATCATTCATGTAGCTAACCAAGTTAGCAAGCATGTCATTTTAATTTGGCGCAGAATTTAAGCAAGTAGAGAGGGGTTAGATTAATCTGGCCCGGGGTACACCGGGGCTATGGCCCATCACGTCATCGGGCAAAAGCGGAGAGGGAAATCAGATAAAGCGTTTTTATCAAAAGCAATCACTTTTACATGTGAAAAAATAGAATCCTACTCATTACTACACACGCTTAATTACGTCACTTTTGTTCTGAGCCGACTTCCCCGTCTGACTGAACGGGGCACCTGGCTCACGCCCGGGAGGCAGCCCGGTTCCAAATTGAATGCAAACAACTTTCAGCCGCTAAATGGGCACCCGGCCGAGATTAGTCGAACCCCTTCAGTGATTCTGATGTTGTTTTACCTGGGTACACTGTGTGCAGCACCAGCATCCCTGACAAGTTTTTACTTGTGGATGGCGACTTCAGATTTTCTGGGTATACACTGAAAGTAACTTGACACTGTGTTAATCAGTCAGCACAAATTTGGATTACAATAATGACAAGAAGGCAGGAGAGGGAGCGTATGCCGGAGCTGGAATTTATTCTACATGTTTGAAACAGCGATGCTGTCAATCGAGTCTGGTAAATTGTCTGATGCTAGCATGCATCTGCACACTTCGAGTGCACAACTGCACCGAGACTGTGTTTACATGTGCCTTTGAGGTTCAACCATTAACTATATGTGGTTCATACACTATATATACAAAAGTATTTGGAAACCCCTTCAAATTAGTGGATTTGGCTATTTGAGCCACACCCGTTGCTGACCTGTGTATAAGCACACAGCCATGCAATCTCCATATACAAAACATTGGCAGTAGAATGTCCTTACTGAAGAGCTCAGTGACTTTCAACATGGCACCGTCATTGGATGCCACTTTTCCAACAAGTCAGTTTGTAAAATTTCTGCCCTGCTAGAGCTGCCCTGGTCAACTGTAAGTGCTGTTATTGTGAAGTGGAAACGTCTAGGAGTAACAACAGCTCAGCCGCGAAGTGATACACCACACAAGCTCACAGAACAGGACCGGTGAGTGCTGAAGCGCGTAGTGTGTAAAAATCATCTGTCCTCCAAATTGATGAGCGGGAAACAAAAGATGCCAATCAGGCTGCACAGCCGGCCAATCAAAACTAGTGCACAACTGCACTGAGGCTCTGCTTACGTGTGTTTCTGCAAAGGCAGAATGTGACGATGGACAACTTCTTCACATCAATTTCCTTGGCAGACAAGTTGATTGCAAAGAAGACTAGCCTGCTCGGAACAGTGAACAAATAAAGGCGGGAGCAGCCCCCCTCTGCACAGAACAACATAGCAGCGGAGCTGTACTCCACATCAGTGATGGAGAGTGGTAAAGCAACACTCACGGTTTACAGATATAAATTAAATACAAGTGTTTGCATCCTCAGCACCATGCATCCCACTGTTGCCATTGGCAGTGACCAGAAGAAGAAACCGGAGACAGTGACAGACTACAATCACACAAAGATATATATCTCTGCCATATACAGATAGCCTTTCCATCTGCCAAACACCACATATGATCCCCTTTTATTACATGAATATTATTGTTATTGCTATTAGTAGTATTATTCTATATTATTCTAACCTTTTCTATTATATTTTACTTCATGTAATAGTTTGGTGTGGATGTACTCGACCAGTTGGCAAGACTGTACTCTGTAAAAGGAGGTTCTCGCCACTGGCCTGTTGCGATGTTCTATAACGAGCTTGACATGGCTGCTATCAACGTGCACGTGTTGTACAGTACAAGCAATGCCTTGACCAGACAGTCAGCAGGAGAGATTTCATCATGGATCTGGCAGGTGAGCTTCGTGAGAACCACATGGACGCCAAGAAAGAAGCTCCAGCCGCAAAGCAGGCCGTCAAGGCAGCAGGTCCTGCTCTCCCTCTTCCCCAAGCACCACAGCTCCCCCTCAGTAAAAAGAAGACACAATGTCAACTCGGCAGGTGCACACCAAACAAGGCCCATGAAATCTATGTGCAGTGCAACCGATGTGTTTGTGAGGCTTGCTCACACAAAGCCCTGAAGCTGTGTGCTGACTGTGGACCCGAAGCATAAAGAGAAGACACGATTGATTCATGTGTAAAGGCACGGGCATAAGGGCACAATACAGTGTCCGATGCAATCAACTAATGACAGTTTTTATATCAAGTCATCAATATATATTTCTTTATGCAATTAATCCTTTACAAGTGTTCATGTGCTTTTGTTTAGGAAATATACATTTGATCAAAGCTGTTGCCACACTACATGGTCACTTTATGGACGCTGTATTCTCATTCTTCTCTGATGCCTAGATATTAAGCTAGATCTGGGCAAGACATTGACTTTTTTCCCCCTACTGCTAACAACCCTGTTAAAAATCTGGTATGTGGTTCTGGGTCATGGACTACTCATTGTGTTGCGTACCTTCAATCAAGTTGATTTGCAAATGTTCATCTAAATCCATGTCATATTGGCTTAGATATGATGGTAGGGAGACTTCAATTGAACATTGAGCTTCAAACACTGCCTATATAGCCCACACAACAGGCACCTTCACGTATCTCATTACAGTATGTGTTCAATGGTCCAGCAGCAGGACAGGCCAGGGCTATAGGGCTAACAAGAGGGGGATGGAAGGCATCTGATTACACAGCAGAGTATCTGTACGTACCACAACACTACGGCAGCAGCGGGTTAAGGACTGAGAGGTGATACAGAAGGAGCAAAGGAACAGAGGGAGAGATGGAGACGGGGGATAGATAGATGGAGAGCCAGATGCAGACAAGAGCCTGAGGGACTCAGACTTCTCAGAGTGTATTATAGTCTCTGGGTTGGACTTGAGTTGGGTTGTTTGTCATCATTTTGTTTGATCACCCGGTCGTCTGTCTCCATGTTTGATGTAATGTAGTCATTTTGTTTTAATTTCACTCTAATCTGAGTAGCAGCTGGTCCTGTGTTGTGCTTTAACCTCTTCATCATCCTCTATCATTATTACTAGTCTCTCTCTGCTGCTGTCATTAGCACGCTCTGATTCATTTGAGTGAATTATGCCACTGTTTTCTCATTGCCAAGTATTATCTTCATATCATTCTGGGTAAATCTTAATTTAAATGTTGTTGGTTATATGGCACCTCAAAGACACTCTGGGGATTAATTGACATTGATAAAATACTGAATAGGATTTCAAAAATCTGCAATTCATGATATTAATTTACAAACATTGAGTGCCTCCACATCTCTCCCTCTCCTACTCCCCTGTCCTGTCCCTCTCTCTCCACCCCTCTCCCTCTCCTACTCCCTTGTCCTGTCCCTCTCTCTCCACCTCTCTCCCTCTCCTACTCCCCTGTCCCTCTCTCTCCACCCCTCTCCCTCCCCTACTCCCCTGTCCTGTCCCTCTCTCTCCACCCCTCTCCCTCTCCTACTCCCCTGTCCTGTCCCTCTCTCTCCCCCCTCTCCCTCTCCTACTCCCCTGTCCTGTCCCTCTCTCTCCCCCTCTCCCTCTCCCACTCCCCTATCCTGTCCCTCTCACTCCCCCCCTCTCCCTCTCCCTCTCCTACTCCCCTGTCCTGTCCCTCTCTCTCCCCCCTCTCCCTCTCCTACTCCCCTGTCCTGTCCCTCTCTCTCCCCCCTCTCCCTCTCCTACTCCCCTGTCCCTCTCTCTCCCCCCCTCTCCCACTCCCCTATCCTGTCCCTCTCCCTCTCCTACTCCCCTGTCCTGTCCCTCTCTCTCCCCCCTCTCCCTCTCCTACTCCCCTGTCCTGTCCCTCTCTCTCCCCCCCCTCTCCATCTCCTGTGTAAGGTTCTGGAAAGCTCGGCCTTCCCACAGGCTGACTCACATTACCGTAACTAAGCCGTGAAGGCCGTGGTTGTTGACTACTGTGTATCTAAGCCCTCCTCAGCGCATGGCCAAACCCCAAAATAGGTGCTTGTACTGGGCAACACAGGCTGGAGTCAGGGGCTAAGGTCCAGAGGGAAAGGTGATGGGGAATCATGTGAAACGAATAGGGAAAAACCAATACAGAGCCAAAACACACAAGATATCTCATAAAAAATCCACGTAGACAGTCTCTCCCTCTCTCTATCCCTCTGTTTCTCTCTCTTTGAATATATGGTTTTCTTTCTCCATGTTTCACTCACCTCTCTTTCAAAGCCTTTCTAATTCCCTCCATTTCTCTCCCAACCTTATCTCTTTCCTGGTCAATCTCTTTACTCTACTTTTCTGGCTTATTTTCTCTCTCCCTCACACTCCCTCTCCCTCCTCCTACTTTTCACAGCAACAGATACCGCTGATAGCCAGAGTAGAATCCCTCCCCCTCACTACATTTCTCTACAGGAGCCTAATCAGAACCCTTAGGCACTATGTACTGTGTCTCTGTCTGTCATCTAAGTGTCCCTCCTGAGCCCCAGAGAGTCCTGATCAGGCCTGGAGTGGCCTGCCATTACCCCTGGCTCCCCTCACTGCTACCAGCCTGAGAGGATGGGAGGAGGGGAGGGGGAATACAACCCAGGCCTCCCATCACAAAATGATACTTCAGCCCTGAAGTGCTCAAAGAGAAAGGGCCTAAAGTCAAGAGCTGCTGTTTCAGCCACTAACACACTGTGGCCACCAGCCAGAGGCCAATCACTGGCCCCTTATGATGATAACACATTGTTGTCTGTTTAGCGATAACAATATAGTTCTGCCACTTTACTGTTGCCCTTTAATTCCAGCTCTGTGCTAGCTACTGAATGGTAGCTTCCCCATGACCAGAGGGCTGAGCCCCGTAGAGACAATCCTGCATGTAAACGTGGCTGTGGTTTAATGGGTATGTGATGAGGAGCCACTGGATAGGCCGGACTCCTCTGGGCAGTGTGTGCCTTAGAATGAATGGGATGTTCCTGGTGTGGACCTTCACATCAGACACACACACCAGAAGGGGATTCTACCTCCCGTACCACTACCACCATCCCTCCCTTCACATGTTTGATAACCAAGGCTAACCACGAACCCTAACAGCAAGGCCTGTCTGTGTCTGAACTCTTGCATCATTGTGCTTAGTCACATTCAAGCGGAAAGACCATTCTCTCAAGCCACCCCCGCTACAAATCCAAGGCCTTTGTGCAGTCACGCTCCCTCGCTGTAAAACAAGCCCAATTTGTTATTCCCCGTGGCAGAGCACAGGGAGGCTGCTATCAGACAGCGTGGTACTGTTGTTGTGACAGAACCCAGAGCAGGAAAACAATAATGAGGGGGAATATGAACAGGCTGCTCCGCTTTAACCTCTCACTGCTTCAAAAAGGACAATAACCAATGAAACAACTGTTCTCCCTCTCTCCATCATTACATGGAAATTCCATTATTCACTCACTGAAGAGAGGACATCAGTGAATATTATGGATTAGCTGTTCTGCTGTATATGTTTTAGTTGTGATGCTCTCTAGGAATGTTTTTACATTCCTGGGGGAAAAGGGCACAGTCAATACATCTACGCTATTGCAGATAGTACTACTTGATGTTTTGGCATCCAAGACTCTTCCAGTAGCAGGTTGACATTTATTGTCATGAATCTTGCCCTGGAGGCAGAACTGAGCGATTTCCGATAGATGGGCTAGCTTTTAGATCTTAATTTAAAGTTAGGGTTAGGCATTAGGGTTAGCAGTGTGGTTAAGGTAAGTGTTAAGGTTAGGGTTAGATTAAAAATCTGATTTTATGACTTTGTGTCTGTGCCAGCTAGTGACCACTCTGCAGAGCTGCCTCCAGGGCAAGATTCATGAATATAAATGCCAACCTGCCTTCCAGTAGGTGGGTTATGTGTAACAGAATTCCCAGTTATCTACAAGGGATACACTCCAAAAAATGGTGGGTTAAAAACAACCCAATTTGAGTTGTTTGGTAACCCAGCGCAGGTAACCCAGTCTTCTGATCTGACCCGCTGGCCCATATCTCAACAACCCAGCATCAACAACCCAATCTTGCTTTTTTTAAAGACAACATCCCAACTGAGTGACCCAATACCTGCAACCCAGCAGTTGGGTCATCCCCCCCCCAAAAAAGAATTTGGTAGAGTGTAGATGCAGCACCTAAAAGAGTTCTCAATTAAGGCTCTGCTTGATGTTTCACAACCTGAGGCTCCGACTGAGTAAAGCTCCTCTATTCTTTCATGCATCATGACTGACGACTTTACACAGCGAAAAATCAGTCACTGATCACGCACACACACACACATGTACGCATGTACTAGCACGCGCGCACACATATACACACACACACCACATTCAAAAGTGCATGGCTAAAGCTGTTTCCCTGTTGGCTGCTGTTGCTAGCTACCAAAGGCAGCCCTTAATTCCTTCCAATCACAACTACAAAGGCCAATCTCTCTACCCAGAGAGAGATCCAGCAGGATAAAAGTGATTGCCTGGAACCATTCACACACCACCACATACTCTCCACTCCAGCAACAAAACACACAAACATACACCCGGCACTTGCGCACACACAGGCATGCAAGCATCCACACACGCATAAACACAGGCACACAAATGCTCTCTCACACACACGCATGCACGGTGCACACACAAACACACACAAGGCTGTTTAATGTTTGTCTGTTTTCATTTCCTTGCTTATGGCCGTACCAAGGCATATAGAAAATTCAATCATGGAAAATAAGTCTACTTTTATTTGCTATCCCTTTCTTTCCTCTTTATTGATAATAAAAAAATGTGTTTGTGTCACCATTGTTTAATGCAATGTTTAATGGAAAATTGCATCCATGCCTCTTCCTTCCTTACTTCAATTCATTTTCTATTTTCACTTTATCACAGTAAAGAATGGAACAGCGTGTTAAGAGACATATTTGAGGGTGGTCAGTGGGAGTCCAACACCCTCATGATGAATGCATGTTACCGGTTACTGGTTCTGCTGATACCATGATGGCAATGACAACCACTTCGCAGAAAGGCCTGTTATAACTGAATATGTGTTTTGCCTAATGAACAGAAATCTGTCACATCCAAAGCTGCACCCACTGCAACAACAAAAAATTCAGGGGGAAAGTGAAACCATCAGAATAATGAGCGAGAAGCTTGTCTATTCCTTCTGGACATTTCCCGTTCAAGCCTGACTCTGTGACAATGGCCGATCTTGATGCATTCTGGGTAATACTTGTATTGAAAAATCTCTCGCTTGAATTCTTGTAGGTGTTGGAAAGGTAGGAATGTGATTAGGTACTGTTTACCTGGTACAATAGATGGAGAACTGGAACAGAAAGACTGGTGGTTATTCTCTCCAACATTTAGAAGTGGGGTGTGTGTGCTGTACGTTTAATCATATACTTCAGTGATACAGGTTTCAGGCTTGAGGGCAAAGATCATATGACCATACAGGTAACATCCTCTTAAATGGTAGCTGTGAGGTCTATAAACTAGCAGGAGGAGAGGAAAGAGAGAGAGAGGGGATGATAGCGCGATGAGTTCTCCTCATTACCTTTCCCTGAGGGCTCTGACAGTCCTAAAGGCTGGGAGACAAAGAGGCCAGTGTACCCTGCTCATCAGTATCTGCGCACAAGCAAAATAAATATTAATCACTTCTATGTGGGACTGGGGCGCCAACCGCCCACCACTTGGGGACGGTGAGGAAATCTGAGCGTGAGAAATGAGTCTGTCAGGACCCATTTCTGTGGCACAACTCAGCGGCCACGTCCTCCCATCACCAAGAGGCATTCAAGAGTGAGAAACACCCTCCCTACCTCCCTCCATCTCCCCCTCCTCTCCATCAGCACTAGGCAGAGCATATTAATTCCCAGCTAAGTGTGTTTGTGTGCACAGCAGCTCAAGACTGTGTGTGCTGCTGGGTCTGGTGCTGGTGTTGATACAGAGAAGATTGATGGAAGACTAGGGGACTTTGGCCTTTCAGAGAGGCCTTTCAGAGAGAGGGGGGGGTGCTGAGGTTAAATTCAGTGACTGAATGCTGCTGGGCTGCCTTGACTCCAGATAAATAAAGAGTCAAAGCCACTAGTGTTAAATGAGCAGGCATAGTGCTGCAACCTTCAGGCTGAGCATCAAGAAAACAGCTTGGTAAACAGAACATTAAGACAATAAACCAACTTTCTTTCTTCATTGTGACAGGTCCAGGAAGCACACATCAACTGGATGAAGAGATGAAGACAGAGTTGGCACATAGAGAAGCTAAAATAACACTGAGTGTGTTGATGAAATATCATCTCTCTTCTTGTTTAGCTGAAAAGCTAAGTTTCAACATAGTCACATCCAATGGGCACAGCTATATCCAATGTGTACAACAGGTGTAGTACACGTATCATGTGGACTTACAGTAAGTCCTAAAGACCAACGTGGTAGGACAAGATAGGATGTAGAACACAGGACAGTGTCACAGACCGAAGGCTAAAACTGATGTCACTGCTGCTTCACCTCTCAGTGAAGGTGACCGGTATTGCCTCAGGGGACAGATGAGACGTTTTGCAACAAGTAGTCAACTATTGCACTATGCCTTGAGGTGGACTGGGGACCTCCTGCCATATGCCTTGAGGTTGGACCCCCAGCTGGAATCTAATGACCTTAAAACCTCAGTCTAGCCTTACTACACTGGGGCCCTATGGAGATGTCACATCAAACTATATCCTTGTCTTAAACATTAGATTGTGAAAATGTTAGTTAGAGAGGTAGAGCTTTAGTTTGTGATCATCAGAGAGCCGTTCTGTGTCTGAGGCTGAGCTCCTGACCCCTAAGTGCCCTCTGAGTGAGCTGGCAGTCTGGCGGTATGCTGGGGGGGATGCAGCTGTTGGTCAGACACTACATGCTCATTACGTTCCCGTCAATAACGTACCCTGGGGTGTGAAGAGACAACACCACACTCCAGAAGGTGAATTTTCCATGAAGCAGCCAAGCAGAGCCAAGTCAGACACAGCTCAGAGAGGTCAGACACAGCAGAGAGGGAGGGAAACATGATGAGATGTGATGAGATCTATTTAAAGCAAAATGCTAGTCAGGACAGGAAAGTGACTGTGATATAAAGTGTCTCTTTCAACCTTTCAGTTAGATTTTTTGACATGGAAAGTGACACTGTCAACTCGACAAAGTCAAGATGTGGAGTAGCATAGCAAGAATACTCACTGAACACAGAGAGGAGTTTGAAACCAGCAGCTTTTAATACCGAACCCTGTCAGCACCTGCTGGCTTTCTGTCCAACACTCCCACCCGCTACCGCAAGAACTGGTCCGAACCCAACCACAGTCCCGCAATGTTATTTTAGGCGTATGTGACACAGCTCACTTGCCAGCCATGGTCGCAGCGATTATGCATTCTATTATGCTATCGGTATTACTAGACGTAGTTTCAAGAGAGCACAGTTGGAGAGAATTTATTTTGAGCTTTTAGGAGTGGGGCGAATTTGAGACGGAGACAAATACGGGTGATCAATATTTATTTCTAGGCAATGTAGTAAACTATAGCCTTATCATATTTAGGAAGTACATTTCCTTGGAAAGATAACTGCCCCGTGTTTCTCGGCCCATGCATAGGCTATCGCCTACTCTATTTAACTGAGACCACAAGCGCACCTGATCTCGCAGGTATGGCTACTGAACTTTGAAGCAGCAAGAATGATGACAGCGGACACTTGCACTTTCCCTTGAGCAGTTGTGCATATATGTAGGATTTAGGAGGATGATTTGCAGGAAGAGAGGAATACGTGTGTAATCAATATCTTTTGAAAATGTAAAAGTGCAACGCTCTCTCACCATGGTAGCCTGTCCACGTGTGTTCCCTTCCAATGATAATCAAATGTTTCGATTGCACCTCGACTCACGTTGGTTGAGCTCCCTCCACTTCTTCCATTATCAGTATGTATTTACAGAGTCAGACACTATAGTAAACTATTGCCTAATCATAGTTAAGTTCATTTCCTTGGAAAGATAACCGATCACATGATGTTCCGCCCATGCACAGGCAGCCTACTCTATTTCATTGAGACCATACATATACTAGGCACACTTGATCTCACATGCCAAACTAGGAGAGGAGCGGTAGGCTACTGAAGTTGAAGCAGCGAATTCTGAGTTTGTGAATAATGTGACAAATATGTGCTTTTAATACAATAGGTAGTCCTAGGCTAATCCATACAAATAAGAAAGACAACCGTTTCCAAATAATCTGATGAACAAAAATGTTAATCCCAAAGTCGTCTGTCTGACCGTCCGCTCCCATCCGCAGCATGAAAAGGGCTGACCGTGCCACAATGATCTCTGTCGGAACCCACAGCCCTAACTCCAAGTACAAAACAGGATCAAATACATACCTCCTTCAATAATGTGAGCTCTCAGGAAACATACATGAAAGTCTAATATAAACATCGGTTATTATGGTGGGCTTTGTAGCCTGCCTGTTTTGTACAGCCTCTCTACTATACACAATACACACAGTAAAGAACAAACGCACACATTTTATGCAAAAAGCACTTAGTAGTGAGAAACGTAGCACTACCATGTAGTCTCCCAGAGAGGGTTAGAGACTGCAGCAGAACATGCGTAAGGGAAAGTGGGACAGGAGGATTCACCATGCAATAAATCATCAGACAGTGCATGCTAGTTTAAGCATGTCTGCTACACACCACACTAGGCCTTTAATGACCGTGGCTTCTCTTACTGGTGAGATAACACAGACAGGGTCTGTGACCCACTAGATAACCAGCGACACAGGAGCCAAAAGAGCATGGACTCCCAATACAAGTCAAGAACTACTGAACAGATTGACTTGACGAAATGGTTATGATTTGATTGCCCCAATACTCTATTGGTATCATCCAATACTGCATTATAAATTAGAGCTGGTAGATTAGAATACTGTAAACGGAGGGGAACATGAATCACTCAGTAATGACTATGGTGCTGACAGGCAGTATATTTCCAGCAGTGTTAGACAGACAGAAGATTTTATTTAAGGAACTGGAGTCCTTCCCACTGTCTGCTTAGAGCTTAGTGAGTCATAATGCTGGCCTGCCATGTGCTGAGTGAGTCTGACCATGATATGTTATGAAGGTTAACATTCACAGTGATTTGGCACTTGGCTGTCTGTTTGCCTGTGTTAAATACTCTGGGCAGTCTGTGTGACATTTACATTTGGAAATCATTGAGTGGATGATGAACAGGACATTTCCTCCAGAGCCACACCTTACTTCTCTTCTGATTCCATTAGCACTGTGATGCACCAAATTATCTCCCATCGATTCAGCTCTCTCACAATAGGATAAACATTCAGCAGAGTCGCTGTCGCAAATATCAACACACTGTAAACACACAGCAACACACTGTCAACACACCCATGTGTGTTGTCACTGGGTGTATGCCTGTGTGTGTATAGGTGTGTGTGTGTGTGTGTGTGTGTGTGTAGGTGTGTGTGTGTGTGTGTGTTTGTGTGCGTGTGTGTGTATGCGTGTTTAGGTATGCTATTTTTCTTTTTATTATATGTTTTTACTCTGCACTGTTGGGAAGGGCTCATAAGCACACATTTCACGGTAAGGTCGACACATGTTGTATTCGGCGCATGTGACAAATAAAATGGTATTTGATTTTGTGTGTAGAAGCAGGGGGTGGTGTTTTTGATAGATGTCGGACAGTGCCTCAGTGCGAGAGAGGCCTTCAACAGTGCAACACACTGACAACCAGCCACCCGGTGTGGCTTTAGCTAACCAGCCACCCGTTGTGGCTCTAGCTAACCAGTCCACCATGTGTGGGTCCACCGCAGCGGAAAATTGTGTCCACCAAAGCGTGCAGGGTGGGGAGAGGATATGACAGCCAAGACATGAAATTCTAATGAAAATCAAATCCAGCCCGCTGGTTCCAGAGAGAAATCTAGACTGCTCACTGAAACTCCCCACAGATCGGAGCCGTGAAAATCAGATAATGGCACGCGTTTGAAGGTAAATGTATAATGAGCATGCATATGTGTGCTTGCATGTGTGTGTGCTCTGTGTGTGTACAGGTACGGTGTGTGTGTGTGTGTGTGTGTGTGTGTGTGTGTGTGTGTGTGTGTGTGTGTGTGTGTGTGTGTGTGTGTGTGTGTGTGTGTGTGTGTGTTTGTGTGTGTGTGTGCGTGTGCTCTGTGCTCTGTGTGTGTACAGGTACAGTGTGTGTGTGTGTGTGTGTGTGTGTGTGTGTGTGTGTGTGTGTGTGTGTGTGTGTGTGTGTGTGTGTGTGTGTGTGTGTGTGTGTGTGTGTGTGTGTGTGTGCGTGCGCGTGCGTGTGTGTGTGTGCGTGTGAGCATGCTCGTGTGTGTGTGTGCATTTCTGTGTGTAGTCTAGTGTGCATATTGAGAGAATGAGTGTTAATCCTATCAGTCCCGAGACCCCAGCAAAAATCGTCTTCTCATTTCTCTGACTTTCATTTATCTGACTTTCATTTAGCTGCATGTCCAGCCCTCATACAGTATCTAGCGTCACAATTAAGTCCAAAAAAAATTGGACAACCAGGGCTACAAGTTGAACCCAAAACAATTTGTATTAAACAGTTGCATTATAGTTTTATTGACAAAGGGTTTTTCTTTATTTTTACTATTTTCTAAATTGTAGAATAATAGTGAAGACATCAAAACTATGAAATAACCCATTTGGAATAATGTAGTAACCAAAAAAGCGTTAAACAAATCAAAATAGATTTTAGATTCTTTAAAGTAGCCACCCTTTGCCTTGATGATAGCTTTGCACACTCTTGGCATTCTCTCAACCAAAATGCTTTTCCAACAGTCTTGAAAGAGTTCCCACATATGCTGAGCACTTGTTGGCTGCTTTTCCTTCACATTCCAAGTGACTACCTCCTGAAGATGGTTGAAAGAATGCCAAGAGTGTAAGGACCGACTCCAGAGAAGAGAAGCAGGTCACGGGAGTTGAAGATTTAATGAGGAACAGACATGGAACAAGCCAGGAACAGCGTCAGCATACGGGTAACACAACATATTAACATTAATGCTAAAGCGGGGAACAGAGCGGGGGAACAGACATATATAGGGGAGGTAATGACAGAGGTGATTAAGTCCAGGTGAGTCCAATAATCGCTGATGCGCTTGACGGGGAAAGGCAGGTGTGCGTAATGATGGTGGCAGGAGTGTGTAATGTTGGGGAGCCTGGCAGAAGAGTGGGAGCAGGCGTGACAGTACACCCCCCTAGGGGGCGTCCCACCTGGGCAAGCCTGACGGGCTGGCCGAGCACGGGCGCTGGACAAGCTGGCTGGGTGTGAAATCTCGACGAACCGGCAGATGCGTGAGAGCCTGGCGAGCCGGCTGAGGCATGAAGGCCTGACGATCCTGCTGAGGTGTGGGAGCCCGGTGATCCGGCGGAGGCGTAGCAGCCTGACGAGCCGGCTGGGCGTAAAAACCTGACGATCCGGCTGAGACCTGACGTGGGATGGGTGCCTTCCAAGCCAACCAGGGCAAGCAACCTCTCGAGCCAGCTAGGGCTGCCTCCTCATTAATTCACATAGAAGTAGTCCATTTCAGCGTTGCGAACAATTTATGTTTGAGAGTTTACTGAGCCGGATAAACTTCTCTCTTCGAGGAGAGCCCACCACACTTCACTCATGTTTGCGCAGATCAAGTATGCATATATTTGCGCAGTCTTGGAAGAATTGGAAAATTTTCTTGCTGGCGCTCGCTTTGCCTTCCTTGTTGTTTTCCTTACAAATAATAACTTTGGACATGTGTGCGTTCCTAGTCTGTATATCGTGTTGTCATTTCTACTGTAGGCGCATACAGTACATATGTATGTATGTATGTATGTATGTATGGACCATAATGTATTTACAGTTTTATTCACATGTTTTCAAGTACTAATGACAAATAATGCATTCCGATTTTTCCATAGATTGTAATGGACAACTATGATGTGTGTAAAACACTTTTTGGAAGGTTGTACTGATTATAATGAGCTAAGCTATTTGCCAGCTATGTATGGTACCATGTTTGTTGACATTATACAATGCAATCTGGGTTTCACGTAATCTGTCAGACCAAAGATGTTATAATGAGGTGAAGGAATGGTTCACTCATCTTTCGGGTAAACTTCCGAAAGTGAATGAAGGGAAGTAGATGATCGTAGACGACACACCCCCATCAACATGTATACTATAAACAGACCAAACTCATCTTGTCTCCTCTTATTATCTTTAGTTGATGCGGAAAAAAACAAGCAAGGCAGCTTGTAAGTCAATCTTTCCTCAGTTAGCGCTAGAACAAATGTAGCCTACATTTTTGATTGTGTTATGTTGTAGCTACTTCTGTGAATGTCTGATCATTCCATCCTATAATAAACTGGTCACATTCTGGACATAACTTTGTAAGGATTGTGTTTGTGCAAAATGTTTCTGTGAAAACAAAAGTGTGGCCAGCTCAAATGCTAATTGTTGCGTCAATCGAAAATGGACATTCTAAATAAGCATTCTAATCAAGTGTTCTAATCACACCAGTTTGAATGTACGCAACAGGGACCAATGTAGAATGATCACACCCGTTTGTTGGTACGTGTGAAAAGGTTAAATGGATGGGTTTATTGGGGTAAAAAAAATATATATATAAAAAATATATATATATATGCTATGGACCACCAGGCTGACATGCAGCCAGCCTGTCGTTTTTGTGTTTATACTTTTTCATAACGACAACGACAAGTTTGATGTCGGACGACAATAGAATGTTCATGATGTCATTGCGACAACTGTCTACAGACATGTCGATAGACATAGTATAAACTAATCTTTAGTCTTGAAATATTTGGTTGTTTAGTACACTACCGTAGTCACTCTGTTTAGCACATGGCCTCATGTGAATCCTTAAAGAGATGGGTGGGGCTAAGGCTTAAGAGGGTGTGAACAATGCTGAATGGGTGTAGACAAAGAAAACCTCTCCAGTGCCATTTTCTCAAAAGTGGGGTTACAACTTTCAAATCAGAATTACTTTCCCATTGTTCCTCAACTATAGTGCATGATATACCATTTTCTAGCTCGGAGTCTGTACTTTTATCCAATGCAAAAAACACAATTTCCAATTTTGCTACATAAGACCAAATTGAGCCGGTCGGTCACATTTGTATTGCAATTCAATACTGTGATTTTATTGCGACGCCATGATCCAAACATAATGCTCACCATGTGTCTTCTGCAGAAGGACAAGAGAGAGCCATGAGAAAAATAGAGTTTTGATCAGTCATGGAAATAAAAGTGCTGAAAACAAATTCGCCACTTAAAAAGAAGATGTAAAACAAGCTACAAAGGAAAAATACTGGAGTTTTGGTGCAGGTACAACCAACTAGTGCAAAAATAATGTGGCAATATTGTCAAAACGGTACCATATGATATAGCGTCAAAAATAATATACCAATATGTAACTCTATAGATTTTTTTCCTGATCACTAGTGCCTGACTGAACACATGACAGAGCTGCAATCAGACACCTTTAAATCGTATCTCAACACTAGAACAATAGCTTCCAGTCCTCCCAAAATAGCTATGCAAAGCCGCTTAATAACTAACACGCTTTGAGATTTCTATACACCAACAATCACAGCTTCTCTTCTACTTCAGTGGCATAAAATGGTTTCTTTAGAACAGCATTCAAGAGAGCATTATTTTTAAATAGATATGTCTTTATACTTAGACGTGTTCTGTACACACAAATGAAATGGGCTGGGATTTATGTGTCAAAATAGGCACAGCAGCTCCCAGTTTCTAATTGCCTATTTTGTTACTATCACATAATGTTCATATCAAAGTGACGGTCATCGGTCATACAATCTTCAAAGGGATTCTTTGCCTTTCTCATGTCTGATGGAATGTAATTACAGTAAGATGCTACATGATGGATGTGATACTACACATCAAACATTGTACGGGTTACAAAACAAAGTACATTGGGTATCATAAGTATTCACCCCTTGGATTTCTTTACATTTGATTGTGTTACAAAGTGGGATTAAAATGTATTTAATTGTACTTTTTCGTCAACAATCTACACAAAATACTCTGTAATGTCAAAGTGGAATAGAAATTATAGATATTTTTTAAGATGAATGAAAAATAAAACAATATACCTTGATTAAAATAGTAGTCACACCTCTGAGTGAATGTTAGATACATATTTGGCAGCAGTTACAGCTGTGAGTCTTCTTGGGTAAGTCTCATAAGAGTTTTTCACACTTGTATTGTGCAATATATTTGTCCATTATTCTTTTCAAGGTGTTGGGGATCATGGCTAGACAGCAATTTTCAAGTCTTGCCATAGATTTTCAAGCAGATTTAAGTCAAAACTGTAACTTGGCCACTCAGGAACATCTTCTTGGTAAGCAACTCCAGTGTAGATTTGGCTTTGTGTTATAGGTTATTGTCCTGCTGAAAGGTGAATTCCTCTCCCAGTGTCTGGTGTGAAGCAGACTGAAGCAGGTTTTCCTCTAGGATTTTGCCTGTGCTTAGCTCCATCCAGTTTCTTTTCATCCTGAAAAATTACAGTTTTTGCCAATGTCAAGGATACCCATACCATAATGCAGCCACCACCATGCTTGGAAATAAGGAGGCAGTTGCTCATGATGTGTTGTGTTGGATTTGCCCCAAACACAAGGCTTTGCATTTAAGCTAAACATTGTATTACTTTAGTGCCTTGCTGCTTACAGTGGTGTAAAGTACTTAAGTAAAAATACTTGAAAGTACTACTTAAGTAGTTTTTTTTACTATTTATATTTTTTACAGCTTTTACTTTTACTTCACTACATTCCTAAAGAAAATGATGTACTCCATACATTTTCCCTGACACCCAAAATTACTCATTACATTTTGAATGATTAACAGGACAAGAAAATGGTCAAATGGTCAAATTCACACACTAAACACATGCTTCCGTTTGTAAATTATGTCTGAGTGTTGGAGCGTGCCCCTTGCCATCTGTACATTTTTTAAAAACAAGAAAATTATGCTTAATATAAGGAATTTGAAAATATTTATACGTTTACTTTTGATACTTAAGTATATTTTGCTATAACATTTACTTTTGATACTTAAGTCTATTTAAAACCAAATACTTTAAAACTTTTACTCAAGTAGAATTTTACTTTTACTCAAGTATGACAATTGGCTACTTTTTCCTCCACTGGTTGCTTACATATGCATGTTTTGGAATATTTGTATTCTGTATATTTGTATTCTTTTTTCACTCTGTCATTTAGGTCATTATTGTGGAGTCACTACAATGTTTATCATCCATCCTCAGTTTTCTCCGATCACAGCTGTTGAATTCCGTAGCTGTTTTAAAATCACCAATGACCTCATGGTGACATCCTGTTCTGCAGCTCAGTTCAGAAGGACGACTGTATCTTTGATGTGTCTGGGTGGTTTAATACATCATCCACAGCATAATATAATTAAGCAATAAGGTACAAGGAGGTGTGGTATATGGCCAATATAACACGGCTAAGGACTGTTCTTATGCATGACGCAACGCGGAGTCCCTGGATAGAGCCCTTAGCCGTGGTATATTGGCCATATACCACAAACCCAGGTGCCTTATTGCTATTATGAACTGGTTACCAACGTAATTAGAGCAGTAAAATGAATGTTTTGTCATACCGGTGGTATATGGTCTGACATACCACGGCTGTCAGCCAATCAGCATTCAGGGCTCGAACCACCCAATTTATAATGCTAATTTGACCATGCTTAAAGAGATATTGAATGTCTGATTTGTTATTGTTACCCAGCTACCAATTACTGCCCTTCTTTATGAGGCTTTCAAAAAGCTCCCTGGTCTTTGTAGTTGAATATGTGCTTGATATTCAATACTTGACTGAGGGACCTTTCAAATGTTGTATGTATGGGGGAAAGAGGAAGGGGTAGTCATTCAAAAATCATGTCAACCCCTATTATTTCATAGGTCCATTTAATTTATGTGATTTGTTAAGCCACTTTTTTTAAGCCTAAACAAAGGGGGTGAGTACTTATGCAACGGCTATGTTTTAGTTATTTAATTTGATTAATTTGTAAACATTTGTAGAATATATTATTTTATTTTCACTATGACATTATTATTATTATTAAAAAATAATTAAAAAACACATTTACAATGATACCCTGGTATCAAACCTTCCCCTAACCTGGACGATGCTGAACCAATTGTGTGCTGCCCAATGGGACTCCCGATCACGGCCGGTTGTGATACAGCCCGCGATCAAACCGGGGTCTGTAGTGATGCCTCTAGCACTAGGATGCAGTGCCTTAGACCTTTGCGCCACTCGGGAGCCATGGAGATAATGGAGTATCTTGTGTAGATCAATAACAAAAAAAATCACATTAAATCTATTTCAATCCCACTTTGTAATGGAAATAAATGTGAAAAAATACTAGGTGGGGTGAATACTTATGATACCCATTGTATATGGTGGATGATGACTATGGTATGGAAAAGGTCATTGGCAATAACATCCCTTCTATTTCACCCATCATTTCAGACTGCATTACACAACCACCAAACCCTTAAAAGAGGATATTAATTGGATCTAAATTAAATCAATTTAACTTCCAGCCCCCAGTCAAAGGCAGACTAAAGTACTGGCTCACTCATTCCACCACACGACGACATCAAAAGCAATAAAAGGGGAAAGCTATTCTAATTGCCTGCAAGCGACCTCCTTACCAATATAGTGCTTTGTATGCTCTATTTCCTAGTCCTCCGACGGCAACTCACTTCTGACGGCCAAGTTCACATGTTTAATCTCCAATCTGCTTTGGCAAAGCATTTTCGAAAACACACACTTCAAACAATGGGACTGGGTAGGTAGGTAGATCTGAAGAGCATTGTCCCGGTCTCCATCCCAATAGGATATCTGGCTCCATGTCGCCATCTTGCAGTCCAGGGGAAGTACTGCGGTTGTCGGGGTGGAGGCAGGTTGATTGATTCCCTCTCTCCCAGATGTGACATTCTGCTCACACCTTCTGATGTGGATTACAGAAGATGAAAGGCAACAGGCGGACTAGCGAGCAGGGGGGAGAGCACGAGACAGGGGTGAAAAAGGACCACCTCTCTCTGAAGAGAGCCATGGCCTCTAATGTCTCCACTGGTTACCACCCTCTCTCTGAGCTGGGAGGGTGGCAGGGAAAGGGCATAATGGGCTACATTCAGAACAAGTGTTCCATTTGGCTTGTTCCAAGAGACTGCTGTAATGCTAGGCCACATTGAAATGGCACAGAGAGTTCAGCCCCTCAGAGACGCACTGGCTGGGGACAGAGTCATAAAATCACAGGCACAGAGTTAGAGAGGCAGAGGAATAGAGAAGTGAAAAGGTGAGTATGTAAAAAGTTTGCTCCAGTGAAAGTGCAGCAATCAGCGGGAGTGTGACACACACACACACACCCACCCACACACACCCCCACACACACCCCCACACACACACACACACACACACACACACACACACACACACACACACACACACACACACACACACACACACACACACACACACACACACACACACACACACACACACACACAGCACTCATCATAAATCAGGGAGATGCAGATCTCTCTCTGCCTCCCACTTATCTTCCCCCCTGTCATCCATCATTCCCATCGCCATGCGTCCACACACACCTCCCCGTCCAGAGGGAAGCGCTTCTCCTTGTTAAGCACCAAAGTCATCATCACGCCGCTCATTAGTATTTCACAACCCTTTTAATACAGGGGTGATAGTGCACCATATAATACAGGGGGGATAGTGCATCATATAATACAGGGGGATAGTGCACCATATAATACAGGGGGGATAGTGCATCATATAATACAGGGAGGATAGTGCACCGTATAATAGAGGGGGGATAGTGCACCGTATAATACAGGGGGGATAGTGCACCGTATAATACAGGGAGGATAGTACACCATATAATACAGGGAGGATAGTGCAGTGTATAATATAGGGGGGATAGTGCACTGTATAATACAGGGGGATAGTGCATCATATAATACAGGGGGGATAGTGCACCGTATAATACAGGGGGATAGTGCACTGTATAACACAGGGGGATAGTGCACTGTATAATACAGGGGGGATAGTGCATCATATAATACAGGGGGGATAGTGCACCGTATAATACAGGGGGGATAGTGCACCGTATAATACAGGGGGGATAGTGCACCGTATAATACAGGGAGATAGTGCACTGTAAAATATAGGGGGGATAGTGCACTGTATAATACAGGGGGGATAGTGCATCATATAATACAGGGGGGATAGTGCACCGTATAATACAGGGGGATAGTGCACTGTATAACACAGGGGGATAGTGCACTGTAAAATACAGGGGGGATAGTGCACTGTATAATACAGGGGGGATAGTGCATCATATAATACAGGGGGGATAGTGCATCATATAATACAGAGGGATAGTGCACTGTAAAATACAGGGGGGATAGTGCACTGTATAATACAGAGGGATAGTGCACTGTATAATACAGAGGGATAGTGCATCATATAATACAGGGGGGATAGTGCACCGTATAATACAGGGGGGATAGTGCACTGTATAATACAGGGGGGATAGTGCACCGTAAGCAGCTCCATATTACCATGCCTCATGTAGCGTCTTTCTCATCTTTCAGCAGGCTGGTCTGTCTGGCTCCCACAGAGCCTGCTGAGTAGACGCTGCTTGCCCAGGGTTCAGCAGCACTCACATACCAGCTCTCTCTCTCTCTCTCTCTCAATACCTCACTACACACTGATAGATCATTACCATCTCCTATAGTCTCAGCCTCACACACACACGCAGCAGCTCTTACTTATACAACGGGATGGAATCATCACAGACAGAGGACACAGGAACACAGCCTTATAATGAGCATGTGCTCTGTCACCCCCCATACACATAGACACAAATTAAAGCCACAATGTGTGCTTGTGTGCATCTCTGACTGGGATGTGTTCTGTCTGTGTTGTTGGTGAATATGAATGGGAGGCAGGAAAAACAGAGAGAGAGTGTGAGTCGTGAGTACTCATGAATACATGTTTTAAATGTGAGAGAATGAGGGAGCAGAGAGAGAATGGAGAGAGAGAGAGAGTGATACAGACAGAGTCTGGCATGGAAACAGAGACTGCCTGCTAGCAGTGCAGTATGCTCAGCCTCAGACAGTCACTGGTTCCCTTTCTCTCTGGCTGCCTGGCTGTTTCTGTTTGTACTGAGGATTTGGGAGTCCCGGGCTTTGCAGCTCTTCCCCAGCAATTATCTGCCTGACGGAAGGATGACAGCAAACAGACGAAGAGATGAAGACATCGTGGAAACAGGGTGACGCCATCCCACTCCTCCTCCACACAGTAGAGCCGAGACCACAACCAATAGATTTATAGGGGGATTTTTTTTATACCAGCCGGAATAACGCATCTGTATCAATCTACTACTCTGCTCTACTGTGTGTGTGTGTGTGTGTGTGTGTGTGTGTGTGTGTGTGTGTGTGTGTGTGTGTGTGTGTGTGTGTGTGTGTGTGTGTGTGTGTGTGTGTGTGTGTGTGTGTGTGTGTGTGTGTGTTTGGGGGTTTGGTTTAGAGTTACGGTTACAATTAGGGTTAGGGTTACAATTAGGGTAGGGGTAGGGGTAATGGTAAGGAGTTAGATTTAGGGTTACGGTTAGTGTTAGGAGTTAGGTTTAGGGTTTGGGTGAAGGTTAGGGTTAGGGAAAATAGGATTTTCTATGGAAGTTAATTTTTGGTCCCCACTAGGATAGAAGAACAAAACGTGTGTGTGTGTGTGTGTGTGATTGTGCATGTGTGTGCTCATAACATAAATACAGCGAAACACTGTCTGCCAGTTGACAAGGTTCTCTTTCTCTCTCTACACTAACACAGGCACACAAATAAGCCATTATTTCATTTTCCCATGACAGAAACCTTTTCAGTTGTCACATTTATTGAATTTATATCCATTGGCATTTTGTATAATTAGGCTACAGCAGGCCGATATTAAACCTGGATACATTCAAATGGAGAGCTCTCTGTGTGGGGACATACAGTATTTACTCTAATTATCAGAGTTTCCTGGCTGGGAAAACATCCCCCTCCAGTCCTACCTTACAGTCCTCTACCCCTCCATTCCATCAGAGCTAAATTGCTTTGCTCCAGGCAGAGAAGATATGGATGGTTCACTTTCCCACAAGGTCAGACCCTCCGTGAACAGAGTTAAGACCTTACAGTCCATTAAAGTGAACCGCTGAACCACAATCATCAGGGGAGAGAGCACTGGAGATCTTAGTCTTCCATTAAGACAGTGTGTGCGCGCGCGCGCGCGCGCGCGTGTGTGTGTGTGTGTGTGTGTGTGTGTGTGTGTGTGTGTGTGTGTGTGTGTGTGTGTGTGTGTGTGTGTGTGTGTGTGTGTGTGTGTGTGTGTGTGTGTGTGTGTGTGTGTGTGTGTGTGCGTGTGCGTGCATTCACGCAGGTGCATTTCCTTCAGCATCATCATTTCCAGGAAGCTTTTACTCCAGTATGGCTGCCATCAATAACAGCTACACCCAAATAAACTCTTAAGAGCTCTCCAACGTCTCTAACATCACAGGGTTGGCTCTCTCCTTTGATACCTTTCCTTCATTACACCGCTGGGGAGCAAGACTTTCAACCCTCCAACAGCTAATGTCTCCATAATCACTCATTACTACTGGACACGCAGCTCATCCGTGACATGTAGGAGGATGCTGGGGTCAAGCCACCTGACCTGTGTGTTCATGGCCGAGGGCTGATGACGTGATAACAGGCTGTTTTGGTGTTCATCTGTAACCCAGTCCCACAAATAGATCTGGGGGTGAGAGATCTGCAATTAGGAGAATCATCAGGTCCATAGCTGACCTTGGGTGGAGTGCTGCACCCCTCACAAGTTGAGAGAGAGAGAGAGAGAGAGAGAGAGAGAGAGAGAGAGAGAGAGAGAGAGAGAGAGAGAGAGAGAGAGAGAGAGAGAGAGAGAGAGAGAGAGAGAGAGAGAGAGAGAGAGAGAGAGAGAGAGAGAGAGAGAGAGAGAGAATGTGATAGCCATCAGCACTAATGACTGGCTTCCCTCATTGGCCTTATTGTGATCCTTCACCAGACATAATTAACACTAGGAAATACAAAGCTCCTCAAAAGACCAAACACCAGATACAGAATGTTGGGAGGAATGTGGTTTAGCCTACTCTGTATCCAAAAAGTCTCCCAAAATGTAAGGTTCAATGTAAAAGTAGGCTAAAGGGTTAATTGAGGGCATGGCTGGGAATTGTGTGTGTGGGGAAGGGAGGGATGAGTTTATACTTTTTGGCTTAGCTAAGCTTGATAAGATCACTAAAACAGAGATGTTTTCTACCTCTGAGCACTCGCCTCAGTAGGGCTAAGATTTATATTCTCAGCAAATTAAATTTGCTTGTGTGCATTTTGAATTTTGGCAGTGATATGAGCGTATGTGTCTTTGTGTTTATGTGTGTGTTTGTGTGTGTTTATTTGTCTAACTGGCCAAGGGCAGGCAGTGGAGTGTGTGTGTAGTCCCCTGTCCCTGCACCTGCTGCTGCAGTAATAAATGTAGTTGACATGCGGCCATGGCTGTGTCCCTTCTCTTTGATACTGCTGGATCAGTGGAGTGAGCCGTGGGCAGAGGAGAGGAGGGTCACTGAGGTGGGCACTCCTGTCTGTCTGTTTTCAGGCACCAAGGTAACGCTCGCTCTCCCATTCCCCCTTGAACAGTCATTTTAACATTCCCCTGGACTCCATGACCTTAAAGGACCCTGCCAACACCCCCCTGTCACACTCACACTGCAGGGCGGCTTAGAGGGGACTTTAACAGTCTGTTGACCACCAGACCCATAAACGTCCAGAGCAACAAATCTATCTTCCCGGCTGAGCTCACTGACTGACTCTCAGGTGCTAGCGGAGAAGAAAATAACTACTGCCTGTATGCAGTCATCTTAAAGAAGAGAGGCACATCACTTTCTTGCCCTTTATCTTTCCCTTTTCATTCCCTAAAACCACTTGCACAGTGCACTGTGCTGAGCCTTTGGAGGAAATACTTAGATAAGTCTATAAAATAAACAGTCTCCAGGTCCACAAGACTGCTTCGGAGAAGCAGAGGTAAAAAGGAAGGGAGAAAAGGAGAGCCAGAGACAGGGAGAAAGGCAGAGAGGGAGATAGAGAAATATTGGCACCTGCACCTCCCGGCTGTGGTGTTCTTATTCTGAATCATCGCTGAGGCTCTCAACTGCTTAGCGTTTCATTTCAAATACAGGGATTTATGCGGGGCACAGCAGCAGCTTATTCTGGAGGCAAACTTGGCGCCCTACCTGGGCTGCTTGCTATAAATAACAGTGGTTCACTTGATCACACACAGAGTGTACAGTAATATACTGATATTGGCCTGTATTCAGTGTGTTATAGACAGATTAACATGGGATATTACACATGGGGTAACAGGACATGGTAGAGGCATAAGTTACAGCTATAAGAACTTGAATGTAAGTTGTGTTGATCTGGCATTTGGGCCAACAGAGAGCCAGACAACTCTGGCAGTAACAGTCTGGGACACATTCTCTCCAGATGCAGCAGGAATGAACTTTTATTTCTCCTTCATTTACATGTAGCAGCCAGCACCCGATTAACTCTATTTTTTAATCTAACAATGTATGTTTATTTCTGTCATTTTAGCCAGACATCAGTGGAAATAAATGCTGTGCAAGTTTAGCAGCAGTACAATACTGAGTCTGTTTGGTAACCTGAAAATGCAGCTACTCATAGCAAAAGTTGAGTAACAAACATCTGGGCTCCAACACACAATAATAACCATGTCATCTATCAACACTAATAAATATGAAAAGTAACGCTACCAATCGTGATGGTCAAAATTCGGAGGAAAAGCTCGCCATTAATTCTGCGCCTGTCACTGCTTGCACCTTGCCATTTGACGGAGACACACAACTGGGTGTTCACCGGACAGCGGTCACCTTTGATGCTGCCTACTAGGAATCCAGGTCTCAAACAAGGCCATTGACAGCACCTGTTGAGTGAACACTTTGTAAAATGTCCCCGTGTTTCATATTGTCATTGCGACTTCATTCTGCAATGATGAGCAACAGTAGCCTACAAACTACCAAGGCTTTGAAAATTGGTCGCCTACTAGGCTGATTTTGCTGTGTCATTATTCAGCTATGTTGCCCTTCAGCACTTAAATAGAGCAAAGTGTGATTGACGGAGGCATCTGCTCCAAGTTATCAGTCTCTCCAAAGGAATGCCAGATAAGATTGGCAGCGAGCTATCTGAGCAAGTATAGCCTACATTAGAGGCGGCTGTCAAAGGTAAACGGAGAGGGAAAATATATACAAGAAGATGCATCTAAATTGCATTCCTAGCGTCCAATGCCACCCTGGTCTTATTATTCAAGTTAGACACTGACTGCTTCAGTTATACTCTCAGAGAGCTCAAGAGCTGCCTGCCATGTGAATCCTCCCCTCACACCGTTCGTTCACCCACATGAACACAGACAGAGCCAAAGAAACGCTCAACTTTGTAGCTGAGCGGAATATAGATGTGGCTGGAGACAAATGTTCGGCCGTGATTTGCACATAGCTCCACACATTACCCCAATGTCCTTAATGGACGGCTAAATGTGAACGGCATCTCTAAACCGAGTGTCTGACCACTGCAGATTAATGCCAAACTCGACACCCACTCCCCAAAACGACTAGGTGCCGCAAATGCTACATGTAAATCATTGGCAGTATTATTCCTCGACTGCTTCCCAATCATATATTTCGTGCTATTAAGTTACTGTACGTTTCACCGTTCTGAAATGATATTGGCTTAATGTAGTTTATTTTATATTTAGGTTTCATTCAATCTATGTAGACAAGCATGCAATATCGTTGGCTATGCAATGCAAATAAGCATTACCCCCTTGCAGTTAGTTAAGTGCATGTTAAAGACTGGAATATAAATCATTGATGAACAAATGCGGGAGGGAGCTATGCATTTCCAAATAAAACGATCCTGCTTACCTGTGAGACGAGGAACACAATGAGGATACGGATGCCAATCTCCATGGTCTCAATTCTCTGGGAATACATTTCAAAACAAGGTACAGGTTTGACCAGCTCTGCTCATAATTCCAGAGTCGAACTGCGAGCGTGAGAGTAAAGAGCTTGTCGCGAGCTGCCAACTTCCCAAATAGAACTGCAGCCTCACGAGCAAAGCATTGGATAGAGGCGCCGCCGAGACCACAACCAATAGATTTATAGGGGGATTTTTTTATACCAGCCGGAATAACGCATCTGTATCAATCTGAAAAAGTATTGGGTTTGATTTGTATTATCTATAGACAATTTACATGGACTGACACACATTCAAATGTGTTTGAATATTCAACTAGTAGATGCCCTCACCCTTTGATATATTTTTTTCGATTTGTAAATAATGATATGCCTGCATATCAGATGAGCAGATGTATGTCTCATTATTGCGAGATATCAGTAATGTAAAATGAAAGATCGAGAACATAGCCAATATATTAACATTAAATATGTAGACATGCACTTTTTCGTGAAACGACGTTATTGAAGAAGCGCTGGCTTCATCATCTCACTAGAATGTAGTCTAGTTCATTTGGAAATATGTGGGAGTTTGACAGCCCGTCAGAAGTGGCATTTTATTCCCTCAGTCTGCGCGCCTTGAGCCCCGGGGCATGTTTTTTTCCGAGGGCGCGAGATGAAATCGTGGCAGCGGAGAGTAGCGTTTGGGTGGAAAATACTGCCTCTCAACGCTATTCACCGGGAGACCCAGAGAAACGGATGGTTGCTGTGACCTCACTTTGGTAAATCGAACACATTTAAGTTCTGAAAAAAATATGACTTCTTAACACAGAATGTGTTCTTTACCTCTAGGCTAGAAAAAAGAATAGGATTTGATAGGTCTTATAGCCTGTGGCCCTATGCTATGGCACTTGTTCTCTTCTGATATGCAGGTGCGTTGGGTAAATAAGAATTCCCTATCCATAGTAGCAAGCGAATCTCTCTCTCTCTCCCTCTCTCACTTGCTCTCCATCTCTGTATTTCTGTATTTCTCTCTCTCTCTCTCTCTCTCTCTCTCTCTCTCTCTCTCTCTCTCTCTCTCTCTCTCTCTCTCTCTCTCTCTCTCTCTCTCTCTCTCTCTCTCTCTCTCTCTCTCTCTCTCACTCACTCACTCAGATGTTATCGGGGAAGTAGTGAGTGAGTTGCTGTACTATGATGTGGTCTGATCTCCTTCTCTGATATGGCACTATGCAGTGCAGCATTTCCTGTATCCCGCATCTAAGACATTTTAAGAAAGTTGAAGCTCAGCGTTTCTATACAATTTAAAAACGTTAAAATGGAGAACAGCAAAAACAAGCAAAAATGACCCCACCTGTCACGCCCTGACATTAGTTATCTATGTTTTCTTTATTATTTTGGTTAGGTCAGGGTGTGACGAGGGTGGGTATGCTTGTGTTGTCTTGTCTAGGGTTTTTGTAGATCTAGAAGTTTTTTGTAAGTCCCCTGTCGCTCCAGCGACGGTCCCCAGCCCGGAGTCTACAGCGACGGTCCCCAGTCCGGGGTCTCCAGCGACGGTCCCCAGCCCGGAGTCTACAGCGACGGTCCCCAGCCCGGGGTCTCCAGCGACGGTCCCCAGCCCGGAGTCTACAGCGACGGTCCCCAGCCCGGGGTCTCCAGCGACGGTCCCCAGTCCGGAGTCTACAGCGACGGTCCCCAGTCCGGGGTCTCCAGCGACGGTCCCCAGTCCGGGGTCTCCAGCGACGGTCCCCAGTCCGGGGTCTCCAGCGACGGTCCCCAGTCCGGGGTCTCCAGCGACGGTCCCCAGCCCGGGGTCTCCAGCGACGGTCCCCAGCCCGGGGTCTCCAGCGACGGTCCCCAGCCCGGGGTCTCCAACGACGGTCCCCAGCCCGGGGTCTCCAGCGACGGTCCCCAGTCCGGAGTCTACAGCGACGGTCCCCGGTCCGGGGCCTCCAGCGACGGTCCCCGGCCCGGAGTCTACAGCGACGGTCCCCGGTCCGGGGCCTCCAGCGACGGTCCCCGGCCCGGAGTCTCCAGCGAAGGTTCCCAGCCCGGGGTCTCCAGCGAGGGTCTCCGGTCCGGGGCCTCCGGCAGTGATCTGCGGTCCAGAGCCTCCGGCGATGATCCGCGGTCCGGATTTACGAAGGCGGAGGGATCAGTGTAAAGAGGGGGGGCGGCATCCAGAACCAGAGCCGCCACCGAGGGTAGATGCCCACCCGGACCCTCCCCTATAAGTTCAGGTTTGCGGTCGGGAGTCCGCACCTTTGGGGGGGGGGGGGGTACTGTCACGCCCTGACATTATTTATCTATGTTTTCTTTATTATTTTGGTTAGGTCAGGGTGTGACGAGGGTGGGTATGCTTGTTTTGTCTTGTCTAGGGTTTTTGTAGATCTAGGGGTTTTTGTAAGTCTAGGTAATTGTAGGTCTATGGTGGCCTGAATTGGTTCCCAATCAGAGGCAGCTGTTTATCGTTGTCTCTGATTGGGGATCCTATTTAGGTTGCCATTTTCACTTTTGGTTTCATGGGTTCTTGTCTATGTGTAGTTGCCTGTTAGCACTCTTTGTATAGCTTCACAGTTCGTTTTGTTGTTTTGTTAGTTTTGTTCAGTGTTCATTCTTAAAATTTAGAGAATGTACTCATACCACGCTGCGCCTTGGTCTCCTCCCTACGATGGCCGTGACACCACCCATTACCACATTGGTTGCTGCACCTTCATTCACCTCAGTCGATCTACAAGCAGATAGCCTATTAGCTATACAATTAGCCGCTACACATTAACTCAGCACCGGGTTTAAAAACCAGGGCTGCAACTTTCACTGGGGACGAAATTCCATTTCCCCCAGTTTTATCATTGGAATGTGAAACAAAACGAGGCTTTAGGACCATGCAGACGCCTCTGAGCGGTCGGGTAGGCTGTTTGGAGTGTAACTTATTTCAGTAAGATATCTCCCTGCACTAAATCCAAAGTTGTGTCACTGTTGAAAACTCAAAATTAATATGTACAGAGCGATCTTGTGTATTCTACTATTCTAACTCTCAACAGTAAGTTGAGACCCCAACTGGGTTCCATTTTATTATCATTTTTTGCTAATATGTCATATCCTGACCTGCTGATCATGACCATGCTAAACAAAGGGCTGGATGTTTCAGTAATAGCTTAGAGACATACACAATTAATGCACACAATAATTATTTTGTCTTTCTGAAGAGGAAAGTAATTAGTAGAGCCGGACAGGCTTTATGAGATACATTCTCAACATGTCTGTCAGCACCCACATTCCTTTAATTATTCAGCACAGTCTGTCATGTTAAACTTTTTCTGTTATTCCTCTCCTCAGTTCAGGAAATTATGAACTGTGTCACGGCTGTCTTCGTCCTCCTCATCTGACGAGGAGAAGCGAGAAGGATCGGAGGACCAATACGCAGCGTGGTAGGTGTTTGTCATTTTAATGGAAAAAACTGAACACTACAAAAACAACAAAGAAACAACCGTGAAGCTAAATACCAATCGTGCTGACACAAACACGACACATAGACAATCACCCACAACCCACAATGACAAAACAGGCTACCTAAATGAGGTTCCCAATCAGAGACAACGACTAACACCTGCCTCTGATTGAGAACCATATCAGGCCAAACACAGAAACAGACAAACTAGACATACAGCATAGAATGCCCACTCAGATCACACCCTGACCAAACAAAACATATAAACATACAAAGCAAACTATGGTCAGGGCGTGACAAACTGTCTGAAACCCATAGCCACAGGTATCTGATGTGATCCTGATTGTAGAGATATAGAACCACATAGACTGTTAGGATATTAGCTATGGTGCTTCGAGGTGCCAGTCCAAGACCAATTATGCTTGTTTAGAGACATTACCCTTTTGATTGTTATTCAGAGTGATCCAATGGCTTGTCTAAATCCTACTGAAGCACGACACTGCCAGTTATAGTGCCCGAGAATGTTAGATAACATGGTATATGATTTGTATGGTTGATTTGTTAATACCTGCTTAATAGAATTTAATGTTGAGATTTTTTTGCACCTCTTATAGGTATTGGTACTGCATGATGGCCATGGGTTTGGTTTGAGTGAATGTCAGGGGAGGCATCATGAGGAGAGCAGAAGTCCACGCCCATCAGTGAAGGTTACCTTGTGAATATAAAACTTTTCCATATCAGGCCCAAAGGTCAGGTGTCTATTATTGCTGCCCATCTCTCCTTCTTAGGTGGCAGAGCTGTCAATGTGCAAAGTTAATCTTCATGCTAAGTGTCGTTCAGGCTTCTTATGCCAGACAAATAACTCTGAAGAGGGATGAAGCTGAGGGATGTTCCTGCAGAGAAAGATGAGATGAACTTTGAACCAAGAGATAATGAAGAAAAAAATAAGTGTTACAAAATTCAGAGCCCCACACACACAGGATGCATATTATGATGATAAAGAATTTGTGCATATATCCATTGTTAGTATGGGAGGGAAAAGGTCATGCCACACAGCTGGGTGGGCTCCCTGTATTCCTTCTGCTCAGGAAAGCACTCAAATTTCCTTACTCTTCTCTCCGAATGTGAAAAATGAGGCCGGGAATTGTTGTGACGGTCTGAGGAATTGCTTTTCCAAGACAATGTTGCACAATTTTTGCGATATATTTGTTTATCAACAGAATAGGAGGGGATACAGCACATCAACACTGACAGCTCTATTTCAGGTCCATAAATTCTGGTGATCGAATTCAATAAATGAGCAGAAATAGGAAATACAGTAATAGTTCATTAAATGTATGACATAATGGTGGATCAGAATTGAAATGTCAAATAGAACAACATCTAGGGACATATTCCTGAATTGCTTTTGATATAGTACATGTCAGAAATTGAATGTTTTTAGTTAAATGTTCAGACTTCGGTCTGATTTTCATGCTTGCGGGTCTACAATTCAAAAGTGGAATCTCTGCATACTGAAAAAGGCATTCAGGGCTTTACTCAATTTGACAGCCTCCAAATAAGTTTGGCCTTGATTGGGCTAATACATGCATCAGTCACTTATTAATTGACTTCTAATGTTGAATAACAGGCTGTGTAATATTCAAATAGCACAATTAACTAAAGTAATGAATGCAAATAAGGTTCATTTTATCGTCTGTTTTCATGACGAGATTGTCCCGGGTTTATTACTAATGTGAGTGTCTCTACATACAAAACGCTGGTACTTGCGTCTAGTTGAGGACTGTGCTGGAAATGGCTGGGTGTAGTTTTGGGACTCATTGGTGATGAATGGAGCAGATACAGTACTTACTTGCCTTAATCCTCTTGGCCCCCTTGGAAGCATAGGGCATCTGCCATGGCTCTCCACCTCAGTAGAAGAAGAGGAGATGTGTAATGGTCCTCTTGGGTTTGACTCATCAAGCTGCAGGGAAGGAGAAGGAGCAGAGAGAGTAAAGTTAGGAGGAGAGGTTAAGAACTGCTGCCAGGACCAGAGGCTAGATTTACTTTGAACAAACCCTGGGGCAGAGAGAAAGTGCACCCGGGAGTGGACCAGGAGATGTAATAATCCTTCTACTGTATCAACTCTGCCTCAAAGAAGCAGGGGTCAATGGTACACTATGAAAATCATCATGGAGTGCTGTAGGTTTACCATGAGTGATGGAGTTTTAGTTATTGTGGAAATCCAGGAACTTTAATTAATTTTCTTATCATCGGGTGCTTAAGGATAGCAAAATTATAGCAAAATCTATCTAATATGTGACCAATTGACCAGGCATTTTAACCCATTCACATTTACATGATTCAATGATTCCTGATTCAAGGATTTTCTCTCTGACCATTCTGAGAACAGGCCTATAAGTTAACGTGAATAATTGACAGGTATTGATAGCTCAGTGAATGATTGAGGGATATTGAATTAGCCCAATGAAATCTGCCCGCAGGTGCTGTCCAGTGTCCACCCCTGAGAATACTGATTCCCTCTGTAATGAACCCAAACTAAACTGAGTTGAATCAAACCATCTATGCATATTCTCAATTATATAGATGAATTAGTTGAATCATCTGGAACAAAAACAAGCACACACAGAGGACACATGGACTGAGGAGCCTGATTTGGTTGATTTACAGTGTATTAGGCTACTATCAGATGCAGAAAACAGACCATCTCTCAAGGCTCCAGTGCTGATGAAACATATATTCACACCTTTATCAGCCGCCTGGGAATGCTGTGTCATCTCTGAGGAACGTCTTACAAAATCAAAGCATTCCAATGAATTGGACCGGATCCAAAATCTCATTTGGATGACTCAATGGTGTGTAAAGGTGGATGGGGTTGGTCGCTCCTGTGTGTTATTCTCCTATCTCACCACTAGGTGGGGATGAAGTTGCCCATCTCCATTCTGGACCCTGTCCTGGAATCAGCAGCCCTTTGTGGCCAGAGTTTGGTCCTTGGGAGTGAAGGGGTGACATACTGCCTGAGCCAGAGCCAGCCAGAAAGAGAGAGAGCCCTGTCCTTTTGCAGGCCCGTTGGAGCAAATTGGTCTGACATCGAATGCTTTATTACACCTTGTACCTTGCATCCTCTTTATTACTTACCTCCATCTCTTCCTGGACAACACACATATCTCTTTAAGTGTCTCACATGTTTTCCCCGTCTAAAATTGGGGATGTGTGTAAAGTATCGCTGCGAGGCAACTGAGGGTGCTGTCAGACTCATAAAAGGAGTCATGTAGTACCAGCAGGGACAACACGAAGTTAAAGTGGAACTGACAGCATTTTAGCAACATGAAATCTTATTAAAATCTGTTCATTTACAACCCCAGGAAGAATATGATACTTTCTATACATAAAAAAAACTTTCTAGACAGTACAACGTCAAACCCTCCCTCCCTCCCATCCAACCACCCACCCACCAAGGCATCATAAAAGGATATCACAAAAACATAAACAGTAATAGAAATAAAAACAATGGAAAAAGTTAAATATAAATAAAAATCGGTATCATACTTATAGTTGAGTCTTATCAGCACAATATATGGCCACTAGAGCAGACATGACTGCTTACCAAAATATACAAGGTACACTAAGTAAAAGACAGGCTCTCCATGTATTGTATGAATTGGGACCCGGTTAAGTTAAACTTTTGTTGGGACCCATGCGCAGTGTACCTAACATTCTCCAGAGGCAGAGATGACATCACCTCCTTAAACCACTGCATAAAGGAAGGCAGCTCTGCAGACTTCCAGTGAAAGAGGACAAGGTGGCGAGCTAGCAGCATGGTAACATTCTGATCTAGGGGAAGTACACCAAAAATGGCAGTGAATGGGTTGGGGCTAATATTTGTATTACACATATGTGAGAATGCCTCAAATATGGGGTTCCAGACGCCACTCAAAGATTGGCATGTCCAAAACATGTGTCCCACAGTCGCTGGACTCTGATGGCATCTCAAACAGTTGGGTCAACATTTGGATATATTTTTGACAGTTTGTCATTTGAGTAATGGAGAAGGTGCAAAACTTTGAACTGAATGAGCCCATGCCTTATGCTAAATGATGAGGTGTGGATACGCCCAATACTATGTTGCCACATGTCATCGGGTAGCTCGCTACCCATGTCTTGCTTCCATGCATATTCTGTATTTGCCAAGGAAGGCGGATTATTGTTCTGTATTATGTGGTATAATCTGGAGATTGTGCCCTTCAGATACAGGTTAAGATCTAAGCACCTCTCGACTGGACACGTAGTGGGCTCAAGTGGAAATGAAGGAAAATGTTCTTTAGCAAAGCTGCGAATTTGCAGGTACCTGAAAAAGTGGGTATTGGGAATGAGTATTGAATGAGACGAATGTGTTATCAACAAATAGGTCAAAAAAAAACACCAGACCGTTCCCATGCCAGAACTGGAAAGCCGTGTCAATCTGTGACGCTGGGAAGAAATGATTAGATGTTCATGGAGAGAAGCCGCTTACTTGTTTAAGGCTAAAGTGACTTCAGAATTGGGACCAGATTATAAGGGAGTTCTTGACAATGGGATTCAAAACATGGGTGCCAAGGTTCATGGGCAGTGGGGAGCACAGGAGCGAGACAGGAGAAGTTGGAAGGTTTGACTGTAACAATTTGGACCATCCTTGTTTTCAAATGTAGAAACCCAATAAACACATTTAGATATATTTGCTGACCAATAGTAGTGTAAAAAATTGGGATTTGACTTGCGTGGATTTGACTTGCAGCTGTCCAGTTGTTTGAACATCGACTTTGGAATGAGTACAAAAACCTAGGTAGTACAGTCATCATAACAGAATTAATGTGACCTGCTAATGAAATGGGAAGAGACGACCACCTTGTGAAATCCTCCTTAGTGCGCTCTGGCAGTGTTTTGAAGTTATTTTTGGAAATTGGCATACCCAATACCTTCTGCTAACTGATTAATGGGGAAGAGCACACTTTTTGTTAGGTTTAACTAACCAGAGAATGTCCCAAGAATGTCCCAAAACCTTGTAGCATGTCCAAGAGATAGGGTATAGACTCCACCGGGTATCAGGGCACAAGGCGAAACCTAGATGCAGACACAGGAGGCAGATGGTTAGAGTTTTTGTAGTTTATTTATAATCCAAAAGGGGTAGGCAAGAGAATGGTCATGGACAGGCAAAAGGTCAAAACCAGATTCTGAGTGCAAGAGGTAAAGAGTGGCAGACAGGCTCGATGTCAGGGCAAGCAGAAGGGTCAGGCAGGCGGGTACGAGGTCCAGAAAATACAGGCAATGGTCAAAACCGGGAAGACTAGAAAAAGAGAATAGAAAACAGGAGCACAGGGAAACACGCTGGTTGACTTGAAAACATACAAGACGAACTGGCACAGAGAAACAGGAAACACTGGGATAAATACACTGGGGGAAATAAGTGACACCTGGAGGAGGTGGAGACAATCACAAGAACAGGTGAAACAGATCAGTGTGTGACACCGGGTTAAAGATGTATAAAATAAGATTGTCTGCATATAAGGACACCTTATGAATTATGTCACCCTTTAGTATTCCCTTAATCCTCTCCTCCGCCCGCAGGGCGATAGCAAGAGGCTCAATAGCCATATCAAACAGGAAAGAGGATAAACAACAACCCTGTGGAGAGGGAAGTAGCTGGAGGAAACATTGTTGGTGTGAACAGAAGCCACTTGGGACGAGTACAAAATCTTAATCCAGGAAAGGAATGATGGGCCAAACCCAAATCTCTCTAGTACTGTAAATACATATTCCCACTCAACCCGGTCGAAAGCCTTCTCAGCATCAAGAGAGATGATGACCTCTGGCTTTAGAGTTGAGTGGGCAGAATAAAGAACATTAAATAGCCGGTGCATATTATAGAAAGATTGCCTACCTGAGATAAATCTGGTTTGATCAGAGTTAATTATATTAGGCATCACTGTCTCTAAACAGTGCGAGAGGACAATAGTGAGAATTTTATAAATGAACCACAAGTGGCTTATGAGCCACAGTCTAGGGGATTCTTGTCCTTTTTAAGCAAAACCGAAATAGTCGCCTGGGTAAGCGTCTGGGGCCGTTTCTGATTAGACAGGATTTCATTGTACATTGAGCTGAGGATAGGGGACAGTTTGGAGGAGAATGCGTAATAAAATTCAATAGGGAAGCCCTCAGGCCCAGGAGCTTTACTGCTCTATATGGACTGGATTGCCAGAGTAGCTTCATCATCACTTATTGAGGCATCCATGTTAGTTTGTTCATCTAAATTGAGACAGGGGATGTCCAGATTGTCTAAAAATGCAGGCATATGAGATGCGTCAGGAAGAGTCTCTGACGACTAAAGACCAGAGTAGAATTGCTTAAATTGATTGTTGATTTCTTTGGGATTGGTAGAAGTTAAATCAGCTGCAACACAGATTTCAGGTATGGTGCTGCTAGCAGGGGATTGTCAAAGCTGGTGATATAACAACTTGCCAGCTTTCTCTCCGTGTCCATAAAATGTCTGCCTCGACTTAACAGAGGCTGCTCCGTTAGTTTAATGGAAAGATCGTCGAATTCTGATTGGTGTAGAAGTCTCTCTTTGTAGAGTTCAGGAGTTGGAGAAGGGGCATATCTGTTGTCCACATCTAGAATGAGTTGAGATAGCTCCAATAAGCGTTCAGTGCGCTGTTTGTTGTCATAAACTGTGTATGAAATAATTAGGCCCCTTAGATATGGATTTTTTAAAGGCATTACAGGATAGTTGTAGTGGGACAAGTCGCCACGCGCCAGGCTTTGGTCTGGTTCTGTCTAGACTTCGATTGAAATCTCCGCCCAATATCAAATGTTGAGAGTTGAGGTCAGGAAGTGTTGCAATGAGGTCAGAGAAAAATTGAGCATCATCCCAATTAGGACCAGAAAGGTTAGCCAGATCAACCTGTGTGCTAAACAGTTTCCCCATCACTATAACATATCGGCCATTAGCATCTGAAATTACTTTGGAGGAGACAAACAGGGTGCTTTTTCTGATAAGGATGGCTGCCGCTCTGGCCTTAACACCAAAGTTGGAGTGAAATATCTGGTCGACCCATATTCTTTTTAGTTTATCATGGTTGCTGGACCGGAGATGGGTCAATGTCCGAACTTAAAGAATTAAGATGAGCATACATACGCTCGACCACATGGTTAATTCCTTTTAATTTCCAGCTGATAAAGCAAGTGGAGCCTAGAGTATGTGAATTAGGCATAGTCATAGTAATTAGACATGAATGTTAGTACAATCACATGGCCAGTGTGCTGAAAGGTCAGAGTAATAAAATATAAAGAAAAGAAAAACCAGCAACAAAAAAAACGAAATACCCCTTCCCCCTGTTGGAAGACTGCATCTACCTCTCCTAGACTAGAACAAGATACTACCATGTTAAACTGAACCTCAGTAGAGCTCTATCCAGGGCCAACATAATCAAGTTTACACATAGGGAAGGAATTCTGGAGGGACCACCTCAGTTCTCTAATGTATCTTATGCATCAGAGAACTGAGTGTGTGCAAAGTTGTCATCAAGGCAAAAAGGTGGCTACTTTGAAGAATCTAAAATCAAATATATTTTGATTTGTTTAACACTTTTTTGGTTACTACATGATTCCATATGTTATTTCATAGTTTTGATGTCTTCACTATTACTATACAATGTAGGAAATAGTCAATATAAATAAAACCCTTAAATGAGTGTCCAACCTTTTGACTGGTACCGTACATACCATAATTGTTCATAACATCAAGTTATTGGAAGAATAATTGTCCTTTTTGGCAGCAGGGTGGAGGCACATTTCTAATCAAAAGATGAGTTCACTAGTTGTTGATAGGTGGGCTAGTGTTGTCGTTCACTAGTCGTGGTAGGTGGGCTAGTGTAGGGTCAGGGTCAGAGTACGGGCTTACAATGGCTAGTTAGCCGTATGCCGCCTGTCCTCCTGTGGATGTAGGTGCGTGAAGATGTATTCTTTGGCCCTGGTTGGGTCCACGAATGTCTTCTGCTCGTCGGAGGGAGTAGTGATCTTCAGCACTGCTGGTTAGAGAATGCCGAACTTGGTGTCCCGACAGCGATGTAGGAGCCACGTCACTTCGTTGAAGGCCGACCTCTTCTTCATGACTGCCGCCGTGTATTCCGGGTAAATGCAAATCTTCTTGCCTTCGTGGGCGATGGGAGCCGCTCGTGATGCCTTACGGAGGATATCTTCTTTCTGCTGAAAGTAGTGGAATTTGACTACGATGGGTCTGGGTGGCTCCCCATTCTTCGGTGCGGACTGTAAACTTCTGTGCATACAGTCAAGGGTAGGGGCGTAATCGAGGCCTATGGTCTCCAGTTCCTCTCTCATGCCGAAAATGCGACCGTTCCCCCGGCGCTGTCAGTTCTTGAGGTCCTCGACCTTGGAAGTAAGTTTGACGACATCTGATGATAGCCGGGTGACTTGCTCTTCCAGTATCACCACTTTGTTAGAAGTAAGTATTTTCGCCACCCTACAGGCTATTCAGACGGGTGTCCTGTTTCGCCAAGTCTTCTTTAACGGAGTCAATCTTTGTGTTGACCTTGGTAGCGAGAGTGGCTATTTGTGTGGATAGGTCAGTGGATAGTGACTCCATCTTAGACAGCACAGTCTGTTCAGACTTAGTGCTAGCCGCTATTACCTTGGCTAGATCGGGGGGGGGGGGGGGGGGGCAGAGTCCGTGTCAGTGTCCGGTGAGCCCAAGGCGTTATTAGAGGCCTGCTCTTTTGCGACTCGTGGCCATTGTTGTTTCGACATGTTACGATGAAAAGGCCAAAAATGTCAGGAAGAATTGACACATTTGTGAATTGCGTTTGATTCCTAATAAAATATTAGAAAATAAACGCGGTAGGGAGGTTTTGGTGAAATATTAATAGTAAATTGTTAGCCCTTGACATGAGCACCGAAAAAACAAATCTTTACACGTTGCTGCTCACCAGCGCCCCCCTTTTACATTTTCTGACAAACGGGCACTTAAATATCATTGTTTTGCGTTTTCATGAATTCATAGAATGTTTTGGAATTACGTATAGTAAGGCATTTGTGAAAATGTTATAGCATATAGAGTAGGAATGCGGCCGTTCGTTTGGACAATTAATAGACACTGCAGTAAATTAAACCTAATAAAAACATCTGTCTCATCCAGGACTGGAGTCCACTCAGACCAGTACGCCATAGCCAATCAGAGCTACAGTAGGCCTTTATGCAAACAACCCATTTGCCACACAGGCCTGCCATCATTCACTTTGAACTGGACTGTGTTTACAGGCAGTTGCAACAGCATGACTTTAGATCATTAGAACGCATTCGGCAAAAGCCACAAAATACATCTAAATGGATTTCTGCAAAGATGTAAATATAACGGGAGTCCTCTTACATTTGGGAACTTTACAGTCCTATTGATGAAAAAACATAAAAAGGTAGGCTATTTTTCCCTATATGCACAACAACAACAAGATCAACAACTAATGCTAGCCAGAGCAAGATGAGCTACAAATCTAACGAAGGAACATTAGATAAACCCTCTCAAACTTTTTCAGCTAGTTGGCTGTCAAATTTGCACTGATAAATGATGGGGTATTGTAGTAGCCTGCTCATCCTTCTGCAGCTTTCCTGCCAATGCATGCTTGTCCCAAACAAGCACCTAAGCTAACTGGCTAAAGCTGGCTTGCTTGCAAGCTAGCGACTTCCAGACACAAATTAAAGAACATCTCACTCTGAGCATTTTACGTTCGTAAATTCATCAGTTATTCTGTGCTCTGAATTTACGAACGCAAGAGATATGCTGTCTGGATAACAGTCGTTCAAGTTCAGCATAGCTAGCTAGCAAAGTGATTCTCATTTCTTGCTAGCTAACCAAATGACACCTGCATCTATGGTTACCGCATCAACTGATATGATGCAACTCTGTCTGGACATTTTCAGGTTATGGTGTCTCTGTCCTGACCTGTAATGCATTCGGTATTGACCCCGACAGGCAGCTGACTGTTAACTTGTGTTTGCAATGCCGCAACTTCTCGAAGGACAAACAAGTGGTGTCCCTGTATCTATAATGTGAATTGCATAAGACGTTGCATAATACGAACATGATCCCACAAACTCATCACTGAACAAATAATGGTTAACCAATTGCTTTGACTCAGGGTGCTTATAAAATCCCACTTTGGTGTACCTGTCTTTTCTTAATTAAACTGTCTCCTTGTTCTAAAATTATTCTAATGCCATTATGGACATCTTAAGTAACAATATTTACAGCCATTGATTCAGGACTGGGGAGGTCAAACATATGACTTCATAGACACAGAGCTACAGAACATGCCCTGGCTGCTATAAGCTATTGTTATAGTCTAGCATAAATTACTTATAACCATAAACCATTGTTATTGGCATTGATAAACTACACTATCCATTGATAATAAAATCATTTTTAAGACCCATTCCTTAATTAGGCAGAGAGCCTACATTTATATCTCTCCCGGGTGGCGCAGTGGTCTAGGGCACTGCATCGCAGTGCTAGCTGCGCCACCAGAGTCTCTGGGTTCACGCCCAGGCTCTGTCGCAGCCGGCCGCAACCGGGAGGTCCGTGGGGCGACGCACAATTGGCATAGCGTCGTCCGGGTTAGGGAGGGTTTGGCCGGTAGGGATATCCTTGTCTCAGTATGTAAAAAAAAAAAAAAATAAAAAATAAAATGTTGTAAAATGTATGCACTCTACTGTAAGTCGCTCTGGATAAGAGCGTCTGCTAAATGACTAAAATGTAAATGTAAATGTATATTGGTATGTCACCCACACACACACACACACACACACAAACTTGAAGACACATAATCAAACATTCCAATCTAATATGTTTATTTTTTTATTTACAACTGTCTAAATAAACTGTCAGTGGGAGCTCAACTTCAGTCGAAGAGAGAAAAGATGAGGATAAATAATGTAAAAGTTAATTTACTGAACTTTCAGCCGCATGAGGAGCTGCAAATCAATGTTTTCAGCATCGAAAGTGAATTTCATAAAAAATGCCCTGAGAGTTCTCTTATCCTTTTCCCTGCAACAGTTATTTAAAAGCAGTTCCTCAGTGGAAGTGACAGCTTAAAGATGAAATTAGGGCCGTGGCTGTTTGTTTACATTCCCCACCAGCCACTACACTATCAGAGCAGAGCAGGAGACTGGAGTAAATTAGGACGTTACATTCATGTACAGTATAAGCTCTGGATGATTAGAAAGAAGGCAGTGAGGTGAAAGTCCCAATACCAAACAGTTTTCACTTTTATGAACTCATTGGGTGCAGGGCTAATGCTCCAACACGCATACATAATAAAGTTGTGCCTCTTCTACTTCACCTCAATGGTACAGTTGTTAGGTAACATCAACAACAGTTGGTACCATTACAGGACCATATGCTTGAGTTAGAGTCCTACTCTATGATATTAAAGTGAGAGCACGCTTCTGATGTCCCTGGGGATTCGGAACATAGGCTGTAATTAGGTAACGAGTCCACTAGAGAAGGTACAGAACAATATGTTCACATCAGCTGTTTAGCCAACTATAGGGAAGGTACAGCACAATATGTACACATCAGCTGTTTAGCCCACTATAGGGAAGGTACAGCACAATATGTTCACATCAGCTGTTTAGCCAACTATAGGGAAGGTACAGCACAATATGTTCACATCAGCTGTTTAGCCAACTATAGGGAAGGTACAGCACAATATGTACACATCAGCTGTTTAGCCAACTATAGGGAAGGTACAGCACAATATGTTCACATCAGCTGTTTAGCCAACTATAGGGAAGGTACAGCACAATATGTTCACATCAGCTGTTTAGCCAACTATAGGGAAGGTACAGCACAATATGTTCACATCAGCTGTTTAGCCAACTATAGGGAAGGTACAGCACAATATGTTCACATCAGCTGTTTAGCCCACTATAGGGAAGGTACAGCACAATATGTTCACATCAGCTGTTTAGCCCACTATAGGGAAGGTACAGCACAATATGTTCACATCAGCTGTTTAGCCAACTATAGGGAAGGTACAGCACAATATGTTCACATCAGCTGTTTAGCCCACTATAGGGAAGGTACAGCACAATATGTACACATCAGCTGTTTAGCCCACTATAGGGAAGGTACAGCACAATATGTTCACATCAGCTGTTTAGCCAACTATAGGGAAGGTACAGCACAATATGTTCACATCAGCTGTTTAGCCCACTATAGGGAAGGTACAGCACAATATGTTCACATCAGCTGTTTAGCCAACTATAGGGAAGGTACAGCACAATATGTTCACATCAGCTGTTTAGCCAACTATAGGGAAGGTACAGCACAATATGTTCACATCAGCTGTTTAGCCCACTATAGGGAAGGTACAGCACAATATGTTCACATCAGCTGTTTAGCCAACTATAGGGAAGGTACAGCACAATATGTTCACATCAGCTGTTTAGCCCACTATAGGGAAGGTACAGCACAATATGTACACATCAGCTGTTTAGCCCACTATAGGGAAGGTACAGCACAATATGTTCACATCAGCTGTTTAGCCAACTATAGGGAAGGTATAGCACAATATGTTCACATCAGCTGTTTAGCCCACTATAGGGAAGGTACAGCACAATATGTTCACATCAGCTGTTTAGCCAACTATAGGGAAGGTACAGCACAATATGTTCACATCAGCTGTTTAGCCAACTATAGGGAAGGTACAGCACAATATGTTCACATCAGCTGTTTAGCCCACTATAGGGAAGGTACAGCACAATATGTACACATCAGCTGTTTAGCCCACTATAGGGAAGGTACAGCACAATATGTTCACATCAGCTGTTTAGCCAACTATAGGGAAGGTACAGCACAATATGTTCACATCAGCTGTTTAGCCAACTATAGGGAAGGTACAGCACAATATGTTCACATCAGCTGTTTAGCCAACTATAGGGAAGGTACAGCACAATATGTTCACATCAGCTGTTTAGCCCACTATAGGGAAGGTACAGCACAATATGTTCACATCAGCTGTTTAGCCCACTATAGGGAAGGTACAGCACAATATGTACACATCAGCTGTTTAGCCCACTATAGGGAAGGTACAGCACAATATGTTCACATCAGCTGTTTAGCCAACTATAGGGAAGGTACAGCACAATATGTTCACATCAGCTGTTTAGCCCACTATAGGGAAGGTACAGCACAATATGTTCACATCAGCTGTTTAGCCAACTATAGGGAAGGTACAGCACAATATGTTCACATCAGCTGTTTAGCCAACTATAGGGAAGGTACAGCACAATATGTTCACATCAGCTGTTTAGCCCACTATAGGGAAGGTACAGCACAATATGTTCACATCAGCTGTTTAGCCCACTATAGGGAAGGTACAGCACAATATGTTCACATCAGCTGTTTAGCCCACTATAGGGAAGGTACAGCACAATATGTTCACATCAGCTGTTTAGCCCACTATAGGGAAGGTACAGCACAATATGTACACATCAGCTGTTTAGCCCACTATAGGGAAGGCACAGCACAATATGTTCACATCAGCTGTTTAGCCCACTATAGGGAAGGTACAGCACAATATGTACACATCAGCTGTTTAGCCCACTATAGGGAAGGTACAGCACAATATGTACACATCAGCTGTTTAGCCCACTATAGGGAAGGTACAGCATAACATGTTCACATCAGCTGTTTAGCCCACTATAGGGAAGGAACAGCATAATATGTTCACATCAGCTGTTTAGCCCACTATAGGGAAGGCACAGCACAATATGTACACATCAGCTGTTTAGCCCACTATAGGGAAGGTACAGCACAATATGTACACATCAGCTGTTTAGCCCACTATAGGGAAGGTACAGCATAACATGTTCACATCAGCTGTTTAGCCCACTATAGGGAAGGTACAGCATAATATGTTCACATCGTTTAGCCCACTATAGGGAAGGAACAGCATAATCTGTTCACATCGTTTAGCCCACTATAGGGAAGGTACAGTGTAGTATGTTCACATCAGTTGTTAGTCTTATCAATCAACATAGGTGAGCTTCATCCCCTACATACTACATACTACATACTACATACTACATACTACGTAAACCTTGTTCAAGTAAAAGAGCAGCAACATATTGAGCCCTTGCTTCCTCATCAACAACACCAATTCTAGTGTATTTTCAACTTTTCAACCCTTTCTGTGTGTTGCTTCTTTAACATAACCAATTGATATTTAAGTGTCTGTTGTGTTGAGCTCCAACGTGAATTCTCAGAGGGGTTTCGTTGTTCCATCTCACACAGTTATAAAATGAAACGTCCTCTCACTGTCAACTGCGTTTATTTTCAGCAAACTTAACATGTGCAAATATTTGTATGAACATAACAAGATTCAACAACTGAGACATAAACTGAACAAGTTCCACAGACATGTGACTAACAGAAATTGAATATTGTGTCCATGAACAAAGGGGGGTCAAAATCAAAAGTAACAGTCAGTATCTGGTGTGGCCACCAGCTGCATTAAGTACTGCAGTGCATCTCCTCCTCATGGACTGCACCAGATTTGCCAGTTCTTGCTGTGAGATGTTACCCCACAACAAGCTCAGTCCGATGACGCTGTGACACACCGCCCCAGACCATGACGGACCCTCCACATCCAAATCAATCCCGCTCCAGAGTACAGGTCTTGGTGTAACGCTCATTCCTTCGACGGTAAACGCGAATCCGACCATCACCCCTGGTGAGACAAAACCGCAACTCGTCAGTGAAGAGCACCTTTTGCCAGTCCTGTCTGGTCCAGCGACGGTGGGTTTGTGCCCATAGGCAACGTTGTTGCCGGTGATGTCTGGTGAGGACCTGCCTTCCAACAGGCCGACAAGCCCTCAGTCCAGCCTCTCTCAGCCTATTGCGGACAGTCTCAGCACTGATGGAGGGATTGTGCGTTCCTGGTGTAACTCGGGCAGTTGTTGTTGCCATCCTGTACCTGTCCTGCAGGTGTGATGTTCGGATGTACCGATCCTGTGCAGGTGTTGTTACACGTGGTCTGCCACTGCGAGGACGATCAGCTGTCCATCCTGTCTTCCTGTAGTGCTGTCTTAGGCGTCTCACAGTACGGACATTGCAATTTATTGCCCTGGGCCCATCTGCAGTCCTCATGCCTCCTTGCAGCATGCCTAAGGCATATTCACGCAGATGAGCAGGGACCCTGGGCATCTTTCTTTTGCTGTTTTTCAGAGTCAGTAGAAAGGCCTCTTTAGTGTCCTAAGTTTTTATAACTGTGACCTTAATTGCCTACCATCTGTAAGCTGTTAGTGTCTTAACGACCGTTCCACAAGTGCATGTTCATTAATTGTTTATGGTTCATTGGACAATCATGGGAAACAGTGTTTGAACCCTTTACAATGAAGATCTGTGAAGTTATTTGGATTTTTACGAACTATCTTTGAAAGACAGGGTCCTGAAAAAGGGAAGTTTTTTTGGTTGCTGAGTTTACATCTACTTCCGTCAAGTGTGAATGGATAATGAACCCTTTCCCCAACAATAACGCCCCTGAGAGATACAAAACAAGAAACACAAACAACACACAGACATGACACTGGAAGAGAAACAGAAACAATGACGACTGGGGAAGAAACCAAAGGGATTGACATATATAGGGCAGGTATTCAAGGAGGTGATGGAGTCCAGGTGAGTGTCATTATGTGCGTAACGCTGGTGACAGGTGTGCGCCATAACAGGCAGCCTGGTGACCTAGAGGCCGGAGAGGGAGCACACTTGACATCTACATTCATATTGCTATGTAGTGAAATATTTACACATTCTTTGTTTTCTCTACATGTTCAACTTCAGTTTCAAGTTTAATGTCACGTGCACAAGTACAGTGAAATTACTTTCTTGCAGCTCTAAACCCAACAATGCAGTAATCAATATCGATATAGTTTGAAGCTATATGCAAGGTCAGATCCAATACTATCCGACCTCAGGATAAAAGACCCAGATGCAGACAGTTCGAAGTAAAAAATGTTTATTACAAAAACAGGGGGCAGGCAAATGACAGGTCAAGGGCATGCAGAGGTCAGTAATCCAGAGCAGAGTCTGTAACGTACAGAACTGCAGGCAGGCTCAGGGTCAGGGCAGGCAGAATGGTCCCTGTTTTCCAGCTAAACTAGAAAACAGGGACTAGAGAGAAAACAGGAGCACGGGAAAAATGATGGTAGGCTTGACAAGACAAGACGAACTGGCAACTAACAAACAGAGAACATAGGTAAAAATACACAGGGATAATGGGGCAGATGGGCGACACCTTGAGGGGGGTAGACAGGTGACAAGCACAAAGACAGGTGAAACAGATTAGGGTGTGACAAATACCATATTTACAATGTGCTGATATACTGGAGTGATAGAGGTAGATACAGTGCATTCGGAAAGTATTCAGACCCCTTGAATTTTTCCACATTTTGTTACGTTACAGCCTTATTCTAAAATTGATTAAATACATTTTTTCCTCATCAATCTACACACAATGCCCCATAATGACAAAGCAAAACCAGTTTTTTCAAATGTATTCAAAATAAAAAACCGAAATATCACATTTACATAAGTATTCAGACCCTTTACTCAGTACATTGTTGAAGCACCTTTGGCAGTGATTACAGCCTCGAGTCTTCTTGGTTATAATGCTACAAGCTTGGAACATCTGTATTTGGGGGAGTTTCTCCCATTCTTCTCTGCAGATCCTCTCAAGCTCTGTCAGGTTGGATGGATGAGTGTCGCTGCACAGCTATTTTCAGGTCTCTCCAGAGATGTTAGATTGGGTTCAAGTCCGGGCTCTGGCTGGGTCACTCAAAGACATTCAAAACTTGTCCCGAAGCCACTCATGCATTGTCTTGGCTGTGTGCTTAGGGTTGTTGTCCTATTGGAAGATGGACATAGGTTGTCTGGGATGATGGATTTGATGTGTACCATAACCAGCCTTATAGTTTGGAGTTCAAACCTGGTCACATCTTTCTGTAAGCACAGTTGAACAGTGTCTTTTGATGCAACGTGTCAGAGTACGGATAGTTTAGGAAGGGCCAGCACATAAAACCTTACAGTGTGAGTAGTATTTTAAAAAGCTAAGTTTATACTTGGCAGGAGAAGGGAGTGTTAATAGATTCCTCAGACTGGTGCTTAAACCATAATAGCTTTTTTCAATCTCCATTATTTTATATTATTTCTCTCTCAACAGTATAGCCTTCACAATTAACAGTGTAATTGTGTGAACACAAGAAAGAGTAGAGCGCGTCCATGTCATGCTCAATATGGTATGTCAGTTGTCAACCACTACAACAGCAACCCATGGGGCATCCCCTCTTGACTCAACATGCTTAATTGTCTGAAATATGACAAAATCCATGTGTAATTTCTGTCTTAAATACCAGTTGCTGACTAATGTTGTGATACTGCAGCAGTGGTGGAAAATGTACCCAATTGTCATAGTCGAGTAAAAGTATAGATTCCTTAATAGAAAGTTACTCAAGTAAATGTGAGTCACCCAGTAAAATACTACTTGAGTAAGAGTCTAAAAGTATTTGGTTTTAAATATACTTAAGTATCAAAAGTAAAAGTATAAATCATTTCAAATGCCTTATATTAAGCAAAGCAAACTGCATAATTTTCTTATTAAATGTTTTTACGGATAGCCAGGGGCACACTCCTGGCTATCCATACTGTAGATGCATTTGTGTTTAGTGAGTCCGCCAGACCATAGGCAGTAGGGATAACCACATGTTCTCTTGATAAGTACGTGAACTTCACAATTTTCCTGTCCTGCTAAGCATTCAAAATGTAACGAGTACTTTGGGTTGTCAGGGAAAATCTATGAAGTATAAAGTACAATATTTACTTTTGGAATGTAGTGAAGTAAAAGTTAAAGTTGTCAAAAAAATAAATAGTCAAATAAAGTACAGATACAGTACCCCAAAAAACGACGTAAGTAATACTTAAAAGTATTTTGACTTAGTATTCAGTACTTTACACCACTGTCCTGCAGTATATATTAGCAATGCTTAAGTGTATGGCAATAAGTTCGGACATGCAGGAAAACCTGTGTATTCAAACGGAGTGGTACTGTGGTCACAATCAGTCTGAAAAGCACAGGACTTCTAGATCAACAGGTGCCTATCCACATGAACAAAATACTAGTTTACTATAATATACTAAAGTACTTAGTATAGAATTCTGTAGTAAACTGTAGAATACTATACTACACAATGTATCATCCCTCGATCACGTGTAGTAGTTTTTCTGCAGTAGGTTTCCTGAAGGATAAAGCTTCCACTTCTATGTCAAAGATAATAAAACCAGAACACGATAGTAACTACTACAGTAATGTCCGCAAAAATGCAACAGTAAATACTACAGTACACTAATCTGCAAAACACTCCAGGAAATATTAGAGTATACTGCAGTCTACAAAGAACGACTGTAAGTATTACAGTATGCTACAATCTGCAAAAACACTACATTAATTACTGTAGTATATACTACAGTTTTTTTTACGACAGTATTTCTACTATAGTGAACTGTAAATACTAATTCAACAGTGAATACTACAGTAAAGTCTGCAAAAACACTTCAGTGAATACTATAGTATCTATTCATGTGGGTAAAGTTGTAATCTACACTGAGTGTACGCCTGCTCTCGCCTGCTCTTTCCATGATATAGATAGACTGACCAGGTGAATCAAGGTGAAAGCTATGATCCCTTATTGATGTCACTTTTTAAATCCACTTCAATCAGTGTAGAATAGATGAAGGGGAGGAGACAGGTTAAAGGAGGATGTTTAAGCCTTGAGACAATTGAGACATGGATTGTGTATGTGTGCCATTCAGAGGGTGAATGGGCAAGACAAAAGATTCAACTGCCTTTGAACGGGGTATGGTAGTAGGTGACAGGCTCATCGGTTTGTTTCAAGAACTGCAATGCTGCAGGGTTTTTCACACTCAATAGTTTCCCGTGTGTATCAAGAATGGTCCACCACGCAAAGAACATCCAGCCAACTTGACACAACTGTGGGAAGCATTGGAGTCCACATGGTCCAGCATCCCTGTGGAACGCTTTCAACACCTTGTAGAGTCCATGCCACAACGAAAGTATGTTGTTCTAAGGGCAAAAAGGGGTGTGGGTGCAACTCAATATTAGGAAGGTTTTGTTAATGTTTTGTACACTCAGTGAATAATAATAAATGCCATTTAGCAGACGCTTTTATCCAAAGCGACTTGCTAGAGCAGGAGGTAGAGGAGGAGGAGGAGGAGTACCGACTTGGCTACCCAGACTATTTGCATTGCCCCCCCCCCCCCCCCTTCTACGCTGCTGCTACTCTCTGTTATTATCTCTGCATAGTCACTTTAATAACTCTACCTACATGTACATATTACCTCAACTACCTCGAAACCGGTGCCCCCGCAAAATTGACTCTGTACCGATACCCCCTCTATATAGCCCCACTATTGTTATTTACTGCTGCTCTTTAATTATTTGTTATTCTTATCTCTAACTTTTTGGGGGTATTTTCTTAAAACTGCATTGTTGGTTAAAAGCTTGTAAGTAAGCATTTCACTGTAAGGTCTACTACACCTGTTGTATTTGGCGCATGTGACAAATAAAATTTGATTTGAATCAATTGGCCGTGCTGCTGCTCCAAGTTTCAACTGTTCTGCCTGCGGCTATGGAACCCTGACCTGTTCACCGGACGTACTACCTGTCCCAGACCTGCTGTTTTCAACTCTCTAGAGACAGCAGGAGCGGTAGAGATACTCTTAATGATCGGCTATGAAAAGCCAACTGACATTTACTCCTGAGGTGCTGACCTGTTGCACCCTCGACAACCATTGTGATTATTATTATTTGACCCTGCTGGTCATCTATGAACATTTGAACATCTTGGCCATGTTCTGTTATAATCTCCACCCGGCACAGCCAGAAGAGGACTGGCCACCCCTCATAGCCTGGTTCCTCTCTAGGTTTCTTCCTATGTTCTGGCCTTTCTAGGGAGCTTTACCTAGCCACCCTGCTTCTACACCTGCATTGCTTGCTGTTTGGGGTTTTAGGCTGGATTTCTGTGCAGCACTTTGAGATATCAACTGATGTAAGAAGGGCTTTATAAATACATTTGATTTGATTTGAGGAGGAGGAGGAAGAAGAGGATGATTGGACACACCTACTAATTTCAGGGTTTTTCTTTATTTGTACTATTTTCTACATTGTAGAATAATAGTGAAGACATAAAAACTATGAAATAACACATATGGAAACATGTAGTAACCAAAAAAGTGTGTAACCACCCTTTGCCTTGATGACAGCGTTGCACACTCTTGGCAGTTTTTTTGATCAATTAGTGTATTTGAGTTTAACCATAATATTTGTTCTGTCTTTACTGTTGGAATAAACTGAAATTGCAACCAACTTTCTATGGCTTGTTTTAAAAATAGTGATATTTGGAGATGATTTCATTTTCAAATAACCGAATTAAAAGAAAAAGGCCATTCTTGAACATGGGGTGTTCCATTTTTAGTAATCTGCTAGAGCAGCCTTTCGCGACGTGTCAGAGTACATTTATAATTATTTCATTAATTACTGGCATGGATTTTGGCCAAGTGCAACTGCACTCTATGTTCCGGGTGCTCTTTGCTTAGTAGTGATGTCTCTGCTTGGCAGATGCGCGTGTGGGTGGAAGATGCCAGTGTGCTTCAAGGTTTCCCAGATCTTTTTTTGGCAGTTTTCTTGAAGAGCACTATGCGACCCACACGCTGCAGTGCTGTTGTTCAGCAGCAGATGATGCGCTGTCAGCCACTGGCTTGTCATTCCCATTCGTTGTCACTCACCGCTGTCATCGAATGGACTCAAGCTACCCACAAGTTCTGACTGAGTTCAATTGTCACGAAACACAAATACAGCCATGAGTTTCTCTCCCTTGGTTTAATACAAACTTTGGGAAATAACAATGAGCGCCCACAATGTGTTTTGTGCAGGGAAGTGCTTGGAAATGAGTCTTTCAAAACGAACAAATTAAAACAACAGGTCCTGACCAAACATCCACAGCATGACGGTAAACCCAGGGAGTTCTTCAGAACAGGACAGAATGCTTCAGGAAACAGTGCTTCGACAGTGAAAAGTAAGTCAGCTAGCATTGTTGTCATTTTACTGTTGTCATACTGTAAGCAGAAAAAAGGAAATACCATCTCTCATAGTAGTTGATGTGAGCTTCTCTTTCAAACAATCCCCTTGTACACAGCTAATAGCTAGCTAGTGTAGCCAAAGCAAGCTATCTAGATACTGATACCAAAGCAAGCTATCTAGATAGTGCAACCCTAAGTAACAGTACAGATGAAGATGGGGGAAAAAACTGTTGCTGTTAAAATACAAGCAATCGTTTTTATTCTGAACTGGAATACACTGATAGACGCGCAATGCTTTTTGAGGCTGAGAAACTGACTGAGAAAGCAGTAGATGTTCTGATCCAGTTTGGCACCACATACCTGTGTGAGTCAGGGTTCTCAACTGTCAAGAAAACTGAGCCCAGAATGGACCTGCTTGTTGAAAACTTCAACCAGTCACACATCTATCATTAGGACTGTGTGTGTGTTCTGGTCTACATCTGTGTGATGTGATCAATCAGTTTATTCCAGTTCAGAATAAAAATGATTTATTGTATTTTAACAGCAACAGTTCCAACCTAGACAGATATGTAAGAGTGTTTTTAACTGGGGAAAATAAACATGAATAGCTATTTACAGTGGTGGACTTAGGTATAGGTGACATGGGCAGCCGTACAGTACTAATGCAATTAGTAAAATCAGTCAGACTACGAACTGCTACCAAATAAATCACAATTCATTCATAATACTGTGAATATAGAGTTTCACAGACATGTTGTTGCATTTTTTTCTAGTTTATGCGAAATTGTTAAGAATAAAATAAAACCAGTCTGCACACCACCAAGGTGGATTGGTTTAGTCTTGACTCTTGGTTGACAGTGTTGGGGAATGTGTAATGTATTGATGCTCGAGTGCCAAATCAACACAAATGTGTTTCTATTTGTCTTTGATACTTATTTTTGATATTTATTTTTGTATATATTTTTATATTTATATATTTTTAAATGTTATGATTATATATTTGTGTTGTTCCAAATGTCTGAATAAAAATTACAGTTACTGCAGAATATAATTTTTTTTCTTTTTTCGGGGGGGTCGCCCAGGGAGCCATACAAGATAAAACCGCCACTGGATATTTCTATGGGTATTTAATTACATTTTTATTTGTCTACGCTTCATTTGTTAATGGGCATAAAGGCAATGAAATGTACCAATATGTATAGTTGCGTGTTTTTGTAAGCCTGGGTGTAACGGCTGTCGCTTTCCTCATCCTCAGATGAGGTGAGGAGAGAAGGATCTTCAGACCAAAATGCGGAGTCAGGGAAATAAGCCATTTTTATTACAAATACGACGTAGACTAAACAAAACAAAACACTTTCAAAACTTACAAAATAACAAAACGACGTTGACGCAACCTGAACATAAACTTACATAGACAAACGTAAACTCACGAACAGGAACGTACATCGAAACATACGAACAGCCAAACAGCTCCGAAAGTGAATACATCGAACACAACGACGAAAGACATCACAGGAGACAACCACCCACAAACAAACACTGTGAACAGCCTACCTAAATATGACTCTCCATTAGAGGAACGCCAAACACCTGCCTCCAATTGAGAGCCATACCAGGCAACCCTAAACCAACATAGAAACAGATAACATAGAATGCCCACCCAAAACACATGCCCTGACCATAAACACATAAAAACAACATAAAACAGGTCAGGACTGTTACACTGGGTCCCAGGAAAACACAGAATTTCTAATTTGGGTCACAGGCTGAACAAGTTTAAGAACCCCTTTGCTAGAGAACCCTTTTGGATTTAAGTATAACTTTAAGTATAACATAGTGGAACTGTTAACAATATATTCATAACAGCAGAGTAGCCAGAACACAATGACAGCCCATTCTCCTATGTAGCCCGCTGGGCCCTGGTCTAAACTATTGCACTAAATAGGGAATAGGGTACAATTTGGGACACAGGAAGCCACAGCAACACAGAGGTCTGTAACACTCTGGCCTCGGCGCTCTTCCCTGTTCTCATGACATTAGCTTTATAAGTGCAAAAGTTTTTCTCCACCTCATGGCAAAATGTGTAGAATTGCAGGATATTACCTTTGAAACTGCAAAAATGCATGAAATTAGTTTTAAAATGACTATTTTTTCTCCGCTCCATGCCAAAATGTGTCACGCCTACTCCTGATCCCTCTCTCCAGCGCTCGATGTCGCCGGTCTACTAACCACAGGTCCTGACAACCATCATTACGCACACCTTCTCCCCATCATTACGCACACCGTCTCCCCATAATTACGCACACCTTCTCTCCATCATTACGCACACCTTCTCCCCATCATTACGCACACCTTCTCCCCATCATTACGCACTCCTTCTCCCCATCTTTATGCACACCTGCTCCCCATCATTATGCACACCTGCTCCCCATCATTATGCACACCTGCTCTACATTATTACGCACACCTGGACTTCATAATCACCTTGATTACCTTCCCTTTATTTATCCCTCAGTAGCCTCAGTCATCAGGCAGTATTTGTTTTGTTTTCACGTTCAGCACGCTACTCCTGTTTTGTTCATCTGTCTTGTTTTATTATTAAACTATCTTTCTGCGCCTGCTTCCTGACTAACTGTGTATACGTCACAAAATGTGAAGAATTTCAAGAAATTAACTTTAACACTGCAAAATTATCCACTGCCGAAAAGGGGGGGGGGGGGGGGGGGGGCACTATAATGTTATGCCCACGAGGTGAGGGGACTCAACCAATTTCGCTTAGGACCCGCAAAAGGCTAGAGGTGGCACTTGCTACATGCTTCATCCTGCAGAATAGAGCCTTGGCTAGGCTGATATCCCAACAGTATATAAAACATCCATGGCCAGGGCTTGAGCTTCAGTCAAGAACTCCAGTTCAGGTCTGTTGTCCTTTGAGAAAATTGACCATTGGTGTCCTGAATTTGGAATTCGGTACCACAATCATCTCCTTTGCAGAGACATTGTATCATTGCTGATGCTCTGCGCTAAAGCCATAACGTCACTAGTGAGTTGGGAAGACAAAAGGCCAGCACTGCTTCACTACCACAATATAGTGTTGTAGCTACGGCAAAGATATGGTTTGTCCCCAGTCACAGACTTGCTCTATCACTATCAATATAGATTCAACATCTCTGATAGCAGCTTCTGCCTCACAGAGCATGAGGCACTGGGCCATATCTGCAGATTAACATCAGAGCATGAGGCACTGGGCCATATCTGAAGATTAACATCAGAGCATGAGGCACTGGGCCATATCTGAAGATAACCATCAGAGCATGAGGCACTGGGCCATATCTGAAGATAACCATCAGAGCATGGCTAGGGACTCACTGCTTCACACTGGGATGCACACACATACCCTTAGAAAACATATAGACACTTAAGAAGCACAATACGATAGAACACACACACACACACACACACACACACACACACACACACACACACATACACTTAGAAAACATATAGACACATAAGAAGCACAATACGATAGAACACACACACACACACACACACACACACACACACACACACACACACACACACACACACACACACACACACACACACACATACACTTAGAAAACATATAGACACATAAGAAGCACAATACGATAGAACACACAGAGAGAGAGAGAGAGAGAGAAACACATTACGAGGAATCAGCAGCATTCTGTCTGTGACTGATTCAGTGTGTGAGATCTGTATTGTCCAATGAACAGCCTATCTGGCATGGGAGTCAGTCCTGGATGTTGATATATGGAGTAAATCTCCTCAGCACAGCATCCCCTTTCACCTCTACAGCCCGCTGCTGGTCTTTTCATTTAAAGGTAAGTCAAAATAAAATAAAAGAGGGATTGAGCCACTCTGTCTCTGACACGCAGCACAGGGCTATCCAAACAGAGCAAATCAACTCTACAGCCACAGCTAAAACACCTGACGCCAGCAGCACTGCTGTCTTCAACCTTAACTGAGTGATGGTATCACCGCTAACCCCGAAGTCTGTTTTTCCTTCACACCTTTTTCCGAGCCAATCGGAAAGCCATCTCCAACACAGTGCGCAAACACACACACACATCTAACAAAGTTTCCTACGACCTTAGATGTCATTCACAGATCTGTATATAGAACTGTTTGGCTGATATTCTCACCTAAATGATGCCGAAGGACTCCGCTGAGGGGGAAAAAATCTAATTTATTGGGTGAATTGCCATTCAGCCGAGAGTGTCAGATCAATGGTTTTAATCACTGATTTAATAAGACCATCTATTTCACTCTGCTTATCAGAAGCATCACTGTCAGAAAAAGGAGCGGAGTGCAGCTTGCACACACACATACTAATGTGTGTACCCTCAGATAGAAGAAACACGCGCACACACACAGAAAAGCATCACACTGCACACCCATATAGCACACAGTGCATTTCTATTACCACATCTTGGAAAAGAATAACAGCGCAACATTGACCCTATTAGATACAGGGCCATTCCCTGTGGACGGAGGTATGATCCTCTGACCCTTCCACCACCCTCAGATGGGTGGATCTGTCAGCCATGTGGTAACGGGTAAAAGATAGGCACAGGAAGGGAAGGAAAGCGTCAAAGAAGATACAACTCGTTGAGCTCTCTCTCTCTCTCTCTCTCTCTCTCTCTCTCTCTCTCTCTCTCTCTCTCTCTCTCTCTCTCTCTCTCTCTCTCTCTCTCTCTCTCTCTCTCTCTCTCTCTCTCTCTCTCTCTCTCTCTCTCTCTCTCTCTCTCTCAGCCCCAGTAGATGCCTATCACCACACATTAAAACATCCCAGCAATTAATTTCATTTTCTATTACTGGTCCAAACCTGCCACGGCTGCCTGAATTTATGGTGTTTATTCAAATCTTCAAACATGTCCCTGAATTATGGCTGCCCATAAAACTATAATTTACTGCTAATCTTTTTCTCCCTCATGTCCTATCGAAGATACTTTGATGTACTGTATGTATCCTTTTATCTCTGCTTCAGGTGTGATATACTGTACTATAGGAATTTACCCATCACTGGAGAAAACAATTGTCACATACTTCTACACATGCATGTCCACACCCAGCAAACAGTGGAGGTCCTGAGGACATTTGGTGATGTTCCCATTAGGTCCCTTAAAGTTTTCGGCGTGACATTATCCCATTGACGTTCTGAGACTGCGCTAAGAACATTGCATGATTGTCCCAAGGGAACGTTCTCTGGGGGATCTTTGCGTAGTTGTGTACTTCCCAACATGTCACTAAGGACCATGTCAGGAGAATTTTAGGATGTTCTCAGGCCTTTCATTTTACTAGTCCTTAGGATGTCGCATGATGGTCCTAAAGGAACGTTCTCTGAGGGACCTTTTTATAGTTCCTGGTTTGCCTGGGGACGTTTTTAGGATGTTCTTGAGACGTAGTGTCATGGTCCCTGAACGTTTTTGGGATGTTGTGTCATGGTCACCTGGAGGTTTTGTCTAGTTCCCGGTTGGTCCCGGGGATGTCCCCGAGAACGTTTAAAAGGACATTCGTGGTACATTGTGTCTTGGTCCCATGGTGGTTTTGTCTAGTTCTCGGTTTGTTGCGGGGACGTCTCTGTGTATGTTTTTAGGACGTTCTTGGAATGTTGTGTCATGGTCCCCTGAAGGTCCCCTAAACTCCATTATAAATAAAGTAATGAAATGGTATGGGGGTTTTCAGGTAAGTGGTATGCTGTTCAGCTAAAATAGTGTGCAAATCGTTAATCAATATGATTACATTTGATATGATCACTTAGTACTGACTTTTCAATATGACCTCACCTGGGATTTGAAAATACAAACTCTGGATTTGGGGTATGATGATCTTTCTGCTGCGCCACAAATTCTGTAGAATTTCAGAAGTCCCTTACACATTCATTACCTCTGCACTTAGCAAAAGAGTGCCATCTGCACTGCTATTTTAGTTAGTTTAGATTTCATTCATTTATTTCAGAAATGTCAGTTTCCCTAGTATTGCCAACAGACAAAGAGCTGTGACTGGATCAGTGGTTCACCAATCAGGGCCTTGATGTGTAATGAAACTATGGTGCGTGTGCCCTCAGGTGACTTCCCCGGGACAAATCGGGAACTAGACAAAAACCTCCAGGGGACCATGACACAATGTCCTGCTGACAACGTTAGACGACCATTTCGTGACGTACTAAGGACGTCCTAACGTCTCATTATTATTTGAGGGGCATACACATATCTATTTCCATAATATCTGATGTACTCATAAGCAAACATGCAGACATCAACATACATATCCACATTTATTTGCACAACACTCACTCACACATAAATGTACAGCTTTCGTGCTCTGGTGACATCCACACGTTTGCATGCGGTGGCCATTTGATCATATCCCTCTGCGTGCATAGATTGAATTTGCAGACAGCTTAAATTGCTCGTGCTGCTTGATTGCCCAAATCCATTTGGTGCGTCAAAAGAGGAAACATTTCAGCAATTAAACATTTAAATCAGGTCGGTATTCTGGAGCAGTGGCTGTGTGTGAGTTACATCTGTTTAGCTGCGCCTCTGTGTGTATTTTCGTATGCTTGTCTTTCAAATTAAACTCCACATCATTTCAAGTGTGATCTGTAATTAAAATGAATGATATGAATTCATTTTCAGCAACTGTGTGGTTGCAGCTGGTGGGGGTAGGGAGAAGCTGAAGGTAGTTAGAGGACAGAATACACATGTGGAGAGAGGAACACTGGAGCTTGACCTGACTGGGACTGGGGCATATACTGTTTTACTGTTAATATACTATAGTATCAATGCAATCTTATTGAGAGTATCATCCTGAATATGATCACATTTCCATACTGCAGTCAGATAAACAAGTTTCTTATAATTTTTTGAAAAAGCTGCATTCTGGTGTCGGACCTGGCTGGGACTGATATTACCACATAAACATAATTGTAGACAGTAAGGTATCGGTCTTGCAGCCGCATCCTAACCAGCATTCACTTATAACAGTATAGAGCAGGCAGCAACTTGTGGGCCAAGCTTTTGAAAAATTTCAACCAAATCCCTGATGAATTACCTGTCATGAGTGGTAATTGAATTATACTGAACAACAACATAAACACAACATGCAACCGTTTCAACGATTTTACTGAGTTACAGTTCATATAAGGAAATCAGTCAATTGAAAAAAAATCATAAGGCCCTAATCTATGGATTTCACATGACTGGGCAGGGGTGCAGCCATGGGTGGGCCAAGGAGGGCATAGGACCACCGACTTGGCATCCAGGCCCACCCACTGCGCAAATCAGAAATGAGTCCCCCAACTCCCACGTGGTTACACGTGGTCTGCAGTTGTGAGGCCGGTTGGACGGACTACCAAATACTCTAATAAGATGTTGGAGGCAGATTATGTTAGAGAAATTAACATTCAATTCTCTGGCAACAGCTCTGGTGGACATTCCTGCAGTCGGCATGCCAATTGCACACTCCCTCAAAACTTGACATATCTGTGGCATTGTGTTGTGTGACAAAACGACACATTTTAAAGGGGTCTTTTATTGTCCCCCAGCACAAGGTGCACCTGTGTAAGGATCATGCTGTTGAATCAGCTTTTTGATATGCCAATCCTGTCAGGTGGATAGATTATATGGGCAAAGGAGAAATGTTCACTATCAGGGATGTAAAGAAATGTGTGCACAACATTTGAGAGAAATACGTTTTTTGTGCATTTGGAACATTTCTGGGATCTTTTCTTTCAGCTCATGGATCATGGGACCAACACTTTACATGTTACGTTTATATTTTTGTTCAGTGTATTTACCAGACAATGCGTCAGCATTAGCAATTGTAGAATAACAGACAGGGTTACAATATGTTTACCACTATCATTCATTGTGTGTGCAGTCTTATGTTAAAATATTTAGGTAATTTCAAAAAGACGCTCTCCAGCGTGTCAATAGAAGAAAATAAATACACCTTTTTTTCTATGAAACGAATGATGGGAAACATTTAATCCTTATCCACTTTGTCTTTGTACTGTGAAACAGCGACACAGCTCACTATGTCCTCCCCAGTTCTGTTCTCCAGTAGGGAAGACTCTACTCTTCCATGTATTCACACAGCAGCAGCAGCAACAGCAGCAGGTGACACACGCCAGCCATTACTGCTCGCTGTGTCACCTCATTACATCCTGCAGTTAGCCTAAGACAGGAAGTACTGGAAGAGAGGGGCCCTGCTGGGACCACCATCTGTGGAGCAGTGGCATGTATTCATAGATGCCAAGGGAAGCCAGGCTTCCCCAAATATTTGACCAATTAAAAAAATACAAATTATAAAATAATTGATCTTTCCTCTCTGTGGTTTCATAATTTCCCTTCAATTCGCAAGTGTCTGAATCTCACCAGAGAAATAATCAGAGCGAGGAAACAACACCCCTCTGTCTCTGTATGTGTAGTCCATGTGTCTGATGCTGTCTGGACCAAAATAAACGCAGCAAAAGAAGAAACGTCCCTTTTCAGGACCCTGTCTTTCAAAGATAACTCATAAAAATCCAAATAACTTCACAGATCTTCATTGCAAAGGGTTCAAACACTGTTTCCCATGATTGTCCAATGAACCATAAACAATTAATGAACATGAACCTGTGGAACGGTCGTTAAGACACTAACAACTTACAGATGGTAGGCAATTAAAGTCACAGTTATGAAAACTTAGGACACTAAAGAGGCCTTTCTACTGACTCAGAAAAACAGCAAAAGAAAGATGCCCAAGGTCCCTGCTCATCTGCGTGAATGTGCCTTAGGCATACTGCAAGGAGGCATGAGGACTGCAGATGTGGCCAGGGCGGACAACTGATCCTCCTCGCAATGGCAGACCACGTGTAACAACACTTGCACAGGATCGGTACATCCGAACATCACACCTGCGGGACAGGTACAGGATGGCAACAGCAACTGCCCGAGATACACCAGGAACGCACAATCCCTCCATCAGTGCTGAGACTGGCTGCGAGAGGCTGGACTGTGGGCTTGTAGGCCTGTTGTATGGCAGGTCCTCACCAGACATCACCGGCAACAGCGTTGCCTATGGGCACAAACCCACCGTCGCTGGACCAGACAGAACTGGCAAAAAGTGCTCTTCACTGACGAGTCGCGGTTTTGTCTCACCAGGGGTGATGGTCGGATTCGCGTTTACCGAAGGAATGAACGTTGCACCAAAGCCTGTACTCTGGAGTGGGATCGATTTGGAGGTGGAGGGTCCATCATGGTCTGGGGCGGTGTGTCACAGCATCATCGGAATGAGCTTGTTGTCATTGCAGGCAATCTCAACGCTGTGCGTTACAGGGAAGACATCCTCCTCCCTCATGTGGTAACCTTCCTGCAGGCTCATCCTGATATGACGCTCCTCCAGCATGACAATGCCACCAGCCATACTGCTCGTTCTGTGCGTGATTTCCTGCAAGACAGGAATGTCAGTGTTCTACCATGGCCAGCGAAGAGCCCGGATCTCAATCCCACTGAGCACGTTTGGAACCTGTTGAATCGGTGGGGGAGGGCTATGGCCATTCCCCCAAGAAATGTCCGGGAACTTGCAGGTGCCTTGGTGGAAGAGTGGGGTAACATCTCACAGCACAAAATGACAAATCTGGTGCAGTCCATGAGGAGGAGATACTTAATGCAGCTGGTGGCTACACCAGATACTGACTGTTACTTTTGATTTTGATCCCCCCTTTGTTCAGGGACACATTATGCCATTTCTGTTAGTCACATGTCTGTGGAACTTGTTCAGTTTATGTCTTAGTTGTAGAATCTTGTTATGTTCATACAAATACTTACACATGTAAAAAAAAAAATATATATATATTTAACCTTTATTTAACCAGGTAGGCTAGTTGAGAACAAGTTCTCATTTGCAACTGCGACCTGGCCAAGATAAAGCAAAGCAGTTTGACACAAACAACAACACAGAGTTAAACATGGAATAAACAAACATACAATCAAAAATACAGTAGAAAAATCTATATACAGTGTGTGCAAACGAGGTAGGATAAGAGAGCTAGGGCAATAAATAGGCCATGGTGGCGAAGTAATTACAATATAGCAATTAAACACTGGAATGGTAGGATGTACAGAAGATGAATGTGAAAGTAGAGATACTGGGGTGCAAAGGAGCAAGATAAATAAATAAATACAGTATGGGGATGAGGTAGATTGTATGGGCTAATTACAGATGAGCTATGTACAGATGCAGTGATCTGTGAGCTGCTCTGACAGCTGGTGCTTAAGCTAGTGAGGGAGGTAAGAGTCTCCAGCTTCAGAGATTTTTGCAGTTAGTTCCAGTCATTGGCAGCAGAGAACTGGAGGAGAGGCGGCCAAAGGAGGGATTGGCTTTGGGGATGACCAGTGAGATATACCTGCTGGAGCGAGTGCTACGAGTGGGTGCTGCTATGGTGACCAGTGAGCTGAGATAAGGCGGGCTTTACAGAGACTTGTAGATGACCTGGAGCCAGTGGGTTTGGCGACGAATATGAAGCGAAGCAGCCAACGAGAGCATACAGGTCGCAGTGGTGGGTAGTATATGGGGCTTTGGTGACAAAACGGATGGCACTGTGATAAACTGCATCCAATTTGTTGAGTAGAGTGTTGTAGGCTATTTTATAGATGATATCGCCGAAGTCGAGGATCGGTAGGATGGTCAGTTTTATGAGGGTATGTTTGGCTGCATGAGTCTGCTGAAAATAAACGCAGTTGACAGTGAGAGGACGTTTCTTTTTTGCTGAGTTTAGTATAACATGTTGCCACTGTAGCATTTGATTGATTGATGCCAGCAAGCATTTTATTTGGCATTCCTTGATAAAAAATTATAAAACAATTAGCCTATCAGCATTGAACTGAGCTCAACTGTGGGTTGTCCTGGCACAACAAAACATCACCCAAGGGTTTTGTTGTCCTGCAGTAGCTAGATTGCTAAATCATCCCTTTCCTAAGCCGTTGATGGAGATGGGGATTTTGACTTTATTCTCTGCAAAGGCCAATGATTATGACGGCAATTCTGATCTAACCATAAATGTATATATTGTGCTACTGGCCTGAGAAGATTGAAGTTCAATATCTAGCCTAGATGTAGCATAGTAGGCTCACATTAACTACCTAATTTAGGTGGATCATTGTTGCCCATGCGAGAAAGTTAGGCTAGCAAGCATTTTAACTAGGCAGCCTATGACAACAACAACTAAAAGGGTACTGTATGACAGAGCCATAGACCGTTTTGCCAACATGAAAGATAGGAGGATGTCATTGGTGTTCAACTAGTCTACAAGTAGTGTGAGTCCCCCCCAAAAAAATGATTGCGCACGCACGCACACACACACAGACATACAAATCAAAATGGCACCGACAGAGATGCTCGCCTCGCTTCGAGTCCTTAGGAAACTATGCAGTATTTCGTTTTTTAATGTATTTCTTCTTACATTGTTAATCCAGGAAGTCTTATTACATACAGCTGGGAAGAATTATTGGATATAAGAGCGACGTCAACTTACCAACCCTACGACCAGGAATACTACTTTCCGAAGCGGATCCTCTGTTTGGACCACCACCCAGGACAATGGATCTAATCTCAGATGCCGACCCAAAACAACGGCGCCGCAGAAGGGGCAGACAGCGCGGCCTCCTGGTAAGCCTCTGCTGATGCATACATCGCCCACCGCTCCCAAGTATACTACTTGCCAATGTCCAGTCTCTTGACAACAAGGTAGATGAAATTCGAGCAAGGGTTGCCTTCCAGAGAGACATCACAGATTGTAACATTCTCTGTTTCATGGAAACATGGCTCTCTCGGGATATGTTGTCGGAATCAGTTCAGCCACCGAGCTTCTCCATGCATCCCGCCGATAGAGATAAACTCCTCTCTGGGAAGAGGAAGGGTGGGGGTGTATCCTTCATGATTAACGACTCATGGTGTAATCATAACAGCATACAGGAACTCAAGTCCTTCTGCTCACCCGCCATAGAATTCCTTACAATCAAATGCCAGCCATTTTACCTCCCAAGAGAATTCTTGTCAGTTATCATCACGGCTGTGTACATTCCCCCTCAAGCAGACACCAAGGCGGCCCTCAAGGAACTTCACTGGACTCTATGTAAACTGGAAGCCATATATCCTGAGACTGCATTTATTGTAGCTGGGCATTTTAACAAAGCAAATTTGAGAACAAGGCTACCTAAATTATATCAGCATATTGATTGCACTACACGCAGGAGTAATACACTTGATCACTGCTACTCTAACTCCCGCGATGAATACAAAGCCCTCCCCCACCCTCCCTTTGGCAAATTCGACCACGATGCCATCTTGCTCCTACCGTCTTACAGGCAGAAACTCAAACAGCATGTACCAGTGACTAGAACCATTCAACACTGGTCTGACCAATCGGAATACACGCTTCAAGATTGTTTTGATCACGCGGACTGGGATATACAGTGGGGAGAACAAGTATTTGATACACTGACAATTTTGCAGGTTTTCCTACTTACAAAGCATGTAGAGGTCTGTAATTGTTATCATACGTACACTTCAACTGTGAGAGAAGGAATCTAAAACGAAAATCCAGAAAATCACATTGTATGATTTTTAATTAATTAATTTGCATTTTATTGCATGACATAAGTATTTGATACATCAGAAAAGCAGAACTGAATATTTGGTACAGAAACCTTAGTTTGCAATTACAGAGATCATACGTTTCCTGTAGTTCTTGACCAGGTTTGCACACACTGCAGCAGGGATTTTGGCCCACTCCTCCATACAGACCTTCTCCAGATCCTTCAGGTTTCGGGGCTGTCGCTGGGCAATACGGACTTTCGGCTCCCTCCAAAGATTTTCTATTGGGTTCAGGTCTGGAGACTGGCTAGGCCACTCCAGGACCTTGAGATGCTTCTTACGGAGCCACTCCTTAGTTGCCCTGGCTGTGTGTTTCGGGTCGTTGTCATGCTGGAAGACCCAGCCACGACCCATCTTCAATGCTCTTACTGAGGGAAGGAGGTTGTTGGTCAAGATCTCGCGATACATGGCCCCATCCATCCTCCCTTCAATACGGTGCAGTCGTCCTGTCCCCTTTGCAGAAAAGCATCCCCAAAGAATGATGTTTCCACCTCCATGCTTCACGGTTGGGATGGTGTTCTTGGGGTTGTACTCATCCTTCTATTCCTCCAAACACGGCGAGTGGAGTTTAGAGCAAAAAGCTCTATTTTTGTCTCATCAGACCACATGACCTTCTCCCATTCCTCCTCTGGATCATCCAGATGGTCATTGGCAAACTTCAGACGGGCCTGGACATGCGCTGGCTTGAGCAGGGGGACCTTGCGTGCGCTGCAGGATTTTAATCCATGACGGCGTAGTGTGTTACTAATGGTTTTCTTTGAGACTGTGGTCCCAGCTCTCTTCAGGTCATTGACCAGGTCCTGCCGTGTAGTTCTGGGCTGATCCCTCACATTCCTCATGATCATTGATGCCCCACGAGGTGAGATCTTGCATGGAGCCCCAGACCGAGGGTGATTGACCGTCATCTTGAACTTCTTCCATTTTCTAATAATTGTGCCAACAGTTGTTGCCTTCTCACCAAGCTGCTTGGCTATTGTCCTGTAGCCCATCCCAGCCTTGTACAGGTCTACAATTTATCCCTGATGTCCTTACACAGCTCTCTGGTCTTGGCCATTGTGGAGAGGTTGGAGTCTGTTTGATTGAGTGTGTGGACAGGTGTCTTTTATACAGGTAACGAGTTCAAACAGGTGCAGTTAATACAGGTAATGAGTGGAGAACAGGAGGGCTTCTTAAAGAAAAACTAACAGGTCTGTGAGAGCCGGAATTCTTACTGGTTGGTAGGTGATCAAATACTTATGTCATGCAATAAAATGCAAATTAATTATTTAAAAATCATACAATGTGATTTTCTGGATTTTTGTTTTAGATTCCGTCTCTCACAGTTGAAGTGTACCTATGATAAAAATTACAGACCTCTACATGCTTTGTAAGTAGGAAAACCTGCAAAATCGGCAGTGTATCAAATACTTGTTCTCCCCACTGTATGTATGTACTGCATTTTACACCATCTACCACACCTTGCCTATGCCGTACGGCAATCGCTCATCCATATATTTATATGTACATATTCTCAGTCACCCCTTTAGATTTGTGTGTATTAGGTAGTTGTTGGGAAATTGTTTGATTACTTGCTAGATATTACTGCACTCGGAACTTGAAGCACAAGCATTTCGCTACACTCGCATTAACATCTGCTAACAATGTGTACGTGACCAATAATTTTATTTGATTTGATACATCCACATAAATATTTAGCAACATTGATTGGACTAAATCCTTTTTGGCATCTTTAAATTTGTTTTCAGTGTATTAAACTAAGCATATATAGCCTTTGATGATGTTGAAATGTTTAAGTTGAAATGGCGCTGGAATAGCAGAGGCAGTGCTCCTGTTGTCTTTGTGCTGACGTGCAGTAACTCTGTGGTTCTAGATCATTAGTTGTTTCGTAAACTTTAGAAAAAATGTACTTGCTGGACCATGCAGTAGGTCATGTAACTGTTTGTTACATGCAACATTTGTTTTGTGGACTTCACCGGACATGTAACGTCCTGACCAGAGTTCTTATGTGTTTTGCTTGTTTAGTGTTGGTCAGGACGTGAGCTGGGTGGGAATTCTATGTTGTGTGTCTAGTTTGTCTGTTTCTGTGTCCAGCCTAATATGGTTCTCAATCAGAGGCAGCTGTCAATCGTTGTCCCTGATTGAGAATCATATATAGGAGGCTTGTTTTGTGTTGGGGATTGTGGGTGGTTGTTTCCTGTCTCTGTGTTTGTGTTCTGCACCAGATAGGTCTGTCTCGGTTTTCACATTTGTTATTTTGTATTTTGTATAGTGTTCACGTATTCGTCTCTTTGTTTATTAAATATGTTGAACACTAGCTGCGCTGCATTTTGGTCCTCTCCTTCACCAATGGAAGAAAACCGTTACAGGACAGATGTTGCTATCCGGGTTATGTGATGAAACAAACAAATATGTATTTGAATTTATTCTGGCTCTTTTTGTTGTCTTGGCCTTATTGTATATCACGGTGGCATATGAACAAGTGGGTTATAGAGCAAGCAACTTAATTATCACAACATAGGTGGTAATATGGCTTTTTTACTGATTTGGCTTAACTTCCCAAGTGATTTTGCCCACGCACTGCTACGGCTATGGAGACATAAGCTGCCTTTATAGTCTGCTCTTCTCAAAGGAAGATATATAGCTAGGTTAGGTGTATGGAGTGTTAGCTGCAGTCAGATGTCAGTCACAGCCTGTTTAAAGAACAGGTGCTGGGGTGCTGGGGTTTCTAAAATGCATCTATGACATGGTAGAGATGACTAAGAACAAGTTTGTGGCAGCATGTTGGCATAGAGTGAAGGTGTCAGTCCTATTGATCACACACATGTTCAATTAGCACTTGAATTCATAGTGAAGGTGTCAGTCCTATTGATAACACAAATCTTCAATTAGCACTTGAATTCATAGTGAAGGTGTCAGTCCTATTGATCACACAAATGTTTAATTAGCACTTGAATTGATAGCAGCCCATTCATTTGCTGCATTCGGTACATTATTAACACAACAAATCAATTCAGAGTGATAGATGTCGTACAATCATCCCTGGATTAAAACTCCATAAATAAACAATGCAACCTGCAACAATATGACCAGTTCAACTTCAGACAACATGCAGCACAGTACAATGCTGTGAATAAGCATTGGGTTGGGCTAAACTGGTTTCTTCCAAAGTCACAAGAGGAGAGGCCAGCATGGCTAGTTGAGCAAAGAGTCCAAGCCCTCTATGGGGAGCCTATGGAGAGCCAGCTTCAGAGGACATAGGGTGAAGGAAGGGAAGAGGAGAGGGAGAGGAGGGGAGAAGAGGAGGAGAGGAGGGGGAAAGAAAGGGGATATGAGGAGGAGAGGGGAGAGAAAAGGAAGATGAGAGGAGGCAGAGAGGAGGGAGAGAGGAGTGCAGAAGGCAGGTATAAAATAGCTCTCTGTTGACAGTCAGCAGCACACCCTCTGAGAGGCTATGGACTAAAACAGTGGCATCCATTGGACCTGGGAGTTATTTCAATTACCCCTCATTGTATGAACAAGAAATGGAAGCCATCTTCATTTATGTCAAAGTTATTGTTGTTGCAGATAGAGAAGAAGGTGCATAGACGAGGGAGAGAACTATGTGTGTATTTCTCATTACTATTTATTTGCTTAGCTGACATCCTTATCGAGGAAGCCTTCCACAATGGATCTACAAGTAAGCTGCAGTGCATTTCCCAAACACAAACAGAGAGAGTATAATAAGACAGTGGCACATACTGTATATCTTCATAATACAGCAACATCAGAGTCAAAGGTACATGTTGAAAGGGACATTGGTTAGGACTCCCGTGGGATAAGCTGATGTTATATCCACAGGGAGACCAACTACTTTGTCATATACCAAACATTAGGAACACCACCCCTTTTTGCCCTCAGAACAGCCTCAATTCGTCGGGACATGGACTCAAGGTGTCAAAAGCATTCCATTCCACAGGTATGCAGCTCCATGATAACTGCAATGCTTCCCACAGTTTTGTTAAGTTGGCTGGAAGTTCTTTGGGTGGTGGACCATTCTGAATACACACGGGAAACTGTTGAGCATGAAAAACCCTGCAGCTTTGCAGTTCTTGACACAAACCGGTGCGCCTGGCACCTACTACTATACCCTTTCAAAGGCACTTAAATCTTTTGTCTTGCCCATTCACCCGCTGAATGGCACACATACACAATTCGTCTAAACCGTCTCAAGGCTTAAAAATCCTTCTTTAACGTGTCTCCTCCCCTTCATCTACACTGATTGAAGTGGATTTAACGTCAATAAGGGATCATAGCTTTGACCTGGATTCACCTGGTCAGTCTTTCATGAAAAAGACCATGACATAATGTTTTTTATACTGAGTGTATACTTGACATTCATTTGTATCTTAAAGCATCATTTAAAAATAATGAATTGAAGTTGGAACCTTACCCACTGTGCAATACAAAGAAAAAAATGGTGATGTAGAGTTTGCAAACATGCAATTGTTTCATCAAGTAGCCTAATAGTAATTATAGATAGAAAAGTTCATGCACATCACTAAACATACCGTTATAGCACCCATATGGAGCAGCGCATCACACTTGCTTTAATGTGGCCTTGCAAGTGCAGTGGACTCATGTTGGAAATAAAACTGAGAAGGATAAAGACAATGAGAAGGAGAAATATATTTTCTATTAGTCCAATGAACACAATGGTAACAGCCCAACAGCAACAAATGTCACTGTATATTATTACTACATATTCAGCTTCTATAACTATATAAAAGCTGCATGCCCTAAAGCCTTGGTAATGCTCCTGTCATCCGGGTCCTGATCTTTGGCTGGGCCCTGGGTGGAGTGATGCAGTGCAGCCTGCAGGAAAGAGCAGGACAGGAGGAGGACAGAACAAGATCCAGTGGGAAAGGCCGTCAGGAACCTGCTGAGTTTCTCAGCTCCTTGGCAGACAGCCTACATACTGCTCACATTTAACATCCTCTAAGCCACCTCTGAGCACTACAGACTTCCATAAGAAGGATTTTTCAGAGGGGGGAGGGAGAGAGAGAGAGATAAACATTCACCATATAAACAAAAGTATGCGGACACTCCTTCAAATTAGTGGATTCGGCTATTTGAGACACACCCGTTGCTGACAGGTGTATACAATTTCCAAAGGACAAACATTTTCAGTAGAATGGCCTTACTGAAGAGCTCAGTGGCATTCAACATGGCACTGTCGTAGGATGCCACCTTTCCAACAAGTCAGTTTGTAAAATGTCTGCCCTGCTAGAGCTGTAAGCTCTGTTATTGTGACGGGACTGCCGAGTCCTGAAGCTCGTAGCTCGTAAAAATCGCCTGTCCGCGGTTGCAACACTCACAAGAACTGTTAGTTAGGAACTTCATGAAATGGGTTTCCATGGCCGACCAGCCGCACGCAAGCCTAAGATCACCATGCACAATGACAAGCGTTGGCTGGAGCGGTGTAAAGCTCGCCGCCATTGGACTCTGGGTTTGGCGGATGCCAGGAGAGCGCTACCTGCCCAAATGCATAGTACACACTGTAAAGTTTGGTGGAGGAGGAATAATGGTCTGGGGCTGTTTTTCATGGTTTGGGCTAGCTCCCTTAGTTCCAGTGAAGGGAAATCTTAACGCTACAGCTTACAATGACATTCTAGACTCTTCCATCTTTCCAACTTGTGGCAACAGATTGGGGAAGGCCCTTTCCTATTTCAGCATGACAATGCCCCCGTGCACAAAGCGAGGTCCATACAGAAATGGTTTGTCGAGATCGGTGTGGAAGAACTTGACTGGCCTGCACAGAGCCCTGACCTCAAACCTATCGAACACCTTTGGGATGAATTGGAACGCCGAATGTGAGCCAGGCCATACTTGTAGTGTAGAGACAGAATGCATGATAGAAAGAGGGAAAGCACAAGACAGAGAGAGAACCCACACAAGAGAAAGATCATTTGTGTCATACCTGTCTCTGCTTTGTGAATGGGAAGTACATTGGGTGGATATAACCCAGTAAAGTGAGAGCTGTAATTAACACATTGGGAACAGACAGCAGTGCTTTTCACAGCATGCCTAGAAAGTCAAGCTCACCCTGACCTTATCAGTCCTGCTCATATTAGACAACAGGTACTGAGAAAACATTCAACAACACTCAACAAACTCAACCACACACTAAATTCTCTGAATCACTGACATGGGTTTTCCATCGGTCTACAATCAACACTTGACAGCAAAAGGCAATTTTCACATGAGTGTAAGCTAGGATGTACAAAAGAGCCTCTTCACTTACTATACTATTCATAAAATACCGCCGACTACGCATATTACTCAACATGTAAACTTGCGCACTTGCTAGTCTCGACCGCTACCTCCGGAGGTAGTGCACGACACTCGCCTGACAGTTTACCCCCTTGAAGCAGGGCAGTGTAAACAGAAATGTCTCGATGAGCCAACACTCCTCCAGTATAAATGATAATTGCAGAGCAATGTTTTTGAAACAGATGAAATGTGTAAGATATTTTCCTAATATTCGAGACTTGTTTTATTGAGTTTTTACTTGAAATTGCAGTAACAGCCTGTTACATTCTGAAATTGTCGCAGTAGCTGCTGGCTGCACTTAGCCACATAAAGCTATGGAAGCCCATCCCCACAAAAATACATGTAAACTGTAGATCATTCAAATAGAATATGGTTTTTCATTTGTGACATTGTGTGGTGTTTTCAGAGGTGCCACCACAGTTCCTAGAGTGGTGGGGCGGAAATTGTTTTCTTCGGACACAGAGTTTTTCCTGATCTGGTAGTAGGCTAACCTAACCAGCTCCAGACCCTAGTTGTAGCGTATGACATAGTAATAAATCAGCCGTAAAAAAACACTTTTATATGGGCTATGATGGGACCAGATACAATTTTCTAAAAAACAAAACTCCTGGAAAAACTCCTGGCCCTTAGGAGGATGGACATATTGAAACCCTTTACACAGACAAAGAGACAACAACTGCAATTGGACAAAAACGAACAGGGCTGAGCTCGCTGTATGCAGGGTTGCGTGGTGTAGGCCTTTGCATCTGTAATTAAAAACATAATCATACTGTATGTTCACAATATTGTCTTGATTGATTAATTCCAGTCAATCATTTTGGATGAAGAAGTTATAGGTAGCCTAGCCAACCGAAGTGTGAATATAAACCATATTTGATCACGTTCAAATTTTCTCCGAACACAAATAAATAGCCCTATTTTAGGCTATGAATACATATCTTAGGCTATAAAAATGTTACGTTTCCCCTGGCCAGGCCCATATGTGATCAGAGTGCATAGGCTTCTCGAGATTACAGTAGATTAGATACATGTATTAGTCACATGCACATTAGTCACACGCATATGTAATCGCAGGGTACACTGAAATTCTTATGCTCCGAGCTCCAACAGTGCAATATATATTTTTTTAATGATATAGCTATTTAGGTAACACTTTACTTGACACCCAGTGTTATGACACATTTATCATTATGTACTAATATGTCATAATGTCATAATCTGTCATAATATGGTCGTAACACTGTCATGACCCATATATTTACAACTGTTGTGACATGTGCTATACAACGGGTGGGTCTAATCCTGAATGCTGATTGGTTAAAAGCACATTACAGCTGGTGTCTGTTCCACAAGTTACCAACGGCTAAATCTAAGATGTTAAAATGCCTATTTACTCTGTTCAATCTGACTGCGCAATCCACTGTCTCATCAGCCCAGCTAGGCAAGCTTCGACTGGAAGCCAGTGGAGTGTGTGGAGGAGTGAGGTGACATGGGAGAACTTGGGAAGGTTGAACACCAGGCGGGCTGCAGTGTTTTGGATAAGTTGCAGGGGTTTGATGGAACAAGCGGGGAGCCCAGCCAATAGCAGGGGGTGCTGAGGAGTATTTCTGTCTGTAATGAAGCCCTTTTGTGGGGGAAACTCATTCTGATTGTCTGGACCTGGCTCCCCAATGGACCTGGCTCCCCCATGGCTGCACCCCTGCCCAGTCATGTGAACTCCATAATTAGGGCCTAATTAATTTATTTCAATTGACTGATTTCCATATATGAACTGTAACTCAGTAAAATCTTTGACATTTTTGCATATTGCATTTATATTTTTGTTCAGTATATATCATTGCAATTAGTAGACTTCAGGGAACACCCATATTACTTTTTAGAGTGTTTACATTTTAAACTATTGGAACTAACCATGTTAACATTGACGTTTTCACCAAACATTTTAAAGGATATGTATATATGGCATTTTTGGGGCATTTTATTATTTTTTCCAGACCACCTCAAACATTTTAAACCATCATTGGGCTGTATGTACAAATTATTTATGGAGATAAGGCCAAGTGAATCTAGTACAATATGTCCCCATGCCAGGGGGTAATGGACAAAATCTGTAATGGCACTATTGCCAAAAATACATGTCCCAACTGTGTGTGAAATTTGGTGGCTCTATCACAAAGTCCAACATTTCTTCCTGTAGCTGCTGGACTATGGTTAAAATTACCTCAATATGACCCCCATGACTATCTTAAGAGTATTTTATGATCAGAATTATTGTCCATATTATCTGTGGGGTTTATTTAGTGGGTAAATAACATTACAGTCATTTTGATATTTTTTTGAATAAATTCCCCCCTTTTTCTTCTAACAGGAAATTCGAATGGCAGCCATTTTAATTTCTATAATGGATGACTGACATGCTTCCCAGACTGCCCCCAATCTTTAAAATGTTAATTAAGGTATCAAGTATTAGTGTACCAAGTTTGATGCTTATATCATAAAGTGGAACAATCTCGGGTATATTTTGTTCTGGACTAAATGAGTGCTTGTTTCCTTTGAAATGGGGTCTGTTCGAATTAACTAAAAAACGTGGCATGCTAGCTCCATCCTGATGTTACATTGAACTAATTCCATGTAAAGAGAACAGAAGATCATCGGTTTGAATCTCACTTACGCTGGGCCACAATAAAAAAGAAATGTGTCTGCATGATCAATGCCTCAGCAAATTAATTTCCATGTGTCCTATCTGTGCTTGGAGTTTAAAACAGATACCCCAAACTAAGCTAGCAGTGTTATTAAAAGTCTTATTGAAACATTTTCTCATTATGTTATTTAATTGCCTTAAAATAACCTATAATTTCCATTCCGATAATGTTAATATTGTTAGGTATTACTGCATGGTCGGAACTAGAAGCACAAGCATTTCGCTACACTCGCATTAACATCTGCTAACCATGTGTATGTGACAAATACAATTTGATTTGATTTGATAAAACTTCCTAGGAAAACTTTTAGGGACAAAAGTAAAAAGTTCTCAGAATCTCCTTGCAACCTAAAAATTGACATTCCCAGAACAGGTGAAATTTTCACTTCTGTTCTCAGAACATAAAAAAAAAATCTGTTTTACCCATCAGCAAACTTATGGCTTCATTCCCAGAACCAATAGGAAACCAAAAACGTACTTTCCCACAACTTCCAAGGAACCAAATGTGCTAGCTGGGAGCTGTTGGAGGAGGAGGAGAGATGGAGGGATATTACACTGTAAGAGTGATTTGATGTTAGCCCATAAGAGAGAAAGAGAATGCGCAGCAATGAGTCAATCGACTTTTGGAGATATTTGATGATGATCTGTGTGTTACAACAGAGAAGGATTGAGGGTAATATCCTGTGTGGGCCGTTATTGGATGTGATTGTCAGAGTTACAGGACTGTACAGATCCAGTAGTTACTGGAGGGGCAATTATCCTATCCCACCCCTGCTCTTATGTGGAGAGGCTCCGAGTGTGTGGCATGTGTGTGCATAATTAGCCTGGAAAAGTCCATTACAGAGGTGTGTGTGTGTTATCTGCTTATAACTCCAGTTCGATGGAGGCCCTCTAAGGACAATGAGAGCTGAGAGCTTTGTGTGTTGCTTTTCTCTGCATCTGATTGCTCACTGGCTTAATTGATCTCATTATTGAACTGGGCCTGAGGTTTTCTATTTATGCAGTTCACTAAACCATTTGAGATAAGGATAGTCTCTTATCCTTATCTAGTTTTTCTCAAGCTATTTAGCCAGGAACCATTACAAATGTCAAAACATCTATTCATTAGGTTAATTGTGCAATTAAGAGGAGATGTATGGTGGAAGCCAGCTGTGTTGTTGCCCTTAAGGTAGTGAGTTAATTGTTTCACTTGAAGCGGCAACTGTACACCACAAACAAAGTAATTCATAAAAAGAAAAGCCTCTTCAGGCATTTGAAATAATGAGGCTCAATAAGCTGATGTTTGCGATGAAAAAAACAGTGTACAGTAGACACGGACTCCACATGACCTCAAGTTCAAATAACATCACTGGCTTTGCTGGGTGATCAGCAATGAGTGGCTGTGTGTGTCTGCAACTGCCACATTTTCTCCTTTGTGTGAGGGTATAGAGAGAGAGATAGGGTGAGGGCAGAGAGAGAGAGAGAGGGTGAGGGCAGAGAGAGAGATAGGGTGAGGGCAGAGAGAGAGATAGGGTGAGGGCAGAGAGAGAGATAGGGTGAGGGCAGAGAGAGAGCGATAGGGTGAGGGCAGAGAGAGAGAGATAGGGTGAGGGCAGAGAGAGAGAGAGAGATAGGGTGAGGGCAGAGAGAGAGAGAGAGAGAGATAGGGTGAGGGCAGAGAGAGAGAGAGATAGGGTGAGGGCAGAGAGAGAGATAGGGTGAGGGCAGAGAGAGAGATAGGGTAAGGGCAGAGAGAGAGAGAGAGCAGAGATTGATCCCAGCCTGCCACAGGCACCTGTGGTCAGACACTGATTTGGGGGTAGCAGCAATAAGTGACACATAAGAAACTTTCCTTTCGGAGCTAAAAAGCCCTTTTTGATTGCCGTGTAAATCTCTGCTCTGTAAAAGTGAAGGCCAATGCTTACGCTCATTTACATCTATAAATGATGGAGTGAAACTGTCTTTATTAGTGAGTAATTTTACCTAATGAATTAGAAGCAAGTAAACACACAAACACACTTACCTTCCTTGATCGTCCATCATAGTTTGATGATGACCATGACACAATTCATTGGGATGTGTCTGGGGTACGGTGAGTGTGCAGATTCCTGAAGAGGCCAATCTGAGCCCGGAACACTCTGGCACACTGGACATGATATGTTGGTAGCAGTCTCCTGAGGGACGGGTCTGTTGATACGGGGCTTGCGTTGTAGTCTCTTCACTATGGCATTTTTGATCATGCTTGTTTCAGAGGTGGTAGCACCGTCCCAGATGAGATTCCGCCAGGCGAGCAGGTGGAAGCCCACCTTGTACTCGCATCCCATTCTTCAGGTCTCTAAAGAAGATCTGATTAGGGAAGCGAGTAACAGTCATCCTGGTCCCATGGCCAGCCCATCTGAGCTGTGCTTTCATAAGCAGTGTGGGAATGCTTCTCATGTCGGCACACTGAGGACCTCAGTGTCATGCACGCACACACGACAGAGTTCAAATATTTGTTGACCATGGAAGAAATATCATCGAAATCTGTAGGTTTTCTGTTCTTGGCTCCATTATGTTATTGGGTTGCATCATATTCGAGTTCACAGTGTATCAGCTTAGCATTCTGGATTTTTCTGGTTGTATCATAATTGATTTATTCTCCCAGTAAAGTCCTACACAAGCATCTACATTTTTAACCCTATATATGTATCTTTAACACCATAGATGAACCATATATCACTGTACACATACAATATGGTGCCTCCAGCTCAGCAGAATTACAATATTATATATCCTGCCTAACCTCTTGCCTTAGTCCTGCTTCCACTCATGATCTTGCTGCAGGGATGTGACCAGGCCAGGACTAGAGAGGACTGCAGAGGTTCAGCACTATGGCCCACTCACTCACTATATCCCCTAATGGAAGTGCTTATGTCCTCCATCTCACTGCCCACACACTAACCTGACCCATGGGATCCCCAGCCTATACTGCAGCGGCAACTGGCAGGTTACAGGCAACACTCAGTGAATGAAGGATCTCTGTAGACAGGTTGTTGATGTGACTGATGCAAACCTATATTGAATAATGGCATTACCTATATGTAAAAAAAACTATGAAAATATTGTAAATATTGTAAGTAATTCAGAACACTAATTCCAACATTGTGCTAATCTGTCTTCTTTTTGTCAGTCTTGCCTGTTGCAATGTTCTATATTTGACATGTTTTATGGTAAAAATGAACCAGATATGCTGATTTGATTTATAGCCTATACTTTTCATGCATAAGTATTGAATGAGCAATGCTACTGTATAATGTGCCGTTTCTTATCTCCCTCCCTGCAGTGCTCTCTGACCCCTGTCATCATCCAATGACTGTAATATCAATCAATAGTAATTGATTATCTTGGCATTATTTCACACGCATCAGTTTGTAGAGTGCTCTGGAGAAGTCATTTATTTGAGTGCAAGGACCCATTCATCATCATTTACGTGTTAACTAGTAATCTCATAACTTCACAGAAAAAAAAACAATAAATTCAAGGAGTTCGATTTTCCATTCATATCATGTCAGTGCATAGAGACCCTGCTAATTTTTGCATTTGAAAATGGAGGCAGGGCTGATAGTTACCAAATAACAAACAAAAACACTGGAGAAAGTCATTCAGTTAACACAGCAGCAGACTTAGATTTATCAGCATTGAATAGTCTTTATTTGATATTTTGAAATGGACCATTCCTCAGAGATATCACAGGTCATCACTGTATATGAGGGAGGTTACAATATCCCTGTACACAAATCATTGAGGAATGGTTGGTTTTATGACATGTAAATGCAGCTATCACTGTCACCCTAACTATCCCAGTCTCAATTCTCTTTGGCGCCTAATGTCTGCTCCTCCGCAATATTACCACTGTAGCTATCAGAAGCATGCCTAATGATGTTCAAATCTCTACAATACCAGAGCGATAAAGAGCCTCCTTTCATCATCGATGGCAGTGAAAGCCATTGTTTTATTAATTGAGAATCATTAATGGAAAAGCGTTTTTCCATCCCAGCGCCTAATGAATTGACTTTATGCTGCTGAGGGGCTGCTGAGCTGCAGCTAACAGAATGCAATTCTAGACCTTAATGGGCCATTATGCTACATTCTAAATAATTTGCTGTCTTTTCTACTCCTTACTTTTCTCAGTCAAACTTTCACTTAGGCCCCCCTTCCAGCATTGGGGAACATTCCGCGTCCCTCCTGCGCGCGCACCCGCAACACATCTATTTCTACAGGCACGAGCACTGTTCATGACACAAACTGTTCACACCCCTCGTGTAGGTGGAGAGAACAAAGCTTAGGCTATTTCCTGGAACACGTTTTGTCATGAGGTGCAGCGAAATTGTTACAGTTTTAAAGCTTTTTTTGTTGTTGCAATTCTATGAATGTTGCCCTGTCTAAAGTGTATTCATGTCATATTTGAGTGACTCAAACATTATAACAAAATCTCTGGGCTAGAAAATCAAGCTTAAAAACATTAGCTAACATGGGCATGTTGATCTGGACATTTCTGAATTGCTCTCTAAGGTATGCAATGACTGACATGACAAGAGGAAAACTTGATGATGCATTACCCAATTTTGAAATAGTAGAACCTTGTGCCTTCTACTATTACAACTTTGAAGAGTAAGTTGAAGGCTGGACTGAGTTCCTTGAAAACGTTAAGGATTGCCCCCCCCTCACACCAACATCCACCGACCACTCACGCCCCCCACGGTTTGGGAACCACTGAATTAGAAATGCAGTATCACATTTCAGGTAAAACCCAAATGCAGACTGTGTTGAAGTAACAATGTTTATAATCCAGAGTAAGGCACAGAACGGTGCAAAGGCACAGAACGGCAGGCAGGCTCAGGGTCAGGGGCAGGCAGAGTGGTCAGGCAGGCGGGCTCAGAGTCAGGACAGGCAAAGGTCAAAACCAGGAGAGCGAGAAAAAGAGAGACTGGGGAAAAGCAGGAGCTGAGACACAAAATGCTGCTTGACTTGACAAACAAGACGAACTGGCAACAGACAAACAGAGAACACAGGTATAAGTACCGAGGGGATAATGGGGAGGATGGGCGACACCTGGAGGAGGATGGAGACAAGCACAAGGACAGGTGAAACAGATCAGTGTGTGACAGGGAGAGGAATCCTGTACGGTGAGCAGCCAGGTCTAGCCCCAGCCCTGATCCACCCAGAGAGAGAGAGAGAGAGAGAGAGTGTCTGTCTGTTGGCATTATGGCTCATTAGCTCACTGGGATGACTAAGTACTCAGCCCTCATTGGACCTCCATCATTAAATATGTTTTTGCCAAGGTTTTTGTGACCTGTATCCTCCAACACAAACCAGAATGTCCTTCCTTTCTGGTCCTTTCTTGTGATGATTTGAGGGAAGCACAGTCACTGTTTTTGTTCCTCTGGTTTTGTCCTGATCACTTTTATTATGGCAATTCCATTTTTGTCACCAGTTCATTTTGCTGATTGTGTAGGAATAAACAGCACAAAATCAATAGACTACACAGCAAGAATGTTCTCCCCAGCCCTGTTAAACAATAATCACAAGTCTAGATTACTGAGATACACATCTCACTGGGGTTCCTGGTGCTGGAGTTAATTCATTATATCCCTGTGCTCTGTGTGGTGTGGCTGGAACGCACAATGTGTTCCAATCATGCCTCTCTCTCTCTCTCTCTCTCTCTCTCTCTCTCTCTCTCTCTCTCTCTCTCTCTCTCTCTCTCTCTCTCTCTCTCTCTCTCTCTCTCTCTCTCTCTCTCTCTCTCTCTCTCTCTCTCTCACAAATGTTGTTTTCAAAGTAAGATTTTCTTTGTCCCCAACAATTAGCTTTAGGTGTATTTTTTCAACATATTTTCAGATAAAATTCCCACTGGGTGAAAATTGGTAGTAATTACACCATTATACACTCTTGGGAATTGCCTATCATGAACCAGGTGTTCTGAATTGATGACTGTATCTCTGTAGTTTGCTATTGTTTCACTGACAATAACATAGAGGAGACAGTAACCCGCATTGCAGGATCAATCACACCAATCAACGCTAGCTATCTGTGTGTAACTTCACTTCACATCACAACATAACATGCTGAGTTACTGAAGCAGCTGATTATTGAATGTCATGAGGAGCAGGGTGGCGAAATAGAATTCTACTTTTCAATTCACACTACATCCTTGCCTTACCTTTCGTTGTGGCTGGCAACGTGAAAATCTTGGTCCACAGCTCAAATTGGCTGTAAATATCATAGTAGCCACTACTAGTCAGTCAGCACAAACTATTCAACAGCGACAGAAATGTTTCAAAACATATTACAATATTGAATAATGCAACCTAACCATATTACACTCTAAAATAATGTAACAATTCACAAGTATGTATGTGCAGACAATTAAAGGGTTTATTTTCTGGTCTGTATGCTACACTCATTACATTTGATGCTATAACAGCATGTCTTCAACTGGTCAAACTAAACAAGCATTGAAACTTCACATTGAAGAACATAAGGTTGTTATTTGAAATAAAAACATGCATTATGTTATTGCCCGCCACTGCATCGAAGCCAACCATGGCTCACCTTCCTCCCTATAATGTTGTTGGCTTGGTTTTTGCGGTCTCTGTGTCTCCGGATTCACAGACACCCAAATATCACCTATGTATATTTTGATATGGCCCATTAATTAACGAGACACACTATCTCTCATTTTATTTTGTGTTATAATTTGCCATTTACCTTGAAACATATTATCATTAGATTTAAAAAAAAGAAATGTTGTGTCTCAATGAGCCACTAGGCTATAAATAGGAGCTACAGTAAGTGCAATGGTCAGGTCAACCTGAGGAAGACGTCAGTCACCTGTCCGCATCCTGTACAATGGCTTGAAGTGAGAAATCAATCTCTGCCTAGTTTTGTTGAGTGCTCCAACTCCTTTTAACCTCAAATTAGTCCTTTTGTTTTTTCTTGGGACAGTGCATTCGGAAAGTTTTCAGACCCCTTAATTACCCCCACATTTTGTTACATTACAGCCTTATTCTAAAATTGATTTTTTCTTTTTCTTAAATTCCTAAATTCGTCATCAATCATACCCAATAATGATGAAGCAAAAACAGGTTTTTAGAAATGTTTGCACATTTTTGTATTACATTTCTTAATTTTTTTGTTGTTGTTGAAATATCACATTTACATAAGTATTCAGACCATTTACTCAGTACTTTGTTGAAGCACCTTTGGAAGCGATTACAGCCTTGAGTCTTCTTGGGTATGACGCTACAAGCTTGGCACACCTGTATTTGGGGAGTTTCTCCCATTCTTCTCTGCAGATCCTCTCAAGCTCTGTCAGGTTGGATGGATGAGCATCGCTGCACAGCTATTTTCAGGTCTCTCCAGAGATGTTTGATCAGGTTTAAGTCCGGGCTCTGGCTGGGCCACTCAAGGACATTCAGAGACTTGTCTTGAAAACACTCCAACGTTGTATTGGCTGTGTGCTTAGGGTCACTGTCCTGTTGGAAGATGAACCTTCACCCCAGTCTGAGGTCCTGACTGCTCTGGAGAAGGTTTTCATCAAGAACCTCTCTGTACTTTGCTCCGTTCATCTTTCCCTCGATCCTGACTAGTATCCCAGTGTCTGACACTTAAAAACATCACCACTGCATGATGCTGCCACCACCATGCTTCACCGTAGAGATGGTATTGGGCAAGTGATGAGAGGTGCCTGGTTTCCTCCAGACGTGATCCTTGGCATTCAGGCCAAAGAGTATAATCTTGGTTTCATCAGAACATGGTCTGAGAGTTCAATCTTGTTTCTCATGGTCTGAGAGTACATTAGGTGCCGTTTGGCAAACTCCAAGCGGGCTGTCAAGTGCCTTTTACTGAAGAGTGGTTTCCGTCTGGCCACTCTACCATAAATGCCTGATTGGTGGAGTGCTGCAGAGATGATCTGTCAGAGTGATCATCAGGTTCTTGGTCACCTCCCTGACCAAGGCCCTTCTCCCAAGATTGCTCAGTTTGACCGGGCAGCCAGCTCTAGGAATAGTCTTGGTGATTCCAAACTTCTTCCATTTAAAAATGATGGAGGCCACTGTGTTCGTGGGGAGCTTCAATGCTGCAGACATTTTTTTGTACCCTTCCCCAGATCTGTGCCTCGACACAATGCTGTCTCTACGGACAATTTCTTCGACCTCATGGCTTGATTTTTGCTCTGACATGCACTGTCAACTGTGGGGCCTTATATCGACAGGTGTGTGCCTTTCCAAATCATTACCAATCAATTGAATTTACCCCAGGTGGACTCCAATCAAGTTGTAGAAACATCTCAAGGATGATCAATGGAAACAGGTTGCACCTGAGCTCAATTTTTAGTCTCATAGCAAAGGGTCTGAATACTTATGTAAATAAGCAATTTTTTTGTAAAAAAAAATATCGATTTACAAACATTTCTAAAAACCTGTTTTCACTTTTTTAATTTTGGGGTATTGTGTGTAAAATGATGAGGAAAGATTTTTGTTTAATCCATTTTAGAATAAGGCTGTAACGTAACAAAATGTAGAAAAAGTGAAGGGGTGAAGGTACACCATCGAGAGTATACTGTTGCATCACGGCCCGGTATGGAAACTCCCATTGCCGCTGAGCGCAAGGCTCCACAGAGGGTGGTACTCTCAGCCAAATGCACCATTGGGTGCACAATCCCTTCCCTCCAGGACACCTACAACACCAGGTGCTGCAGGAACAATATTAGGAAGGTGTTCCTAATGTTTGTATACTCAGTGTATAGTGTTATTTTATGGCTGGTTATGACACCTACATAAGAGTGTCAAAACCCAAAACCTACTACACAAGGAAAAAGATTCCATTACACCATAGCCTAAGTGTCAATAGTATGTTTATGTTATATATATTTGTATTAATTGAACATATTAAATGACAGTATAATTGTTATTGTGTACATATTGATGTCAGACATGCACATATCCCAATGCTATGTTGTTGATGACTGGGATGAATGCAGGAGCAGATTTCAGGTGCAGGACATGATACCCCATTTTTGACTGATGACTGATAGAATGGCATGTACGTGATAATGCTTATTGACAGTGTGATAAAGTGTATTTTCTTAGTCCAAGTTAAGTGACACAGGATGATCATAATGCTTCATGAAAGTGTCATACAGTTTATTTTCTACAAGTTATTTCAAATATGTGTAACGCTCGTCGTTTCGAGGAGAAGGAGAAGACCAAGGTGCAGCGTGGTAAGTACTCATAATTACTTTTAATGAATACTAACAAAACAACAAAAACGATAAACAAACAGTTCTGCCAGGTGAACATACACTAAACAGAAAACAACCACCCACAACGGAAAATAGGCTACCTAAGTATAGCTCCCAATCAGAGACAACGATAGACAGCTGCCTCTGATTGGGAACCACACCAGGCCAAACACTGAAATAGACAACCTAGACATACAACATAGAATGCCCACCCACATCACACCCTGACCAAACAAAATATAGAAACATACAAAGCAATCTATGGTCAGGGCGTGACAGTACTCCCCCCCCCCCCGCGGACTCAGGCCGCAAAACCTGAACCTATAGGGGAGGGTCTGGGTGGGCATCTGTCCGCGGTGGCGGCTCCGACCTTGGACTGGGGACCCTTGCAGCGGGCCCCGAATAGATGTGAGACTCCGGCAGCGCCGGACAGGCGGGAGACTCCGGCAGCGCCAGAGTGACGGGCGGCTCCGGCAGCTCCTGACTGACGGGCGGCTCCGGCTGCTCCGGACAGGAGGGAGACTCCGGCTGCTCCGGACAGGAGGGAGACTCCGGCTGCTCCGGACAGGAGGGAGACTCCGGCTGCTCCGGACAGAGGGCGTCGCTGGAGGCTCCGGACTAGAGGGCGTCGCTGGGGGCTCCGGACTAGAGGGCATTGCTGGAGTGGAGAGACACAGGAGGCCTGACTCTGGGAGAAGGCACAGGACTCACCAGGCTGGGGAGACATGCAGGAGGGTTAGTGTTTAACACAGGCACAGAACTCACCAGGCTGGGGAGACATGCAGGAGGCCTTGTCCTTGGCCGAGGCACCGGATGCACTGGACCGTGGAGGCCCACTGGCGGTCTCGAGCGCAGAGCTAGCACCACTCGTCCTGGCTGGATCCCCCCTGTAGCCCGGCAAGTGCGGGGAGTTGGAATAGGCCGCACTGGGCTGTGCTGGCGAACTGGAGACACCGTGCATAAGGCTGGTGCAGTATACCCCGGGCCGAGGAGACGCACTGGAGACCAGATGCGTTGAGCCGGCATCATCCCTCCTGGCTCGATGCCCACTCTAGCCCGGCCGATACGAGGAGCTGCGATGTAATGCACCGGGCTATGCGTGCGCACTGGGGACACCGTGCGCTTCTCCGCATAACACGGTGCCTGCCCAGTCACTCTCTCGCCACGGTAAGCACGGGAAGTTAGCTCAGGTCCTCTACCTGAGTCCGCCAATCTACCCGTGTGCCCCCCCCACAAAAAAAATTTCTGGGGCTGCCTCTCGTGCCCGTTACCTCGTGCCAATTCCTCGTAGTGGCGCCGCTCCGCTCTAGCTGCCTCCAGCTCCTCTTTCGGACGGCGATACTCCCCCGGCTGTGCCCAGGGTCCTTTGCCATCCAGAATTTCCTCCCATGTCCAGGAGTCCGTGTTCCCACGCTGCTTGGTCCTTTGTTGGTGGGTGGTTCTGTAACGATCGTCGTATCGAGGAGAAGGAGAAGACCAAGGCGCAGCGTGGTAAGTACTCATAATTACTTTTAATGAATACTAACAAAACAACAAAAACGATAAACGAACAGTTCTGCCAGGTGAACATACACTAAACAGAAAACAACCACCCACAACGGAAAATAGGCTACCTAAGTATAGCTCCCAATCAGAGACAACGATAGACAGCTGCCTCTGATTGGGAACCACACCAGGCCAAACACAGAAATAGACAACCTTGACATACAACATAGAATGCCCACCCACATCACACCCTGACCAAACAAAACATAGAAACATACAAAGCAATCTATGGTCAGGGCGTGACAATATGAGGGGAAAAAAACATGATTGTAAATAATTCATTACAACAACAAAGGATTTAAGGATTCAAGGATTTAAGAAACAAACTTTCAAACAAAAATACATTTCTTGGCAGGGAAAGTAATTATTTGAATAAATGTAGGTTTTGACACTCTTATGTAGATGCCATAACCAGCCATAAAATTATTAAGTGATAATGGCCGGGAAGCCGGTGTTTGAAGGAAATATTGGCATGGGTGTTGTTAGACGAAGTCGAAAACCAGCAAACCGTGCCAATATATCCTCCAAACACCGGCCTAGAGGGCATTATCACTTTTATACAACGGGTTACCAACATATTCAAATAATGATTTACAGATTTGAATTAAAATCGTTATTTTGATTAATGTATTGATATCTTTCATCCTTCCACAAGATATGGTCCCCACACAAATCTAGAGTTGCTACCCAAGCCGGCTGATCGTTCGTTCTATTGGTTCGGTTGCCAGAGACACGACCCAATCGTTCAGTCTTTTTGTTCTGTATCTATAGACGCGACCCATTCGTTCATTCTAAATGTTCCATTGCCATACTGGCTGGCAACGTTCTTATCCCTTGCTTGCTAGCTAGTCAACTATGGCTAACTTCCAGTCACGTCAATCAGTGTAAACAAAATAACAACATTAGCTGCATTTGCATTTGTTTAAGCTGTTTTCCAGCGACATTTATTTATTACATCCATAACAATGAGCTAATGAGGCGTGATTTTTCTCCCTGGCATAGAAAATGTGCTCTCTCTTCAGGACAATGTTGTTCAGAAGAACTAGCCAACAACACAGTTAACACAGTCACTTCTAACTGAAGCTGGAAATACCGCAAACTAGCTGCACTTCGTTTAGTTTGACCTTTTTCAATTTAAATGTCTTTGTACAGTTGAAGTCGGAAGTTTACATACACCTTAGCCAAATACATTTAAACTCAGTTTTTCACAATTCCTGACATTTAATCCTAGTAAAAATTCCCTGTTTTAGGTCAGTTAGGATCAACACTTTATTTTAAGAATGTGAAATGTCAGAATTATAGTAGAGAGAATGATTTATTTCAGCTTTCATTTCTTTCATCACAATCCCAGCGGGTCAGAAGTTTACATACACTCAATTAGTATTTGGTAGCACAGCCTTTAAATTGTTTAACATGGGTCAAACGTTTCGGGTAGCCTTCCACAAGCTACACACAATAAGTTGGGTGAATTTTGGCTCATTCCTCCTGACAGAGCTGGTGTAACTGAGTCAGTGTCACGTTCGTCGTAAGGAGGAGACCAAGGTGCAACGTGATATGAATAAATACTCTTTAATTAAACGAAGAAACACTAAACAAACTAACAAAGTAACAAAACGAACGTGAACGCTATAAGACACGAGTGCTGACATGCAACATCACATAGACAATAACCCACCAAACCAAAATGGAAAATGGCAAATTAAATAGGATCCCCAATCGGAGACAACGATAAACAGCTGTCTCTGATTGGGAACCAATTCAGGCCACCATAGGCCTACATTTACCTAGACAATACCAAAACCCCATTGATATACAACAAACTCTAGACAAGACAAAAAACACACAAACCACCCTCGTCACACCCTGACCTAACCAAAATAATAAAGAAAACAAAGCTAACTAAGGTCAGGGCGTGACAGTCAGGTTTGTAGGCCTCCTTGCTCGCACACACTTTGTCAGAGCTGCCCACAAATGTTCTATACGATTGAGGTTAGGGCTTTGTGATGGCAACTCCAATACCTTTAACTTTGGAAGTATGCTTGGGGTCATTGTCCATTTGGAAGACCCATTTGCCACCAAGCTTTAACTTAGATTTAGATTTAGATTTAAGTCATTTAGCAGACGCTCTTATCCAGAGCGACTTACAAGTTGGTGCATTCACCTTATGATGTCCAGTGGAACAACCACTTTACAATAGTGCATCTAACTCTAAGGGGGGGGGGGGGGTTTAGAAGGATTACTTTATCCTATCCTAGGTATTCCTTAAAGAGGTGGGGTTTCAGGTGTCTCCGGAAGGTGGTGATTGATTCCGCTGACCTGGCGTCGTGGGGGAGTTTGTTCCACCATTGGGGTGCCAGAGCAGCGAACAGTTTTGACTGGGCTGAGCGGGAGCTGTACTTCCTCAGAGGTAGGGAGGCGAGCAGGCCAGAGGTGGATGAACGCAGTGCCCTTGTTTGGGTGTAGGGCCTGATCAGAGCCTGAAGGTACGGAGGTGCCGTTCCCCTCACAGCTCCGTAGGCAAGCACCATGGTCTTGTAGCGGATGCGAGCTTCAACTGGAAGCCAGTGGAGAGAGCGGAGGAGCGGGGTGACGTGAGAGAACTTGGGAAGGTTGAACACCAGACGGGCTGCGGCGTTCTGGATGAGTTGTAGGGGTTTAATCGCACAGGCAGGGAGCCCAGCCAACAGCGAGTTGCAGTAATCCAGACGGGAGATGACAAGTGCCTGGATTAGGACCTGCGCCGCTTCCTGTGTGAGGCAGGGTCGTACTCTGCGAATGTTGTAGAGCATGAACCTACAGGAACGGGTCACCGCCTTGATGTTGGTTGAGAACGACAGGATGTTGTCTAGGATCACGCCAAGGTTCTTAGCGCTCTGGGAGGAGGACACAATGGAGTTGTCAACCGTGATGGCAAGATCATGGAACGGGCAGTCCTTCCCCGGGAGGAAGAGCAGCTCCGTCTTGCCAAGGTTCAGCTTGAGGTGGTGATCCGTCATCCACACTGATATGTCTGCCAGACATGCAGAGATGCGATTCGCCACCTGGTTATCAGAAGGGGGAAAGGAGAAGATTAATTGTGTGTCGTCTGCATAGCAATGATAGGGGAGACCATGTGAGGATATGACAGAGCCAAGTGACTTGGTGTATAGCGAGAATAGGAGAGGGCCTAGAACAGAGCCCTGGGGGACACCAGTGGTGAGAGCACGTGGTGCGGAGACAGATTCTCGCCACGCCACCTGGTAGGAGCGACCTGTCAGGTAGGACGCAATCCAAGCGTGGGCCGCGCCGGAGATGCCCAACTCGGAGAGGGTGGAGAGGAGGATCTGATGGTTCACAGTATCAAAGGCAGCCGATAGGTCTAGAAGGATGAGAGCAGAGGAGAGAGAGTTAGCTTTAGCAGTGCGGAGCGCCTCCGTGACACAGAGAAGAGCAGTCTCAGTTGAATGACTAGTCTTGAAACCTGACTGATTTGGATCAAGAAGGTCATTCTGAGAGAGATAGCAGGAGAGCTGGCCAAGGACGGCACGTTCAAGAGTTTTGGAGAGAAAAGAAAGAAGGGATACTGGTCTGTAGTTGTTGACATCAGAGGGATCGAGTGTAGGTTTTTTCAGAAGGGGTGCAACTCTCGCTCTCTTGAAGGCGGAAGGGACGTAGCCAGCGGTCAAGGATGAGTTGATGAGCGAGGTGAGGTAAGGGAGAAGGTCTCCGGAAATGGTCTGGAGAAGAGAGGAGGGGATAGGGTCAAGCGGGCAGGTTGTTGGGCGGCCGGCCGTCACAAGGCGCGAGATTTCATCTGGAGAGAGAGGGGAGAAAGAGGTCAAAGCACAGGGTAGGGCAGTGTGAGCAGAACCAGCGGTGTCGTTTGACTTAGCAAATGAGGATCGGATGTCGTCGACCTTCTTTTCAAAATGGTTGACGAAGTCATCCGCAGAGAGGGAGGAGGGGGGAGGGGGAGGAGGATTCAGGAGGGAGGAGAAGGTGGCAAAGAGCTTCCTAGGGTTAGAGGCAGATGCTTGGAATTTAGAGTGGTAGAAAGTGGCTTTAGCAGCAGAGACAGAAGAGGAGAATGTAGAGAGGAGGGAGTGAAAGGATGCCAGGTCCGCAGGGAGGCGAGTTTTCCTCCATTTCCGCTCGGCTGCCCGGAGCCCTGTTCTGTGAGCTCGCAATGAGTCGTCGAGCCACGGAGCAGGAGGGGAGGACCGAGCCGGCCTGGAGGATAGGGGACATAGAGAGTCAAAGGATGCAGAAAGGGAGGAGAGGAGGGTTGAGGAGGCAGAATCAGGAGATAGGTTGGAGAAGGTTTGAGCAGAGGGAAGAGATGATAGGATGGAAGAGGAGAGAGTAGCGGGGGAGAGAGAGCGAAGGTTGGGACGGCGCGATACCATCCGAGTAGGGGCAGTGTGGGAAGTGTTGGATGAGAGCGAGAGGGAAAAGGATACAAGGTAGTGGTCGGAGACTTGGAGGGGAGTTGCAATGAGATTAGTGGAAGAACAGCATCTAGTAAAGATGAGGTCAAGCGTATTGCCTGCCTTGTGAGTAGGGGGGGAAGGTGAGAGGGTGAGGTCAAAAGAGGAGAGGAGTGGAAAGAAGGAGGCAGAGAGGAATGAGTCAAAGGTAGACGTGGGGAGGTTAAAGTCACCCAGAACTGTGAGAGGTGAGCCATCCTCAGGAAAGGAGCTTATCAAGGCGTCAAGCTCATTGATGAACTCTCCAAGGGAACCTGGGGGGCGATAAATGATAAGGATGTTAAGCTTGAAAGGGCTGGTAACTGTGACAGCATGGAATTCAAAGGAGGCGATAGACAGATGGGTCAGGGGAGAAAGAGAGAATGTCCACTTGGGAGAGATGAGGATCCCAGTGCCACCACCCCGCTGACCAGAAGCTCTCGGGGTGTGCGAGAACACGTGGGCAGACGAGGAGAGAGCAGTAGGAGTAGCAGTGCTATCTGTGGTAATCCATGTTTCCGTCAGTGCCAAGAAGTCGAGGGACTGGAGGGAAGCATAGGCTGAGATGAACTCTGCCTTGTTGGCCGCAGATCGGCAGTTCCAGAGGCTGCCGGAGACCTGGAACTCCACGTGGGTCGTGCGCGCTGGGACCACCAGGCAGCGGCCATGCGGTGTGAAGCGTTTGTATGGTCTGTGCAGAGAGGAGAGAAGAGGGATAGACAGACACATAGTTGACAGGCTACAGAAGAGGCTACGCTAATGCAAAGGAGATTGGAATGACAAGTGGACTACACGTCTCGAATGTTCAGAAAGTTAAACTTACGTTGCAAGAAATCTTATTGACTAAAATGATACAGTGCTGCTGAAGTAGGCTAGCTAGCAGTGGCTGCGTTGTTGACTTAGTTTGAAAGTGTAGCTGGCTAGATAGCCTCGGTAACTGGCTAGGTAACCTCGACAATCTAAACTACACAATTATCTTGGATACGAAGACAGCAAAGACAGCAAAGACAACTATGTAGCTAGCTAACACTACACTAATCAAGTCGTTCTGTTGAATGTAATAGTTTCTACAGTGCTGCTATTCGGTAGACGGTGGACGTTGGCTAGCTGGCTAGCTGCTGGCCAGATAGCAGTGTTGACTACGTTAGGACGACGAATTACGATAATTACGCTAAACTACACAATTATCTTTGATACAAAGACGGCTATGTAGCTAGCTAAGAAGAAATTGCTAAGATCAGACAAATCAAACCGTTGTACTATAATGAAATGTAATGAAAAGTAATACTACCTGCGGAGCGAAGTGCGAAATGCGACCACTCGCTCCAACCCGGAAGTGGATGACTGTAATTCATATTCCATTCACACAGTTCAATGTAACAGCGATAGGTTTAGGTTTAACTTCCCGACTGATGTCTTGAGATGTTGCTTCAATATATCCACATAATTTTCCTCCCTCATGATACCATCTATTTTGTGAAGTGCACCAGTCCCTCCTACAGCAAAGCACCCCCACAACATGATGCTGCCACCCCCATGCTTCACGGTTGAGATGGTGTTCTTCGGCTTGCAAGCCTCCCCCTTTTTCCTCCAAACATAATGATGGTCGTTATGGCCAAACAGTTCTATTTTTGTTTCATCAGACCAGACGACATTTCTCCAAAAGGTACGATCTTTGTCCCCATGTGCAGTTGCAAACCGTAGTCTGGCTTTTTTATGGTGGTTTTGGAGCAATGACTTCTTTCTTGCTGAGCGGCCTCTCAGGTTATTTTTTATATAGGACTCGTTAAACTGGGGATATAGATACTTTTGTACCTGTTTCCTCCAGCATCTTCACACGGTCCTTTGCTGTTGTTCTGGGATTGATTTGCACTTCTCGTACCAAAGTACGTTCATCTCTAGGAGACAGAACGCGTCTCCTTCCTGAGCGGTATGACGTATGCGTGGTTCCATGGTGTTTATACTTGCGTACTATTGTTGGTACAGATGAACGTGGTACCTCCAGGCTTTTGGAAATTGCTCCCAAGGATGAACCAGACTTGGCTGATTTCTTTTGATTTTCCCATGATGTCAAGCAAAGAGGCACTGAGTATGAAGTTAGGCCTTGAAATACATCCACAGGTATACCTCCAATTTACTCAAATGATGTCAACTAGCCCATCAGAAGCTTCCAAAGCCATGACATCATTTTCTGGAATTTTCCAAGCTGTTTAAAGGCACAGTCAACTTCTGACCCACTGGAATTGTGATGTAGTGAATTATAAGTGAAATAATCTGTCTGTAAACAATTATTGGAAAAATTACTTGTGTCATGCACAAGTAGATGTCCTAACCGACTTGCCAAACTATAGTTTGTTAACAAGACATTTGTGGAGTGGTTGAAAAACGAGTTTTAATAACTCCAACCTAAGTGTATGTAAACTTCCGACTTCAACTGTAAGTGTACCAAGTTGGAACATAGAGTTAACCATTAGACGTGTAAAAACAGAACGTAAGCAGAATCTACAGTGAAGAGGCGACTCTTGGATGGTGGCTTTCTAGGCAGTTCCCCTGTCCAGTGTCTGTGTTATTTTTCCCATCATAATATTTTCTTATTTTTGGGCCAGTCTGAGATATGGCTTTTTCTTTGCAACTCTGCCCTAGAAGACCAGCATCCCGGAGTCGCCTCTTCACTGTTGACGTTGAGACTGGTGTTTTGCGGTTACTATTTAATGAAGCTGCCAGTTGAGGACTTGTGAGGCGTCTGTTTCTCAAACTAGACACTCTAATGTATTTGTCCTGTTGCTCAGTTGTGCACCGAGGCCTCCCACTCCTCTTTCTATTCTGGTTAGAGCTAGTTTGCGCTGTTCTGTGAAGGGAGTAGTACACAGCGTTGTACGAGATCTTAAGTTTCTTGGCAATTTCTCACATGGAATATCCTCAATTTCTCAGAACAAGAATAGACTTATGAGTTTCAGAAGAAAGGTCTTTGTTTCTGGCCATTTTGAGGCTGTAATCGTACCCACAAATGCTGATGTCCAGATACTCAACTAGTCTAAAGAAGGCCAGTTTTATTGCTTCTTTAATCAGTACAACAGTTTTCAGCTGTGCTAACATCATTGCAAAAGGGTTTTCTAATGATCAATTAGCCTTTTAAAATTCTAAACTTGGATTAGCTAACGCACGTGCCATTGGAACACAGGAGTGATGGTTGCTGATAATGGGCCTCTGTACGCCTATGTAGATATTTCATTTAAAAAATCAGCCGTTTCCAGCTACAATAGTCATTTACAACATTAACAATGTCTACATTGTATTTCTGATCATTTTGATGTCATTTTAATGGACAAAAAATGTGCTTTTCATTCAAAAACAAGGACTTTCGAAGTGACCCCAAACTTTAGAACGGTAGTGTATAATATTTGAAAATGTAGCTAGTCTCTTACCCGTATACATGGATGATCGCGTCACGGCAGATTGGAACCCCTTTAACTCTGTTTTGTTTGTATAGCTTGTTTGGGCCGCGTTGTTTCAAGTCACTCTTGTTCATACTGACCGTGTGCAGAAGGTAGTCAATCACAACTTTTCCCCACTGATCTTTGTCGATAGCGCCTGCTAAATTCAGGGCAATGATGTTGTTGAGAACAGTAGTAATAATTTTTCAGTTCTCCATGTCTAACATTATATCTTTCTAAAAAGCCGTGGTAGCAAGCATTATCTACACATACTGAGCAGCTCATGTTATAGACAGAAGCATGCTACATGGCAGACAAATCCGAACTCATTTCCGGGCATGTCCAGCCAATCATGGCTAGCAGCAAGGTTCCTGACTTTTTCTGTGGCTAAAACAATTAGGATGATAATTTAACAATTGTATTGGTATTTACAGAATGCATACAATTTTGTTGTTTTAAGGCACATGAAAGTTCACATGTTCCAGAAGGCATTTCTGCCAAAAAACACATTTTGATAAAAAAATACAAATAAACGTTCAAATTCCTCTCCTGTGAAGCAGTGCGACATACTGTATGTCGATGACATGCGACATACTGTATGCCTAGCTTCCTGAAACGGGTTCCAAATTGTTCCGAGAACATTAAGAAAACTTTCCATAAAAACAACAAGAAAACATTTGTAATGTTCAGAAAACATTTTAAGAATGTTATTTAAGAAAAGTAATTCCGTTCTCAGCATCGACAAAACTCTATTCTCTATCTTGCTAAGTGTATACAGGTGTGTTGGCCGCACCCACTAATTTGAGATATTTTGTTTTAATAGATTCGTTCATATAACCTTCACCTTTCATGTTATGCAACCTGCATATAATGTTTCTCCTTTGTCGCAGAACCGCACACAAATCCAGCTTTACCATGTCCAACCATAAGTCCTTGATGAATATAAATAACCAATATATCTCAAATAAGGAAAATAAAGAAATTGCATGACATCTTAGTGTTATGACTTAACAAAAATATACATGGAAAATAGGAAACAAACTTACTCTTAACTTGGACGCACACAACTGGAAAAAAACTGAGGAATGGCTTGACAATACAAACGAAAGGTGTGAATTAGCGTATCAGGGCAGTCCTGATACTTAGTGACAAGTGTGTGGCATTGAGAGAGAGCCAACAGGTGAAATCAAGATGGCTGATCAAGTTCCATCTCAATAGTATGCTTCTCTGCTCTGAGGGGTTTTGTACAGCCGCCAACCAGCTGCATGGGGCTGTATTGGACATGATTCACATATCTCCATCAGTAATGAGTACATACAGCCCAATGAGGGCTTAAATGTTTGAGGAGGTCTGGAAAAAACAATAAAACGGCCCAAAGATGCGATACAGTATATACTGACTGAAAGGTATTCCTTAAAACGTTAATAGAAAGTGGTGAAAACGTGTGCCAACTTTTTGTTTTGTAAATGTTTTCATGGCTAGTTCCAATAGTTTACATGTAAACACCCAAAAATATATGTGGGTTTTCGCTGGAGTCTACTGATTGCAATGACTTATAATATGATATTCTGTTTTGTGTCAATTTTATGAAATGTGACAGGAAACCTGCCCTCTACATGTCACTTTAGGTAAAATCCCATAGGAATGCATTATGTCCGGAAGAGAGACAGGCAACCCATTATGATGAGACCTTTCAGTCTTTACACAAAGTGAGTAAACTACTATATAAAGATGTCTAGCTATAGAGCCATTGCAGATTGAAAAACCTATTATACTCGAAAATACTAGTTTTCCAAAATGAACGCCAACCAGCAACATTGGTTCCAATTGGACAGGATCTCCATAAATAATTGGTACAAACAGCCCAATGAGGCTGAAAATATTTGAGGTGGTGTGGATAATATAATAAAATGACCCAGGTATGCCTTATGCACGTGTCCTTTAGACTTATTATTATTATTTATGGAGATATGGCCATGTGAATCCTGTCCAATATGGCCCTATGGAGCTGGTTGGTTGCCATTTTGGAAAACTGAGTATAATCAGGGGTGTGGTGCTGCTAGAGCAGGTCACTTAATGAATGATTTCTTAGTATTCTACCGAACAGCCTGAATATAATAGGATACTATAACATTACTGTAAGTCCAAAAACACCACAACATTTCTTATGAAATTTAAGGATGATTGTGCTGAATGGTCATGTTTTTTTCTCATGATGCGGCCATAACTAAACAGTGCGCCCGTCGGATAAATGTGCTCTGATGGAAACAATACAGGTAGGCTAGTCTGTGTCTTGTTAATTAATATCATCTGCTATGAAATCCACTCAAATAGTATTTACTCACATCACTCAAGAAGATCTAAATGCATATTCTCGTGAAACTGAGTGAGATCTTAATGGTTATGGTTTGCATTCAGACGCAGCTTGGACATTTGATGATGACAGTGATGGCCTATTTTTAAATGTTACAAAGATTTATGCAAGTCAATGTGTGTAGGCATACGTTGCATTTGGGTAATGTGTTTTTTGCATGTAAAATTATATTATTCAACAGACTAATTGTGATATGCACTACACCACATTTTACGTCACATTTACATTTGAGTCATTTAGCAGACGTTATTATCCAGATCGACTTACAATTAGTGCATTCATTTTAAGATAGCTCGCTGGGACAACCACATATCACAGTCATAGTACATGTTTCCTTAATAAAGTACCTATCAGCAAAGTCAGAGCTAGTAAGGGGGGAAAAAAGTATTACTTTAGATTAGATTCAACTTTAATGTCATTGAACAAGTACAAGTACAGTACAACAAAATGCAGTTTGCATCTAACCAGAAGCGCAAATAAAAGAGTACAAAAAATGTAGAAGTGAAACAATTAAGTACAATGTATGTTATTAAGTGGGATGTATAAATGTGCAATGAAGGCAAATGGCAAGTACAAATGGCAAGTCTAAATGTGCAATGAAGGCAAATTGAAAGTGCAAGGAGGCATGCAACTGAAATGCAGGGATAGCAGCAATGAAATTACAGAAGTAGACATACACATGTACAACTGAATAATGTCCTTAATCAGACTTTACAAAGCAATGTCAGAGTCCAGTAGTACCGTGAAGAGTGCAAAGAAGGTAGTGCAACCAGGTCCCTAAGAGGCAGTACTAAGCGGTGGGCGGGTGGATATGGCTAGTGCCGTGTCACAGAGTTCAGCAGGGTTACAGTAGCTGGAAAGAAACTGTTCTTGAGCCTGCTAGTGCGGGAACGTAGAGATCTGTACCCCCTGCCTGTTGGTAGGGGGGAAAACAGTTTGTGGCATGGATGTGAAGGGTCCCTGATGATGTCGCACACCCTACGCAGACACCGCTTGCGCTGTAGGTCTACGGTGGCAGGGAGCTGGGCACCAGTGATGTGCTGGCCGGTTTTCACCACCCGTTGCAGGGACTTACGGTCAGCCACGGAGCATCCGCCAAACCACACTGTGGCGCAGTTAGTCAGAATGCTCTCGACCATGCAGTGGTAAAAGTTCACCAGGATCTTGGGAGCCTTTTTCAGCCTCCTCAAAAAGTACAGGTGCTGCTGCACCTTTTTGACCAGGGTTGAGGTGTTGAGGGTCCAGGAGAGGTCCTCGGAGATGTAGAAACCCAGGAATTTGAAGCTGGGCATATGCTCCACCTCAGTGTCATCAATGAGAACTGGGGCGTGGCTGCAGCTTTTAGACTTCCTGTAATCCACAATGAGCTCCTTGGTTTTCTTTTCATTAAGGACCAGGTTGTTGTCAGTGCACCATGCAGCCAGGTGCTTGACCTCCTCCCTGTAGGCTGACTCGTCATTGTCACTGATCAGGCCTACCAGCGTGGTGTCGTCTGCGAACTTGACGATGGTGTTGGAACCGTGTACAGGAACGCAGTCGTAGGTGAAGTGGAAGTACAGGAGGGGGCTCAGCATGCAGCACTGTGGCACACCGGTGTTCAGGTTCAGGGTTGAGGAGGTGAAGTTGTCTAACCTGACAGACTGGGGTCTGTTGGTTAGGAAGTCCAAAGTCCAGTTACAGAGAGAGGGCTTGATCCCTAGGTCATAGAGTTTGGTGACCAGCCTAGAGGGAATGACCGTATTGAATTCTGAGCTAAAGTCTATGAACAGCATTCTCACATAGGCGTTGGTTTTGTCCAGGTGGGTCAGGGCAGAGCATTAAGCTGTGGAGATGGCGTCCTCTTGATGCGGTTGACTGCTTCGGCACCGGCACAATGGTTGCAGTCTTAAAGCACGTGGAGACAACCGCCTGGGCCAGTAACAGGTTGAAAATGTCAGTGAAGACCTCGGCCAGCTGCCCAGCACATGCTCTAAGCACACGACCGGGGACACCATCAGGACCAGCAGCCTTGCGTTCATTCACCCTGCTCAGTGCAGACAACACATCTGCGATGGATAATCTGAGGAGGAGGTCGTCTGGGGGGAGCTCAGCTTTGATGACTGGATCTTTGTTGTCCCTGTGGCTTTGTAAGCCTCCGGAATGTTTGTATACACGTGGTCTAGTGTATCAAATCAAATCAAACTTTATTTGCCACATGCCCCGAATACAACAAGTGTAGACATTACCGTGAAATGCTTACCAAGTAAAAAATATTTACCAAAATATTGACCAAGTAGGCTAAATAAAAAGTAATAATGAAAAGTAACACAATAAGACTAACAATAACGAGGCTATATACAGGGGGCACCGGTACCGAGTCAGTGTGCGGAGGAACAGGCTAGTTGAGGTCATCTGTACTGTACATGTAGGTGGGGGCGAAGTGACTATGTATAGGTAACAAACAAACAGGGAGTAGCAGCAGTGTAAAAAAGGGAGGGGGGTCAATGTAAATTGTCCGGTTGCAATTTTTATGAATTGTTTAGCAGTCTTATGGCTTGGGGGTAGAAGCTGTTGAGGAGCCTTTTGGTCCTAGACTTGGCGCTCCGGTACCGCTTGCAGTGCGGTAGCAGAGAAAACAGTCTATACTGTTTTGTCGGTGATCAGGCCTACCACTGTTGTGTCGTCGGCAAACACAATGATGGTGTTGGAGTGTTTGGCCACGCAGTCGTGGGTGAACAGGGAATACAGGAGGGGACTAAGTACACACCCCTGAGGGGCCCAAGTGTTAAGGATCACCGTGGCAGACGTGTTGTTGCCTACTCTTACCACCTGGGGGGCGGTCTGTCAGGAAGTCCAGGATCCAGTTGCAGAGGGAGGTGTTTAGTCCCAGAGTCCTTAGCTTAGTGATGAGCTTCGTGGGTACTATGGTGTTGAACGCTGAGCTGAAGTCAATGAACAGCATTCTCACATAGGTGTTCCTTTTGTCCAGGTGAGAAAGGGCAGTGTGGAGTGTGATTGAGATTGTGTCATCTGTGGATCTGTTGGGGCGGTATGCGAATTGGAGTGCAGTGTCCGGGACGATGGTGTTGATGTGAGCCATGACCAGCCTTTCAAAGCACTTCATGGCTACCGACGTGAAGTGAGTACACAATGCTTTGAGTACACGTCCTGGTAATCCGTCTGGTCCAGCGTCTGGTCCAGCGGCTTTGTGAATGTTGACCTGTTTAAAGGTTTTGTTCACATCAGCTACCGAGAGCATTATCACACAGTCATCCAGAACAGCTGGTTGCTCTTGTGCATGCTTCAGTGTTGCTTGCCTTGAAGCGAGCATAAAAGGCATTTAGCTTGTCTGGTAGGCCCGCGTCACTGGGCAGCTCGCGTCTGGGCTTCCCTTTGCAGTCCATCATAGTTTTCAAGCCCTGCCACATACGATGAGCGTCAGAGCTGGTGTAGTAGGATTCAATATTAAATCCTGTATTGACGCTTTGCTTGTTTGATGGTTCATCTGAAGGCATAGTGGGATTTCTTATAAGCATCCGGATTAGTGTCCTGCTCCTTACTTACTTACTTACTTTATTGTCCCCATGGGGAAATTTTGTTGCAGTGTCATGTACACATTTAAAGTGGCGTTAAATACAAAACAGGATTGACAATACAACTTTCAATAACAGTCACGCACCAATAAATAAAATAAAATTTAAAATTTAAAAAAGAAGAAAAGACTAGCCTGCTGGCCTTACGGGGTCAATGGGAACATTTGCCCGAGCTATTTAAGAGGGATATCACACCTGGCACAAATGATTGTCTCGTTCTATTTTTCCTGCTGAGGGGTGCCCTATACCTGCGCCCAGAGGGGAGAAATCGGCAGCTCTAGCCTTTAGCTCGATGCGGATGTTGCCTGTAATCCATGGCTTCTGGTTGGGATATGTACGTATTGTCTCCTCTAGTGGGGCAGGAGACACTTTGGTGGAAATTGGGAAAAACAGTTATCAGATTTGAGTGGTTAATATCCCCTGCAACAATAAAAGCTCCAGCAGGATGTGCAGTTTTCTGTTTGCTAATAGCAACCTGCAGTTATTTCATTGCTAGTTTAGCATTAGCATCCAGAGGTACATAGGCTGCAGTAACAACAATGGACGTGAGCTCCCGAGGCAAGTAGAAAGGCCTGCACCTATTAATCAGGTACTCCAGATTGGTTGAGGAGTGACTCTCTGTTTTGTTACTGTCTGTACACCATGCTTTGTTTGCATAAATGCACAGACCACCTCCTCTGGTCTTACCAGAGTCCTCTGCTGTACGATCAGCCCTGAAGACGTTGCGCCCCTCTAGCACAATACCGCTGTCAGGTATGCTGTTGTTTAGCCACATTTCCGTGAAAATTATGACGCTGCAATCCATAATCCTTTTTTGTGAGATAATATTTAGTCGTATTTCGTCCATTTTGTTCGCCAGTGACCGGACGTTAGCGAGGAAAAGGCCAGGTAATGCCACAGCAATTGGGGGTGCTGTGGCAATATTTAAGATACTCATTGAATAGGTAGGATTTCAGATGTTTTCTGAAGATGGCCAGGTACTGTCCAAGCTTCTGGGGGAAGCTGGTTCCACCAATGGGGTGCCAGGACAGAGAAAATATTGGACTGGGCTAATCTGGAGCTGTTCTCCTGTAGATGTGGGAGGGCCAAGAGACCAGAGGTGGCAGAACGAAGTTTACATACACTTAGGTTGGAGTCACTAAAACTTGTTTGTTTTTCAACCACTCCACACATTTCTTGTTTACAAACTATAGTTTTGGCAAGTCGGTTAGGACATCTACTTTTTGCATGACACAAGTAATTTTTCCAACACTTGTTTACAGACAGATTATTTAACTTATAATTCCATGCATCACAATTCCAGTGGGTCAGAAGTTTACATACACTAAGTTGACTGTGCCTTTAAACAGCTTGGAAAATTCCTGAAAAGGATGTGATGGCTTTAGAAGCTTCTGATAGGCTAATTGACATCATTTTAGTCAATTGGAGGTGTACCTGTGGATGAGTGCCTCTTCGCTTGACATCATGGGAAAATCAAAAGAAATCAGCCAAGACCCCAGAAACAAAATTGTAGACCTCCACAAGTCTGGTTCATCCTTGGGAGCAATTTCCAAAAGCCTGGAGGTACCACGTTCATCTGTACAAACAATAGTACGCAAATATAAACACCATGGGACCACGCAGCCGTCATACCGCCCAGGAAGGAGACGCGTTCTGTCTCCTAGAGATGAACGTACTTTGGTGCGAAAAGTGCAAATCAATCCCAGAACAACAGCAAACGACCTTGTGAAGATGCTGGAGGAAAGAGGTACAAAAGTATCCATATCCACAGTAAAACGAGTCCTATCTCGACATAACCTGAGAGGCCGCTCAGCAAGAAAGAAGTCACTGCTCCAAAACCGGGGGAGGCTTGCAAACCAAAGAACACCATCTCAACCGTGAAGCACGGGGGTGGCAGCATCATGTTGTGGGGGTGCTTTGCTGCAGGAGTGACTGGTGCACTTCACAAAATAGATGCCATCATGAGGAAGGAAAATTATGTGGATATATTGAAGCAACATCTCAAGACATCAGTCAGGAAGTTAAAGCTTGGTCGCAAATGGGTACAATGACGCCAAGCATACTTCCAAAGTTGTGGCAAAATGGCTTAAGGACAACAAAATTAAGGTATTGGAGTTGCCATCACAAAGCTCTGACCTCAATCCTATAGAACTGTCACGATCGTCTTGAGGTGAAAGAGTGGACCAAGGCGCAGCGTGATAATTATACATCTTCTTTAATAAAATGAAGACGAAACAAATACTTATGCAAACTAACAAAACAACAAACTGACGAACGTGAAGCTATACAGACTAAGTGCTAACATGCAACATAGACATAGACAATTACCCACAACAGCCTAATGCCCATGGCTGCCTTAAATATGGCTCCCAATCAGAGACAACAATAAACAGCTGTCTCTGATTGAGAACCAAACCAGGCAACCATAGACTTTCCTAAACACCTACACTGAACACAACCCCATACACTCTACAAAACCCCCTATACAATACAACCACCCAAGACGAGACAAATACACACAAACATCCCCTATGTCACACCCTGACCTAACTAAAATAATACAGAAAACAAAGATAACTAAGACCAGGGCGTGACAAGAACATTTGTGGGCAGAACTGAAAAAGTGTGTGCGAGCAAGGAGGCCTACAAACCTGACTCAGTTACACCAGCTCTGTCAGGAGGAATGGGCCAAAATTCACCCAACGTATTGTGGGAAGATTGTGGAAGGCTACCCGAAACTTTTGACCCAAGTTAAACAATTTAAAGGCAGTGCTACCAAATACTAATTGAGTGTATGTAAACTGCTGACCCACTGGGAATGTGATGAAAGAAATAAAAGCTGAAATAAATCATTCTCTCTTCTATTATTCTGACATTTGACATTCTTAAAATAAAGTGGTGATTCTAACTGACCCAAGACAGGGAATTTTTACTAGGATTAAATGTCAGGAATTGTGAAAAACTGAGTTTAAAAGTATTTGGCTAAGGTGTATGTAAACTTCCAACTTCAACTGTACATGCTCAGCCTTCATTCTGCTTACACATGTCTAATATTTAACCCCATATTGATTCTGCTCACTACTTCTGAGAAAACAGTATAGGAAATGAAAAATTCCCAAAGTTCTGGACATTCTCCAACACTATGCAAATATGCAAGTAACTATTTCACTGTACCGTTTACACAAAACGTATTTTTTTGTATTCTGTGCATGTGACAAATAAACTTGGATTTGATTTGATATAGTGTGTGTTTACCAGAGATGTGAATAACAACATGACCTGCACCAATGCCAAATTAGGATATAGGCCAAGGACAATTTTTACCTGGAGTTTTCCTTATTGTAGGATACTACTTTCACCACTTTTGGTCTTGCAAATCTTTGATTGTTTACTACACTACTTTACTCATTCTGTTTAGCACATGGCCTCATATGTGACTCCTTAAAGAGATGGGTGGGGCTAAGGCTTAAGAGGGGGTGAACGATTCTGAATGGGTGTAGACAAAGAGCTCTCTAGTAGGTGTACCAAAAGCAGAATTACTTTCCAATTGTTCATCAACTGCAGTGTATGATATAACATTCTGTGGCTCTGAGTCTATACTTTTAACCTTTCACGGCTACTAACCCCGGATCCGGGAGCACCCCCCACCCCCCACACACTGATTAGCATAGATAGCATAGCTTCACAAGTAGATAGTAGCATCTAAATATCATTAAATCACAAGTCCAAGACACCAGATGAAAGATACAGATCTTGTGAATAAAGCCACCATTTCAGATTTTTAAAATGTTTTACAGGGAAGACAAAATATGTAAATCTATTAGCTAAACACGTTAGCAAAATACACCACTATTCTAACTCCATCAGTTTCTTACTCCTTCAGGTGCTATCACCAATTCGGCTCAACTAAGATATTGATAGCCAATAACCTATAAAAAAAAACATCAGATGACAGTCTGATAACATATTCATGGTATAGGATAGTTTTTGTTAGAAAAAAGTGCATATTTCAGGTAGAAATCACAGTTTACAATTGCACCGACCATCACAAATCCACTAGAATTACTAGATAGAGCAACGTGTATGACCAATTTACTCATCATAAAACATTTCATAAAAATAGACAAAGCATAGCAATGGAAAGACCCAGTTCTTGTGATTTCAGACCATATTTCAGATTTTCTAAGCGTTTTTCAGCGAAAACACAATAAATCGATAAGTTAGCATACCACATGTTCCAACGTTACCAGAGCATCGATTCCAGCCAAAGAGCGCTATAACGTAATCACCGCCAAAAGATATTAATTTTTTCACTAACCTTCTCAGAATTCTTCCGATGACACTCCTGTAACATCATTTTACAACATACATATACAGTTTGTTCGAAAAGGTGCATATTTAGCCATACAAAACCGTGGTTACACAATAAAAATACTAGGAAATCAAGCCTCAATATGTCTGACGTCATCTATCAGAGTGATCTAGTTTAATTGAAAGCTAATCATATACTTGACTAAAAAATACAGGGTAGACAGGAATCGAAAGACAAATTAGTTCTTAATGCAACCGCTGATTTACATTTTTAAAATTATCCTTACTTTTCAATACAGGGTTCGCCAGGTGAAGCTATACCAAACAAAATGGCGAAATATGCGTTTAAAATATTTCGACAGAAACACGGTTTATCATATTAAATATTGCTTACTTTGAGCTGATCTTCCATCATATTCTTGGGCAATGTATCCTTTCTATGTTATAAACGTCTTTTGGTCGATAGATGTCCTCTGTCCTTCGAAATGTCCACCACCAACGACCGACACCCCGAAACGTTTCCAAAGCTAAAAAGGGCACGACAAATAAATTCCTCAAAATCGCACTAAACGGATATAAATTGCTATAAAACGGTTCAAATTAACTACATTATGATGTTTTTAACAACTATAACGACTGAAAACATGACCGGAGAAATATCACTCTCTAAAAAACGATTTGGAACGAGGCAAGTCCGATGGCCTTCACGCTTCAGGCGCACGATGAGAAAGGGGGGTCTCTGTACATTTTGGGCTTTTATAATGGCTGGGAATATCCCATCGAGTTCATTGAAAACGTGATGACGTACAGACACCCAGAGGAAGACGTAGGCAGTGTCGGTTTCTTCATAGCATTCACTGTCGCCTTAAAAACAGACCCCAGATCAGAGGTAAAAATTTCTGAAATCTGAACCCTGTCATGAAAAGTGCTGTAGAAATTGTTCTGTACCACTCAGAGACAAAATTTCAACTCCTATAGAAACTATAGACTGTTTTCTATCCAATAATAACAATAATATGCATATTGTACGATCAAGAATTTAGCACGAGGCAGTTTAATTTGGAGACACAAATATGCTAATGCGGAACAGCACCCCCTATATTAACCAATGTAAAAAACACAATTTAAAATGTTGCTACATAAGACCGAATTGAAGTGGTCGGTCACATTTGAGAACATGAACAGAACCACGAGGAAACCTGTAGGAAAAGTTATGCTGACATACTGAAATTCCCACAGAAGGAACGTTGTTTCTTAATATTCTCTGAACTATTTGAGACATGACTTTAAATAAAACCATGTGGAAACCTGTAGGAAAAGTTATGCTGAAGTACCTAAATTCTCACAGAAGAACATTGTTTCTTAACTATTTGAGAACATTCGAAATGTCAAACCAGTTGGAGAATATTCCTAGACCATTACCAAAGTTGAAATTAAATTTAACCACATTTGAACTTTTTTTTTTTTTCAATTTAAAGTTTTATGAAGTTTTCAATCAACCAACCAAACACATTCCACATTCACAGATATGACAGACTTAAAAAAAAAAATTTAAAAAAAAAATTGTTATATATATATATATATACATACATACATACATACATATACATACATACATACACACATACACACAAATAATAATTATAACAAAATTTAAAATATAGAACTTGCAGCAGCACTATCAAGGTTCTTATTAGCTATTTCCAGCCTTAGCTGAGATGACGAGCCAATGATTAGATTTTACAGCACCTTACACAACACGCATCTGCTCACCTCCCCGATCCCCCCATTCACTCTGTCCAATTTGAGATATAGTGGAGTAGTGGAGACCAGAGTCTATCAAACTTGGGCTGTCTCTTGTGGAGGTCATAAGTGAGCTTTTCAAGAGGGAGAAAGTCAACAATCTGGTCAATCCACATTTTAAATGTAGGAGAGGTACTAGAGGCCCACAATAGAAGGATACATTTCTTAGCAAAGTATGCAATGGTCATGAGCAAATTTTCTCTGTCAGGATCAAGAACAAAGTCCTGCTGGGCATTAAGAAGATAGAGACACGGGGTCATATCAAACTGTACATCTAGTATTTTCTGTGCAGCAGTATGTATAGATTGCCAAAATCTGGTAATCTCTCTACAGCTCCAAAATACATGCATATAGGTTCCACTTTCAGAGGTACATCTTTTACAGTTAGGAGAAATGTCTGTTTTCATTTTATGGAGTCTCAAGGGAGTGTAATAAAATTTGTACAAAAATTTGTAATTAGATTCTTTCATTTTTACATTAGTAGAGGAGCAGTATACCCTGTCGCAAACCTCCGCCCATAACTCATCACTGATAGTCAGACCAAGGTCCTTTTCCCAGATTATTTTCAAAGGAGTAAAGGAGGAGCCTCCTTTCTCAGAAAGGAGTCTATAGATATAGGATATTTAGCCTTTAATGGATTGTGCTGTGACAAGAAGGGTTTCAACTTCATTCAACTGAGTTCTAAACCTCCTCTTGGAAGTAAATGAGGAGATGACATGTCTAATTTGAAGATATTTTAAAAAATGGGATCTTGGCACATTGAATTCACTGCAGAGCTCTTGAAAGGATTTCAGTGCAGTGGTCTTCTGATGAAATAGGTCTGAAAAGGTCCTGATTCCTAGAGTATGCCAAAGATTAAAGTTGGCATCCCTCAGGGCTTTTGGCAAGTCTGGGTTGCCTACTATAGGCGAGTGAGAGCATATTTGGGAGGAGATGCCCAGGTATTTCTTACAGTCCCTCCACGCTAGTAGGGTGCTGTAAATCACAAATGTTTTGGCTATGTTGCCCACTTCACTAAAGTTATTAATGAATATAGTTGAGCTTAGTGGCAATGAACCACAGGATTGGGCTTCTATCTGGATCCACGTTGACTCTTGTCTGTTTGTGATCCATGTTAGCATGTTGCGGATTTGGGCAGACCAGTAGTACAATTGAAGGGAGGGAAGGGCAAGACCGCCCTTAGATTCAGGTTTCGATAGAGTGGAGAGCTTGATCCTAGGTTTTTTATTGCCCCATATAAATTTGGTGATGCTTTGGTTAATTGTTTTGAAAAAGGAAGCTGGGAGATAGCATGGGAGCATCTGAAATAAATAGTTCAGTCTAGGGAGGATGTTCATACGGATTACATTAATTCTTCCTACTAAGCTAATTGGGAGGGAGATCCAGGTTTGGAGGTTGTTCTTGATTCGATCCAGCAGTGGAAGATAATTCTCCTTGAAAAGCCTATTCAGATCTGGTGTTATGAATATCCCAAGGTATTGAAACCCCTGTGTCTTCCATTGGAATGGGCATAGTGTCTTCATAGAACTGGTGAGTGTAATATTGAGAGGGCAGACAGTGGATTTGTTAAAATTAATCTTATAACCTGAAAACGTGCCATACTGAGCAATTGTGTCTAAAATGGGAGGAAGGGATTTCTCAGGGTTGGATATGTAGAGCAAGACATCATCCGCGTAAAGCGAAATCTTGTGCTGCAGGCCGCCTGCAGGAACACCTATAATACTTGGATTGCTCCTTATCAACTCTGCCAGAGGCTCCGCCCCCAACAAGTAGAGCAGGGGGGACAGCGAGCACCCTTGTCTTGTGCCCCGTCCCAAAGGGAATCTGTCAGAGTTCAGTCCGTTAGTAGTCACCATGGCATTTGGATGAGAGTATAGTGATTTGATCCATTTAATAAAGTTTGGGCCCATATTGAACTTTTCTAAGACTGAGAACAGAAAGCTCCACTCCATCCTGTCGAACGCCTTCTCAGCATCCAGTGAAGCCAGCAGGACAGGGGTCTTCTGTGCGTTTACTTGATCAATAATATCAAAAAGACGGCGAATGTTATCAGAAGAGTATCTGTCTCTAATAAATCCAGTTTGGTCCGCTTTTATTATTTTGGGAAGAAGAGTGTTTAGTCTTTTGGCCAGCAATTTGGTAATTATTTTGTAGTCGAAATCCAACAAGCTTATGGGCCGGAAGGAGGAGCAGGATAGGGGGTCCTTGTCTTTTTTGAGCAACACTGTAATGCGAGCTGTGTGCATTGAGTCTGGGAGAACTCAGTTTTTGCAAAAATCCTCCAGCATTGGCATGAAAATAGGGCTAAGCTGGGGCCAAAAAGCTTTGTAGAACTCTCTGGGGAATCCATCTGGGCCTGGGGACTTGTTAGGTGGCATGGAGGTAATTGCCTCCAGGATCTCCTCAGGAGTGAAGGGCGAGTTGAGATCTCCTTGGTCGGTCTCTGATAGTTTAGGTAGCGAGATTCCCTCTAGGAAGGAGTGGAGTTCTGCCTCCGTGTGTTTTCTCTCAGAGGTATATAGTTTGCAGTAAAAATCATGAAAAGTTAAATTGATCTTTTTTGGGTCATATGTGACCTCGTCCTCTGCTGTTCGGATAGCCATAATTGTACGCTCTGACTGCTCTTTTTTTAATTGATAAGCAAGCAATCTACTAGGCCTATTGCTATACTCATGGTATTTCTGTTTAGTAAAGAAAACTTTTTTTTTATCTCCCGAGTATAGTCCAAATTCAGTTTGGCTTTGGCTGCTTTAAGTTGACTCCAGGAGGTGCTGTCTGGGGATTGTTTATGTACTTTTTCACAGCGTTCCAGCTCCCTCTCCAGATCTAGCCTGTGTGCTTCCATTGCTTTTTTCTTAGAGGAAGCATATGCAATTAGATGACCTCTTAGTGTGGCTTTAGCAGCGTCCCACATTGTGGCCGGAGAAACAGGAGAATCTTTGTTGTCTTGTGTGTAGTTGTCTATCCATGTAGTTACCAATGTATGGAATGCTTCGTTTGATAGCATGGAGGTGTTGAATTTCCAGCTCTTTGACCTCGGGATGTTTTTGCAGAGGTCAAAGCGGAGGTGGACAAAGGCGTGATCCGAAAGCGCTATGGGTCCGATTCTACACGTGGCTGAATTTATGAAACTCTTTGGGATAAAAATGTAATCTATACGGGAGTAGGTGTTATGGACATTAGAGTAGTATGTATAGTCCATAGATGAGCTATTAGTCTCTCTCCAGATATCTATCAGTCCCATCTCTTTAGTAAGAGAGTTCAACATCTTTGCAGATCTAGGATTTGTGGTGGGGACTTGAGATGATTTGTCTAGGGTTGGGTTCAGGGTACAATTAAAATCTTTGTAGCCGCCATGACTTTTTGACTAAAGCTAAATGAGTTTAAACTTGAAGTGGAGGTAAGATTAGGAATTGGAAACTACTTGTGCGGAGCTCCTAGTTCATGCGGCCATCTCGTTCAGGGGTCACGTGATCCCCCACATTTGAACTTTTAGGAAACCTTCTGTTAAAGTAATAAAATACTGAGATTTTTTTTTGTGAGTTCCTTAAACGTGCTGAGAATGTTCCAAAACCAAGCAACTATTCTGCACCATTCACAGAAAGTGGTGGGAAGGTTGTATTCAAAATAACAATAGAACAACCATGCTCTCACCAAGCTCTAAGAAACATATGGTTCTCAAAATGTTATGTGGTAGCTGGGATGATTAGTATGAAATGATCTTGTATCAAGAAGGCTGATGTGCACAGGCCAGTCATGCATGTCCTGGGATGCAAATCATCATGTTCTCCCACGGTGGTAGTAAGTTAACTGCATGAGTAGTATGCATGGACTGCTGTCAGAGCCAACGCATGCACAGATTCACACACACACACACACACACACACACACACACACACACACACACACACACACACACACACACACACACACACACACACACACACACACACACACACACACACACACACACACACACACACACACACACACACACACACACACACACACACACACACCCCATCAGAACAGAGACATCTGGCATGCTGCAGCTCCTCAAGGCAGCCATCGATCTGGCTGTCTCTCAGCTCAGGATATTAGGAATGGATTCAAGTGTGCTAACGAGAAAATCATTACACTAGACATGCTAACTGTACACTTACACATGAAACTTATACTTTATATCACTCATTACATATCTAAATGCCATCTTTTTTTGAGTGAAGGAAAATAAAGTCATTCAATACAAGATTAAGGAAAATGTGTCTTTCTAAGTCAATGAGCCAGTCATGTCAGTTTGCCAAAAATAAATAATTTCCCTTGTATTTTCATATTTCACCGTTTTTCCCTGATCTCTTTTAGAGAGTTAGATGTAACACAGCGCCAGTTCTCCATGGTGCTAAACTATTTCAAGATGTGGTACTGCCTGCAGGGCTAAACAACCCTAAATACACATAGAGCTGCTGTCCATGGTGCTGCTATGACGCTGCTACTGACTTTACTGCTGTAAGTTTAAAACTGTTACTTTTGCAATCTTCTTACTATTGCGCTCCACAAAACTAGTCTGGAATCCCCACTGATAGATGTCTTACACTTGGCTATGAGCACCTTTGAGCATATGTTTTGATTTTAAGAATTCATTACGGATGAATGGACTTGGTGATCTTCAGCCTCGATGTGACCTTGACAACAGGAACACTACACACAATCCTGTAGGAAGTTGACCATTCAGTGATGACATCCGAGTGCTTGTGTATGTTTTCCCATCAGCTGCCGGAGGAGAGGAGAGTAGGAGATTAGGGAAGGAAGGGAGGAGAGGAGGCCCAGGAGGTAAGAGAGAGACGCAGGGTCATGCAGCTGGTGAAGGTGGCTCTGTTAGAGGTGAAGCAGTCAGTGCCCTTGGTGTTTGCCATGGGGAACAGAGCAGAAAGGGTCATGGTGAGAATTACAGGGGAGCCCAAGGTGGCTCAGCTACTCTAAATGAGATGTTAGCTCCCCTAACTTTGGGGGGTCCCTAAATAATTATCATTTAACCATTCTCCTATTTGTTTAAAATGCAGTGGTACATGTATTTTACAGTGGTAAATATGAAAATAAAATCTTCCAATGAAACCTTTTTGTTATGGTTTAAACCATTGTGGCGGCGCTGTCCATCCAGTAGGCCTAGTGCTGAATTTCAGCCTCAGCTGAGCTCCTTCATGCATAGCTTTTCCTTTGTACTTCCTCATTATCACCATTTGTTTGCCATGTATCCTTGATTTTAAAAAATCCTTTATGACAATACATGAACTGTTGATTTATCATTGTTTGCTTTTGTCAGTCAGCTGTTCATAGCGCTCATAGCATTGTTTTTCAGGTGTGTGGGTACTGGTGTTCTCTGTGCCACCCATTGCCAGAAGTAGTAGACCATTTATTGACCTATTTTCTATCAATATTTGTTTTCTTTACTGGATCAGGTGATGATGGTCGACAATACCACCAGACCACTGACCTACAGCTAGACGCCAATGTTCATCCGTATCCATCCAACAAGTACACCTTAATGACAGTAGGCCTATAGTTGACTCTTAGGTTAGAAGCATTCGATTCTGCAATGGCATAGGCCTACATTATTGTGGATTTGTGTGCCCTAGAGAAATGTTTTCACAGTGAAACATAATGAAACGTTACGTAGGTTACACTTATTGTGCGTTTTCTGAGATCTTCAAGATCCATGATTTGTACAGGGTTTAAGTTCAATGTTCTAATTCAATTGTTAAATGTTTAATAATGACAAATAACACTGACATAATTGTCAGAATGTAAGGAAAGGAAGATAGTGTTTTATGTCACACGATCTGTGGAGACTCCAAACATGAACTCATGAATAATGGACAGCTCTTGAACTAGGGTGTAAAACATATTTTGATTCAACTCATGCATTATATTGAATGTAGGCTACCTGCTCTGTGTGTATTCATGTGTTTAAAATTGCCTCGGCTGAGAGGGTAGGCTACCGGCAGGGGTGTAGGCCTAGTGGAGGGTAAACGCAAGTAAATGCCTTTTACCCACCTTTAAAAAAAATGCATTGAAAGCATAGGGAGTGTTTTTCACCGCGAACGACAATCAGGGTTTACCCAACTACTTGTTTTACACTACATCACTGGCTACTGGTAGGCCTATTTGAAGTACATGGTAATACACATTGTACAACAGTCTAGTAAGTTGACCCTGCGTTAGGGTGACCATCCTTTTTGTCCCGGGGCAGTTTCAGCCCCATTTCAGGTGTCTCGACTTTTCAGGCTACAAAAAAGTTTGTACATCAATTTATGTAGCATTAATGTAGCCCTAATCAATGACCATAGCTGAATGGCATTAGGCACACTTCTTGGTGTTTTGTAACAGATGTCTATTTCCATTCATTAAATGGCACGAGTAGATGCAGTTTGGATGTTGGAATTATTTGGACGAACATACCTACTGTACTTTTTGAAGTGATTTGTTTGACAATCAGATGAAAATATCATGACTGGCTGTGTTCATGCCATATTAAAAGGTAATTATTTTTACAGTTTAAATTACGTCTTTAATATTAGGTCTTGGAGAGGGTCCTCTGTGTTTGGTCTCTCTATGCTGTGTGTGTGTTTCTGAAAGGTTGTGTGTGTGTGTGTGTGTGTGTGTGTGTGTGTGTGTGTGTGTGTGTGTGTGTGTGTGTGTGTGTGTGTGTGTGTGTGTGTGTGTGTGTGTGTGTGTGTGTGTGTGTGTGTGTGTGTGTGTGTGTGTGTGTGTGTGTGTGTGTGTGTGTGTGTGGATAGAGACCTATGAGTATGCATAGTAGTGCAGATAATCAGTGCAGCTAGACCGTGGTGGTATCCATGATAAGCTATTTAGCAGTGAGTGAGAGAGAGGTTGTGTACAGCGGGAGGAAAATGGAGAATGAAAGGCCACATGCCAGCAGCCCAAAAAGGTCACCTGGAGTAAACACATAAATCACATGCACCCCGGTGCGATGCACATTAACTCACCTGCTGACATTAATAGACACACATAATGTACACCCTCCCCAACACACAAATATGCACAGCTACAAATGCTCACATATCAGATTCCCGCGTGGTGCAGCAGTCTAAGGCACTGCATCTCAGTGCTAGAGGCATCACTACAGACCCTGGTTCGATTCCAGGCTGTTTCACAACCGGGGTAGACCGTCATTGTAACGAATACTTTTTTCTTAACTGACTTGCCTAGTTGAATAAAGGTTAAATAAAAAACATTGATGTACTCACACTGTATTCAATTCCATAAGCCTGCTACTCTACTCCTTCTTTATTCTCATGCATGAGCTGCACATTCAGACACCACCTTAAATCAAATCAAGCTTTTTTTATACAGCACATTTCAGACATCGAATGCAACGCAATGTGCTTTACAGGAAAAAACAAGGAAAAAACAAGGAAATATTTACTACACAACAAACACAAGTTAAAAAACAAAAGAATGACACAAACTGAACAACTATCTGGTCCTAGGCTTTGGGATAGTCCTTTTTTATAGTTGTGTAGGTCCCGTGTGACTCAGTTGGTAGAGCATGGTGCTTGCAATGCCAAGGTTGTGGGTTCAATTCCCACAGGGGACCAGTAAAATAAATATAAAATGGATAGAAATGGATGAGTGCTCTGGGTAAGAGTGTCTGATAAATTACCAAAATGTAGTTAAAAGGCCAGTTCCTGAGAGACCTACTGAGTACATAACTTAAAAGGAGGTATTGGGGAAGACAATTGTGGATTGATTTAAAAACCAATAGAAAAGTCTTAAAACAAACAACACACTCTTAGTTATTATGTTCAATATACTGTACAATAAACATTCACAGAACACTTCCCACCTTGCCCTCAATCAATTGTTTTGAGAACAAACAAACAAGTTGGAGGCAGAGAGGACAGTATTGTGAATGAGAGAGGCATATTTCCACCGTGGGTCTCCTCCAGCTAACGTGTGTCAGATGCAGGCGTGTGTTACGTTCACTTTTTATTTATTGGTTGTGCTATATGGAGGAACTGCTAATCCCACTAGACTGCAGTAAGGTGAGCAACATTCCAGCAAACAAAGAAGCCAGCTTCCATTTCACCCAGTCTGAGTGATTCAATTAGGAGCAGAAAGAAATAGCTCCTGTATTTAACACAGTCTGGGAGCTGCTCTGGTGTAACATGGTACATGCAAATAGTGATTTTACAGCTCCTTCCAGTGTGAGTCATGCAGGAAACTAGGGAGGGATGCTATCTGAGGAGAGCTCTGCTGACTCTGCTGCAATAGAATCTACACACACGCAATTACAGCAAGACTGCCCTGACACAGATGTCATCAACTAACTATGGTGTGTGTGTGTGTGTGTGTGTGTGTGTGTGTGTGTGTGTGTGTGTGTGTGTGTGTGTGTGTGTGTGTGTGTGTGTGTGTGTGTGTGTGTGTGTGTGTGTGTGTGTGTGTGTGTGTGTGTGTGTGTGTGTGTGTGTGTGTGTGTATGTGTGTGTGTGTGTGTGTCAGTGAGGACGTGTGTGCATGTGTATAGGTTATGTGCATCCATGCATGTTCATGTGTCAAACAGAGTGGGCGAGAGAGAAAGGTCCATTTTCACCACACTCATGCCAGCAACTGCTGAAAGCGCGCTTAATCACAGGGCCATTAGGAAAACCATATGATTACATTCACCACCTCCCCAGTATTAATCTCTCTCTCATCCCCGTGCTCTCACTCACTCTCTCACTGCCTCCAACCCTCCCTCACTTCCTGGCTGGCATTGGGAGAAATGCCAGAAAGCCTCTTCAGCCATATGCCTCTATTCCATTTCCAAGGAATACATTAGAAATCTGTTTAATGTGGGATCAGCGAGTTCAAACCTAACCAAACAAGCTGTGAGATACTGCTCATAAAAGCTCACTATAGGAATATGTCTACATTTGTTGCAGGGGCTCCTTGCTAGCAGAGCACATTGTGAAAATTTGTTTTTCAAATGGGAGTATTCTTTCTTTGTCATATAAAAACATTCTGCGTCATGTTCCTCCTATTGTAATCTTGATGAAGCGCTTTAGTCTGTGCTTGTACAGTAATCCACTTCTACTGCTACCTATCAGTGTCAAATTTAGAATCAAATCAAACTTTATTTGTCACATAACAGAATACAACAGGTGTAAACCATACAGCAAAATTCTTGCCTACAAGTTCTTCCTCAACAATCCAGAGCTTAATATCAGTGGTATGAAATAGAAAATTCAGAATATGATATTTAAAAAAGCACGGAAAAAACACTAGGTCAGATAAAAATAACAAGACAGAAGAAATAAAAGACACACGAATGTAAGCTACTATATACAAGGCCAGTACCAGTGCCATATAAATGTTCAGGGGTAGGGTGGAAGATGTGGTAATATGTACATGTGGGTTAGCTGACAACATCATGAAAACGATGTGCACGCCTAAATGGGGAAAAAGTCTGTGAGTTGTGATTCTGGATGGCCAGATACCTGGATGACCTGGATGATCCTGGATGACCAACAATACCAAGAAACTGTCATGTGGGAAATCTTAAGTGGCTCTTTCAGCTAGTTTTATCTTGTTATTGATACCACGTCTTGTTTTCAGGTGTTTTGACAGATTTCATGTCAATCCTAACATGGCTAAAATTTGCTAGCTAGCTAACCAACAACTGTAACGATGTATTTGAGAGACAACAAGTGTTCATTGTGCAAATGTATTTATGTTTTCAATAAACATGTTTTGCCCCATAGTTACGCTAAACAAACAACCCATCTATAATAAATCGTAGCTGCTGCATCGTATATGAGGAAAGTGCATGTGCATGTGTGATAGTGTGTGGAAAGTATTCAGACGCCTTGACTTTTTTCACATTTTGTTACGTTACAGCCTTATTCTAAAATTGATTAAATAAAACATTTTCCTCATAAATCTACACACAATACCTCATAACGAAAAAGCAAAAACAGGTTTTTAGACAAATGTATTAACAATAACAAACCAGAAATACCTTATTTACATAAGTATTCAGACCTTTTGCTATGAGACTTGAAATTGAGCTCAGGTGCATCCTGTTTCCATTGATCATCCTTGAGATGTTTCTACAACTTGATTGGAGTCCACCTGTGATAAATTAAATTGACTGGACATGATTTGGAAAGGCACAAACCTGTTTATATAAGGTTCCACAGTTGACAGTGCATGTCAGAGCAAAAACCAAGTCATGAGGTCGAAGGAATTTCCCGTAGAGCTCCGAGAAAGGTTTGTGTCGAGGCACAGATCTGGGGAAGGCTACCAAAACGTTTCTGCAGCATTGAAGGTCCCCAAGAACACAGTGGCCTCCATCATTCTTAAATGGAAGAAGTTTGGAACCACCAAGACTCTTCCTGGAGTTAGCCGCCTGGCCAAACTGAGCAATCAGGGGAGAAGGGCTTTCATCAGGGACCATGTTTAAAGTCACTCAGTCCCCCCCCCCTATTTACACTGAACAAAAATATGAACGCAACATGTAAAATTCCCTGAAAAAATGTATTTATTATTTATTATTTATTTCTCTCAAATGTTGTGCACAAATTTGTTTACATTCCTGTTAGTGGACATTTCTCCTTTGCCAAGATAATATCCATCCACCTGACAGTGTGGCATATCAAGAAGCTGATTAAACAGCATGATCATTACAAAGGTGCACCTTGTGCTGGGGACAATAAAAGGCCATTCTAAAATGTGCATTTTGTCACTCAACACAATGCCACAGATGTCTCAAGTATTGAGGGAGCGTGCATTTGGTATTCTGACAGCAGGAATGTCTACCAGAGCTGTTGCCAGAGAATTGAATGTTAATTCCTCTGCCATAAGCTGCCTCCAACGTCATTTTATAGAATTTGGCAGTATGTTCAACCGGCCTCACGACCGCAGACCGCATGTAACCATGCTAGCCCAGGACCTCTTGGGGGGGGGGGTTCTGAGGAGTATTTCTGTCTGTAATAAAACCCTTTTGTGGGGGGGAAAAATCATTCGAATTGGCTGGGCCTGGCTCTCCAGTGGGTGGGCCTGCCTGCCAAGTGGGTGGGCCTATGCCCTCCAAGGCCCACCCGTGGCTGCATCCCTGACCAGTCATGTGAAATCCATATATTAGGGCCTTATGAATTTATTTCAATTGATTTATTTCCTTATATGAACTTTAACTCAGTAAAAACTGGTAAATTGTTGCATGTTGTGTTATTATTTTTGTTCCGTAAAGAACAGAGGAGATTTTAAAAATCTCAGCAGCCTACCTAACTCATTTGAAATCTAGGAAGCAGAGCTTTTGAATAAACATTTGCCTCACAGAGCTATCCCTGAATGCCCTGTGTCTCTGTGTCTGTCCCTCTCGGGTATCTAAATGTGACCCACTTCCCTTCTCCCTCCTCCACTGAAGGATTCAGCAAGGATTCAGCAACATCTGCTGGGGAGGTCTAGGGTAGTTCCACCTCAAAAAGCACAAGAAAGAGGATTTCGACACTCAGCATCTCAGATTGTTCTGAAATAATTGATGTTATTAGAAAAAGATAAGATAAAATTCCTGCAACATTATTGTGTTGAAATTTAATTTGATCTCTGAGACATATAGCTAATTGATTGCATCCAAAGTGGCAATTTTCATCTATAGGAGTCCTATAATATTCAATAAGTTGAATAAATAATAATAAATAATACAAATAAATATAGTACCTTACATCCGATTTCAACCCAACAATTTTCTAACAATGAGGTAGACATGAGGAATCCAAAGGAATGGTCAAAAGACACCCACGGACCCTCTACACCCCACGACAATCCCACCCCAGCAGCAAGTATAATATAAGTTCTCTGTGTCTGACAAGTAGTATGGAGCTGTGGCGCAGAGTGTTGTTTCTTCATACTATGTAATGTATTTCCAGTGTATTTGGTGATGTTTTTTTCCCGCGTTCTGAGAAATTTGTCATTTAAATTTTTGGGATTATGTCCCATCCTACATCTTGATATGACCAGATTCTGACCACTAAATGGTGGTGTTCATGCTATTAGGGGAAACAAGTTTGAAGATCCCACTCCCCAAAGGGATGGTTCACCAAAATTACAAAATGAAATTGGTTTCCTTACCCTGTAGGCAGTCTATTGACAAAGTATGACAGCAACCCATGCTTTGGTTTTGTTGGCCACTATTTCAAATGCTAACTTTTTCGAATTTTTGGCACAAATCCAATGCAAGTCAATTATTAGCATTTTCACGCTTCATGTTCAAATCATCCTAAAGTAAAAAAAAAACTGGATTGTGTAAGTCATTGATGTTACTTAATTTTTGACATGAAGTGTGAAAACGCATTGGATTCGTGGCTAAAACACTAAAAAGTTAGCCTTTGAAAGAGTGGCCAGGTAAACAAAACTAAAGCATGGTTTGCTGTCATACCTTGTCCATAGACTGCTTACAGGGTAAGTAAACCAATATGTCATTTTGTAATTTGGGTGAACTATTCCTTTAACATTGGGAGGGGTAAAAAAAGAATCACATAATAGGAGAAACAGCACTATCTAGTGGTCATAACCGAGTAATATGACAAATTTCTCTGAACAGGGGGGCCATCACCAAATTCACTGGGAATACATTACATAGGATGTAGAAACAATACCGACCGACATCTCCATCCTACTCTACACATAGAGAACTGATACAGTATGCACATGGTTGTGTTGGGATTGGAGTGGGGTGGGAGGGTCCGTGGGTGGCTTTTGACCATTTATTTGGATTCCTCAGGTCTTACTCATTGGTAGGATTTTTTGTTGTTGTTCAAAGTGGATGTTAGGTACTATATTTATTAACTGTTATATGAATCCTATAAATTAAAATAGCCAATTTGGGTGGAATCAATTAGCTTAATTTCTCAGAGATCAAATAATTTTGCAATACAATCATTTAGAAGGAATGCTAATCTTATCTGTTTCTAACTACAATTTCAGAACAATCTGTGATAGTGAGTGTCATTTCTTGCTGAAATGAACGACTCACCAGGGAAATGTGTGTGTGTGTGTGTACAGTGTGTGTTTATGAGTGTGCATCAAATCAAATTGTATTAGTCACATGCGCCGAATACAACAGGCGTGGACCTTACTGTGAATGCTTACTTACGAGCCCCTAACCAACAATGCAGTTTAAAAAAAATAGTATGAGTACGAATAAGAAATAAAAGTAACAAGTAATTAAAGAGCAGCAGTAAAATAACAATAGCGAGACTATACACAGGGGGTACCGGTACCGAGTCAATGTGCGGGGGCACCGGTTAGTTGAGGTAATATGTACATGTAGGTAGGGTTATTAAAGTGACTATGCATAGATGATAACAACAGAGAGTAGCAGCGGTGTGAGATGTTAAGGAGTCTTATGGCTTGGGGGTAGAAGCTGTTTAGAAGCCTCTTGGACCTATACTTGGCGCTCCGGTACCGCTTGCCGTGCGGTAGCAGAGAGAACAGTCTATGATTAGGGTGGCTGGAGTCTTTGACAATGTTATGGGCCTTCCTCTGACACCGCCAGGTATAGAGGTCCTGGATGGCAGGAAGCTTGGCCCCAGTGATGTACTGGGCCGTACGCACTACCCGCTGTAGTGCCTTGCGGTCGGAGGATGAACAGTTGCCATACCAGGCAGTGATGCAACCAGTCAGGATGCTCTCGATGGTGCAGCTGTAGAACCTTTTGAGGATCTGAGGACCCATGCCAAATCTTTTCAGTCTCCTGAGGGGGAATAGGTTTTGTTGTGCCCTCTTCACGACTGTCTTGGTGTGCTTGGACCATGTTAGTTTGTTGGTGAAGTGGACACCAAGGAATCAGTGTGTGTGAGTGTATATTATGTGTGTATCATGTGTATGAAAGTTCAATAATTAAAAGAGATGTTGCTTGTTGTGCCAGATAGAAGAGTGAAAGCCATGAGTGACCCCACATTATCCTTCTCCTATAATCATTGTTTAAAACATGATACCAGTTGTAATTGTCAAGGCTACATAATGGAGGGTCCATGCCAGCAGGATGTCTGGGAGCAGGTCCAGAGCCCTGTCTGTCCAAACCTCTGGCCCCTCTCCTCTGCTAAGACTGAAAAACCATTTAACTCCCATTCACATGGCCCCAACCCAGAGTAATCATCACTGTGCAATACACAAGGGAATCAAACAAAGACTTTGATTCTCATTTAACTTGGTAATTACTGCAATAAATTCACAGAATCCAATTACTTATAGGCCTATGGGTCCATTTAGAGTGTGAATGGTTATGAAAGATCAAAGAGAGTTCAGCTTCAGGTAGACACGATCAATCACTGCATAGACTACTGAAACACAGAGGAAGAGAATGGAAGACATGGGAAGAGAGGATGTGTGATAGAAAAAAAAGTGGAAGTGGGGAAGACATTATCAGAGCAACATAAAATGGAGACATAAGGAGAGGAAGAGAGAGGGAGGAATGTGGAGGAACATGGGGGAAAACATATGGGCTCTGACTCCCTGATAGCATAGCAGGAGGTGTTTGCCAGTGCATTAATCTAGGAGATTTTAATGGGAGAGACAGCAATCAGCCCCAAACTCCCCCAGCGAGATACCACAGGTTGAGGCCTCTCCAGGAAACAAATAGTCCATAGTAATTCTTTGACACTGTGACAGGGGCTCTTTAAGTGACTACATTGTATGTTTGCTGGTGAGGTGGGACAAATAAAGAGAAAGGTGAATTGGGGAATTCCTTAACAGATGAGACCTCCTCAATAAACCCACGCCAAAGTAGCAATGTGAGGTGCAAAACAGCAAAAGCAAAAACAAATCCACAATTAGAATCCCTCCACAGCCTCATAGAGGATCTATAAACATCTTCTAACCTCTCTGGATTAAAACCAAGTGTAAAATATTACGTATTGGATCACTAAAAAATTATACTTTTACCAATAAAATGGTCTGACGAGGATGTGGACATACTTGGTATACATATCCCGAAAGAAAGAAATGATCTCACTCCAATAGATTTTTATAGAAAGTTAGCAAAAATAGATATAGAAAGAAAGGAAAATACCGGTCTATTTGTGGAAAAATCACCCTGATTAACTCTTTGGTCATTTCACAGTTTACCTATTTGCTTATGGTTTTGCTTACACCTACAAAGACCTGCTTTGTAAGTTATTATTTAGAATGGCAAACCAGACTAAATTAAAGGGGCCTATTTATATAATGAATATGAATTCGGAGGGCAGAAATTATTAAATATTAAAGCATTAGACTTCTCACTAAAGTCATCAGTCATACTAAAGTTATACTTAAATACGAACTGGTTCTCTAGTAAATTAGTAAGAACGTCTCACCCCATGTTTAAGAATAGCCTTTTTCCCTTTTATTCAGATTACACCTGCTCACTTTCGGTTATGTATAGTATGTATAAGCTGGAAGTAGAAGCCTAAGTGTTATTGTTTATTAGTTTAGTCCAATTGGGGGAGGGGTGTTAGGGTTTGCGGTGAATAATAAAGGAAGAAAGAAGATATATAATAAAAAGTCAGTGGGCACACAGCAGCATGTCAGACTAACCCAGAGACTCAAATCCACCTTACATCTTTAACCAAGATGATGTGGGAGCTCCACATCCCCACATCCCCACCACAACCTCCATTCCTAGAACTAACTAGTCCTCAGAGGCCCTGGAACACAGAACTGGTCCACCAGGCTAATCAAAATAACAATAAAACACTATTAGGAGAACACTGCCTGCTTCCCTCACTCCCACACAGGAGGCAGAAATTAAAAGTGGTACAAATATCAAACATTTTCAATTAGTAGTCCTATCACCCCACTGTGATGTGTGGCCCATTCCCAAGACAATGGAGACACAATGGACTCACAATCACGACTGCTGCCTCCATTGCATGTACTGTATGTGTTTGACTCGGGCTGTGTTGATGTCAAACAATCTGTAATTAGTGTTTTCAGGTAATATCTCAGCATTGAATTGATTAGCTATTGTATTGTATATAGAGGGGGAAATTAAACATTTCGGTGTCCATGGTTAATGTCAAACTGCTTTCATTAGATTCATCTGTTAACCCAGACTTAATTAAGATTACACATAATCACTCCTGCCATTTTACGTTGGGGAAATCATGGGCAGTCTGAATGGAGAGGTGTGGTGTGTTCAGCTATAATCACCACTTTGTTCAGCTGCCTCTGAAAGACAATTAGAAATCACAAGAAGTGAGGGTTCCGTGCTAGTGGTTTCTTCTGTCTTTTTGAAGCTTGAAATTGAGTCAAAATTTAGAAAAATTATAATAGTGAATCATGTGGTTATATTATCCTCAGAGGGACATTTCTTAAAGAACAACAGCTGACCCTTGCCAAGGAACAATGTGTGTGCATGCATGCGTGTGCACAAATGTGTTTGTGTGTGTGTGTGTGTATTTGATTGTGTGTGTGTTTGTGTGTGTGTGTTTGATTGTGTGTGTTTGATTGTGTGTGTGTTTTATACACTGATGAGTATCTTACACCAGGGAGATTTACGCCCTTGGCTGATACACTGGGCTGCCAACATTGAGGGGAGAGTATATTTTATGGCCCTCTGATAAAGAGCAGGCCAAGGCCAAGTCTCTACTGTTCAGGTATGAGCAGCTGTGCTGATATTGTAAATAACATAGGACAATATAGTAATCCACTCCCAAGACATAATAGGAAGGAAGTTAATTGAGTGCTAGTCTAGTCTGTTTTATATGAACCATGAATGTCACTAACTCAACTGTCATGATGTAGAAAAGTTCAGTCCACAGTAAATCCTTTTGACAATCAAGACTAAACCTAGTTCTCCACTGGTCTTGTAGGACTTAACATTTTCGTACTAGTCTCCATGGGAATTGAACCCACAACTCTGGAATTGCAAGTACCATGCTCTAACAACTGAGCTACACAGATTTAACATAGCAGTAGATGGTGCATTACTCATTCAGACCCCTTGACTTTTTCCACATTTTCTTACGTTACAGCGTTATTCTAAAACGTATTAAATGTTTTTTCCCCCTCATCAATCTACACACAATAACCCATAATTACAAAACCAAAAATGTTTTTAGACATTATTGAAAATGCCAAAAAAATATATAATGAAATATCACATTTACGTAAGTTTTCAGACCCTTTACTCAGTACTTTCTGGAAGAACCTCTGGCAGCGATTACAGCAACGAGTCTTCTTGAGTATGACGCTCCAAGCTTGGCACACCTGTATTTGGGGAGTTTCTCCCATTCTTCTCTGCAGATCCTCTCAAGCTCTGTCAGGTTGGAAGTGGAGCGTCGCTGCACAGCTATTTTCAGGTCTCTCCAGAGATGTTCGATCGGGTTCAAGTCAGGGCTCTGGCTGGGCCACTCAAGGACATTCAGAGACTCCTGCGTTGTCTTGGCTATGTTGTTCTCTTGGAAGGTGAACCTTCGCCCCACTCTGAGCACTCTGGAGCAGGTTTTCATCAAGAGTCTCTCTGTACTTTTCTCTGTTCTTCTTTCCCTCGATCCTGACTAGTCTCTCAGTTCCTGCTGCTGAAAAACACATCATGATGATGCCACCAGCATGCTTCACCATAGGGATGGTGCCAGGTTTTCTCCAGATGTGACGCTTGGCATTCAGGCCAAAGAGCTCAATCTTGGTTTCATCAGACCAGAGAATCTTGTTTCTCATGGTCTGAGAGTCCTTTAGGTGCCTTTTTGCAAACTCCAAACGGGCTGTCATGTGCCTTTTACTGAGGAGTGGCTTCCGTCAGGCCACTCTACCATAAAGGCCTGATTGGTGGAGTGCTGCAGAGATGGTTGTCCTTCTGGAAGGTTCTTCCATCTCTACAGAGGAACTCTGGAGCTCTGTCAGAGTGACCATCGGGTTCTTGGTCACCTCCCTGACCAAGGCCCTTCTCCCCCAATTGCTCAGTTTAGCCGGGCGGCCAGCTCTACGAAGAGTCTTGGTGGTTCCAAACTTCTTCCATTTAAGAATGATGGAGGCCACTGTGTTCTTGGGGACTTTCAATGCTGCAGACATGTTTTGGTCCTCTTCCCCAGATCTGTGCCTCGATAAAATCCTGTCTCGGAGCTCTATGGACAATTCCTTCGACCTCATGGCTTGATTTTTTCTCTGACATGCACTGTCAACTGTGCAACCTTATATAGACAGGTGTGTGCTTTTTCAAATCATGTCCAATCAATTGAATTTACCACAGGTGGACTCTAATCAAGTTGTAGAAACATCTCAAGGATGATCAATGGAAACAGGACACACCAGAGCTTGATTTCGAGTCTCATAGTAAAGGCTCTGAATACTTATGTAAATGCAAAAATTTCTAAAAACCTGTTTTCGCTTTGTTATTATGGGGTATCGTGTATAGATTGACAATACATTATTTTTGTTAATCCATTTTAGAATAAGGCTGTAACGTAACAAAATCTCGGAAAAGTCAAAGGGTTTGAATACTTTACGAATGCACTGTACATACAGGAACAACTACTGTTCTTGGACTGTGGACAGTACATGACACTGGTTGCAGCCTGGAGCAGAGCCACTCATTATAAATAGATAGACAGGCATTTTTAAGCTAGGCCTTACACTTAAGCTAGGCCTAACTCACTGAAAGCTGCAATATGTAACTTTTTGATTTTTTTTTATGTTTAAAGGCTCCAATAAGTCCCTTGTGGTCATCAAGTGTGATGCATCAGTAATAATTGTGTTCCCCGAGCCTGCCTGAGAACTGCTTTTTAATTTTCCCAGTCGGGTTGGATTTTTCCACCAGATTTTGTGGCGCGCACAATGAGTGACATGTTTTCCATCAGTGAGGAGGCAGTGTGATAGCTAGCTAGCTGAGCCATGGCCAACAACTGGCTAACGGCTAACGGAGATAGCTAGCTTACAGACATACTAAACACGAGGGGCAAATGACCTAACCCAGCAGCAACTACTGCTCCATCTAAGCCAAAGAAACAGAGAAATTTAGAGAGCAAACAGAGAAAGTAACAGAGCCAGGGCCAAGATGAGAGTAAACCTTGGATTTGCATTCACACAGTGGAGAGAACTAAGGGAGTTGAAGGGATTCAAAACCGACCCAGAATATGCTTTTTTTCTTGCTTGCTTTCTGCAGCCCTGCCTGTGCCCCTGGACAGTCTGTGGCTCTTCAAAATTGGAATCCTACAGAAAGAACATGTACACAACACTTATTCAGATTGCATTATAATGTTCACTACGTGGTATTTTATCTATAACCATGCAAAAGAGTTGAGTATAACACTTCTACAATCCATACACAACATCTTCATAGCCATAGCTCTCAGGAATCAAGGGGCCATCCCAGTAATGTTATTAGCTAGCTAGTATAGCTAGGAGTCCGAAGGGCAAAGGATTGAATGCATACTAAAGCCAAGGTTATTTTCCACGAATGCAGAACTATGATGGTAAAAAATTACACTTCTACAATCAATACACATCTTCATAGCCATAGCTCTCAAGACTCAAGGGGCCATACCAGTAATGTTATTAGCTAGCTAGTATAGGAGTCAGAGAAAGGCAAAGGACTTGCCAAGCCAAGGTTATTTTCCATGGATGCAGAGCTATGATAGTCCAAATTCATTCTTTTACACTGCTTTTTTTTACGCAAGTGTGATAACAAATGTTCTAAATGTAGCTATCATCATATTGATATTGTGTGACAGGCAGGAAAATTCACGGTAGCTATTATCAACCATGTAGATTGCTAAGTTAGCTAACGTAAACTCACTCACTTTTGTACATCGCCTTGGTCCTTACAATTGACCTTATGTAATACTTCCAGATCAACTGTAATGTTAATACCATTGTAAAGCACAATTTCTCCCCTTTCCAACAAAATAAATGACATGACCTCCATGCTGCCCGTATCTGTATAATTCAAGAAGGCAATGAGCTCCGTCGGGTCTTTTTATAAATGGTGGGTGGGGAAGCGAAACTAATGCGTGATAGTGAGAAGGAGAGATCACATTTGGGAAAACTGCTTTTTTTCACTCGATCTGTCCAATTTATCACCTTATCGCCTCTAAAATGTAAATAAAACACTATAAAGAGTTTATATAATGTGTCATTACATACCTATCTGAAGGTTTGTGTCGAATTTGAATCGGGTTTTTAGGGCGGTGCTAAAGTGATCTTCAGAGGTAAACATTGTCTTTTGAGAGTCATGATCGCTTACAGTGACAACGCAAAAAATGACTAGGTATCCCCTCTTACCCCCGTCACTGTCCATTTCTTGTTTTTAAACTATGAGAGAAGTGCTACACCTGGTGGAGAGAGATTGTAAGACAGAAATAATTGCTGTACGTTACGGCATGACACGTCACGATGTAACGGAGGGTCAGTTTTTTCAACTTTTCTCCAATAGTATAGAGCCATTACCATGTCTATCAACGCATGAATAGAAACGTAGTTCACACCCCCAATTTTGAAGTCAACACAGTCGCTACAGTCCCATTAGTCTTCTTTGCAGCCTCGTTTGAATGTCGCAGTTGCGCACATTTGTACGGAATGGGGAGAGTTTACGTAAGCTAGCTACTTTGACATTGCTAATGTTAGTTACCTTTCTGGCTGACAACTTGAATATCACAACATGTATAACAATTTTTGTACCTGTTCTGAAGACATTGCTGCTCACGTGAAATGATCTTCAATCTTGTCCGTTATCGCATCAGCATCCACAGTCTCAAATGTCTCGACTGTTGGGTTGTCACTAGTTCTCACAGCCACACAGTCAAAACTGGCTACACTGGATTTCCACAAGATAACACAATCACAATGTCTCAGAGTGGACGTAATGCTACGTCATCCCAGCGGCGACTACCAATGAGAGCTAGGGTTTCTGGGATATCGTGTTAAAGTCTAGGAAAAATACTCCATTCTGCCAGAAGGGTCTCCAAAAACACCAGTACACAAAGGTCTAATTTGTTATTGTATATTTTAAATCATCACTGTGTGTCTCATAAACCCCTGTGTGTGTTAATTTCATGAAAATAACTCCAAATAGATGTTCTGTCATTTATTTCCTTGATCCTCCTTTTGCAATTGAAATGCTCAGTCTAATCACGTGGGTGTGTCAATACAAATGTTTATAAACTCAGCAAAAAAAGAAATGTCCCTTTTTCAGGACCCTGTTTTTCAAAGATAATTCTTAAAAATCCAAATAACTTCACAGATCTTCATTATAAAATACAGATCTTCATTTAAACACTGTTTCCCATGCTTGTTCAATGAACCATAAACAATTAATGAACATGCACCTGTGGGATGGTCGTTCAGACATGAACAGCTTACAGACGGTAGGCAATTAAGGTCACAGTTATGAAAACTTAGGACACTAAAGAGGCCTTTCTACGGACTCTGAAAAACGCCAAAAGAATGATGCCCAGGGTCCCTGCTCAACTGCATGAACATGCCCATGCTGCAAGGAGGCATGAGGACTGCAGATGTGGCCAGGGCAATAAATTGCAATGTCCGTACTGTGGGAGAAAGGACGGACAGCTGATTGTCCTCGCAGTGGCAGACCACGTGTAACAACACCTGCACAGGATCGGTACATCCGAACATCACACCTGCGGGTTAGGTACAGGATGGCAACAACAACTGCCCGAGTTACACCATAAACGCACAATCCCTCCGTCAGTGCTCAGACTGTACGCAATAGGCTGAGAGAGGTGGACTGAGGGCTTGTAGGCCTGTTGTAAGGCAGGTCCTCACCAGACATCACCGGCAACAATGTCACCTATAGGCACAAACCCAACGTCGCTGGACCAGACAGGACTGGCAAAAAGTGCTCTTCACTGATGAGTCGCGGTTTTGTCTCCGATGGTCGGAGGAATGAGTGTTACACCGAGTCCTGTACTCTGGTGCGGGATCGATTTGGAGGTGGAGGGTCCATCATGGTCTGGGTCGGTGTGTCACAGCATCATCGGACTGAGCTTGTTGTCATTGCAGGCAATCTCAATGCTGTCCGTAACAGGGAAGACATCCTCCTCCCTCATGTGGTACCCTTCCTGTAGGCTCACCCTGACATGACCCTCCAGCATGACAATACCACCAGCCAGGTACCTACCAGGTACAACCCTAAATCCGTAAACACTGGCACCCTCATAGATATCATTCTGACCAACCTGCCCTCTAAATACTCCTCTGCTGTCTTCAACCAGGATCACAGTGATCACAGCCTCATTGCCTGCGTCCGTAATGGGTCCGCGGTCAAACGACCACCCCTCATCAATGTCAAACGCTCCCTAAAACACTTCAGCGAGCAAGTCTTTCTACTCGACCTGGTATGGGTATCCTGGAAGGATATTGACCTCATTCCGTCAGTAGAGGATGCCTGGTTATTCTTTAGAAGTGGTTTCCTCACCATCATAAATATGCATGCCCCATTCAAAAAATTTAGAACTAAGAACAGATATAGCCCTTGGTTCACTCCAGAGTTGACTGCCCTTGACCAGCACAAAAACATCCTGTGGCGTACTGCATTAGCATCGAATAGCCCCCGCGATATGCAACTTTTCAGGGAAGTTAGGAACCAATATGCACAGGCAGTTAGGAAAGCAAAGGCTAGATTTTTCAAATAGAAATGTTCATTCTGTTGCACAAACTCCAAAAAGTTCTGGGACACTGTAAAGTCCATGGAGAATAAAAACACCTCCTCCCAGCTGCCCACTGCACTTAGGCTAGGAAACACTGTCACCACTGATAAATCTACGATAATCGAGAATTTCAATAAGCATTTTTCTACGGCTGGCCATGCTTTCCACCTGGCTACCCCTACCCAGGTCAACAGCTCTGCACCCCCACAGAAACTTGCCCAAGCCTCCCCCATTTCTCCTTCACCCAAATCCAGATAGCTGATGCTCTGAAAGAGCTGCAAAATCTGGACCCCTAATTATCAGCTGGGCTAGACAATCTGGACCCTCTCTATCTAAAATTATCTGCCAAAATTGTTGCAACCCCTATTACTAGTCTGTTCAACATCTCTTTTGTATCGTCTGAGATCCCTAAAGATTGGAAAGCTGCCGCGGTCATCCCCCTCTTCAAAAGGGGAGACACTCTAGACCCAAACTGTTACAGACCTATATCTATCCTACCCTGCCTTTCTAAAGTCTTCGGAAGCCAAGTTAACCTGTTGAGGACAGAGGGCGCTGTTTTCACTTTGGGGGAAAATCGTGCCCAATTTAAACGGCCTCGTACTCAATTCTTGCTCGTACAATATGCATATTATTATTACTATTGGATAGAAAACACTCTCTAGTTTCTAAAACCGTTTGAATTTTGTCTGTGAGTAAAACAGAACTCATTTGGCAGCACACTTCCTGACCAGGAAGTGGAAAGTCTGAAATCGATGCTCTGTTCAAGGGCCTGCCTATAAATGGGCATGATACGTATTAGTATACATGCACGTCATACACCTTCCCCTAGATGTCAAGAGGAAGTGAGAGAAGAAATGAAGTGTTTATCTTGGTCTGAGGTGGAATAAATCCTCTTGGCACGACGACCCATTTCCTGTTTTCTGGAAAGCGCGAAGATGGTTCTGGAATTGCCTTCTGAAAAGCTGTCGTTATAGGCGACTACTATCTCCGGCTTTGATTTTATTTGATACATGTTACAATATCATCGTAAAGTATGTTTTTTCAATATAGTTTTATTAGATTATTGAAATTTATTCGGGACGTTAGGCGTGTTGCGTTGTGTGACTTTGTTCAGGAAGGAGAGCTTCGCGCCACTTGGCGAGTGTGCTTGCTAATTCAAGAGGGAAAAACGACGTTCTAAAACCAAACAACGATTGTTCCCGACAAAGGACCTCTTGTACAACATTCTGATGGAAGCTCATCAAAAGTAGGACCCATTTTATGATGCTATTTCATATATCTGTCGAACTGTGTACTATTAGTTTTGCGCCCAGGTTTTGGTCACTATCTCGCCATAACGTAAGCCTTATGTCGTAAAGAAGTTATTTTTTAGAATTCTAACACTGCGATTGCATTAAGAACTAGTGTATCTATCATTTCCTATACAACATGTATTTTTTTGTAATGTTTAAGAATAGTTATTTGGTCAGAATAGGTGAGAGTCTAATAGAAATATCCGCACATTCTGGGAAAAAGATGCTACGTTAGCACAAAGTATAACCACTGATTTCAGCTCTAAATATGCACATTTTCGAACAAAACATAAGTGTATGTATAACCTGATGTTATAGGACTGTCATCTGATGAAGGTTTATGAAGGTTAGTGAAAATTAATATCTTTTGCTGGTTTATTCGCTAACGCTAACGTGCCTATTGCTATCGCTAACGTGCCTTGATGAATGAATGCGGTTGTGTGGTAGGCTATTGTAGTAAGCTAATATAATGCTATATTGTGTTTTCGCTGTAAAACACTTCAAAAATCGGAAATATTGGCTGGATTCACAAGATGTTTGTCTTTAATTTGCTGTACACCATGTATTTTTCAGAAATGTTTTATGATGAGTATTTAGGTATTTCACATTGGTCTCTATAATTACTCTGGCTGCTTCGGTGCTATTTTTGATGGTAGCTGTGATTGTAGCTGCAATGTAAAACTGATTTATACCTCAAATATGCAACTTTTTCGAACAAAACATAGATTTATTGTGTAACATGTTATAGGACTGTCATCTGATGAAGTTGTTTCTTGGTTAGTTTGGTTGGTTCTTGGTTAGTTTGGTTGGTTTCGTGCATGCTACCTGTGCTGTGAAAAATGTCTGTCCTTTTTTGTATTTGGTGGTGAGCTAACATAAATATATATGGTGTTTTCGCTGTAAAACATTTTAAAAATTGGACATGTTGACTGGATTCACAAGATGTGTATCTTTCATTTGCTGTATTGGACTTGTTAATGTGTGAAAGTTAAATATTTCTAAAAAATATTTTTTGAATTTCGCGCTCTGCCTTTTCAGTGGAATGTGGGAGGAGTTCCGCTAGCGGAACGCTGGGGCCAGACAGGTTAACGAACAGATAACCGACCATTTTGAATCCTACCATACCTTCTCCACTATCTGGTTTCCGAGCTGGTCATGGGTGGACGTCAGCCACGCTCAAGGTCCTAAACGATCTCATAACCGCCATCGATAAGAGATCATCTCCTTTGTTTAGTTGACATTGAGTGAGAGGTTGTTTTCCTGACACCACACTCCGAGTGTCCTCACCTCCTTCTTGAAGGCTGTCTCTTCGTTGTTGGTGATCAAGCCCACTACTGTTGTGTCATCTGCAAACTTGATGAGTGAGTTGGAGGTGTGCATGGCCACACAGTCGTGGGTGAACAGGGAGTACAGGAAAGGGCTGAGCACACACCCTTGTGGGGCCCCAGTGTTGAGGGTCAGCGAAGTGGAGATTTTGTTTCTTACCTTCACCACCTGGGGGCGGCAAGTCCAGGACCCAGTTGCACAGGGAGGGGTTGAGACCCAGGGCCTCCAGCTTGATGATGAGCTTGGATGGTACTATGGTGTTGAATGCTGAGCTGTAGTCAATGAACAGCATTCTTACATAGGTATTTATTTGTCTATATGGGTAGGACAGTGTGCAGTGTGATGGCGATTGCGTCATCGGTGGGGTGGTATGCAAACTGAAGTGGGTCTCGGGTGGCCGGTAAGATTGCGGTGATATGATCCTTGACTCGCCTCTCAAAGAACTTCATGATGACAGAAGTGAGTGCTACGGGGCGATAGTCATTCAGATCAGTTCTCTTTGCCTTCTTGGGTACAGGAACAATGGTAGCCATCTTGAAGCATGTGGGGACAACAGACTGGGATAGGGAGCGATTAAATATGTCTGTAAACTAACCAGCCAGCTGGTCTGCGCATGCTCTGAGGACGTGGCTAGGGATGCCGTCTGGGCCAGCAGCCTTGCGGGGGTTAACAAGTTTAAATGTTTTTCTCATGTCAGCCACTGAGATGGAGAGGGGGGTGGCTGCAGTCTTTGTTAGCGATCCGTGACGGTGGCACTGGGCAATGCAAATAGGCTGGGAAGCCATTTGATTAGTTGTTCAGGAGTCTTATTGCTTGGAGGTAGAAGCTATTTAGGAGCCTCTTGGACCTGGACTTGGCACTCTGATACCGCTTGCTGTGCGATAGCAGAGAGAACAGTCTATGATTAGGGTGGCTGGAGTCTTTGACAATTTTTAGGGCCTTCCTCTAACATCGCCTGGTATAGAGGTCCTGGATGGCAGGAAGCTTGGCCCCGGTGATGTACTGGGCCGTACGCATTACCCTCTGTAGTGCCTTGCGGTCAGAGGCAGAGCAGTTACCATACCAGGCAGTAATGCAACCAGTCAGGATGGTCTCGATGGTGCAGCTGTATAACCTTTTGAGGATTTTATTTATTTTTATTTTTATTTCACCTTTATTTAACCAGGTAGGCTAGTTGAGAACAAGTTCTCATTTGCAACTGCGACCTGGCCAAGATAAAGCATAGCAGTGTGAACAGACAACACAGAGTTACACATGGAGTAAACAATAAACAAGTCTATAACATGGTAGAAAAAAAGAGAATCTATATACTAGGATCTGAGGCCCCATGCCAAATCTTTTCCGTCTCCTGAGGGGGAATAAGTTTTGTCGTGCCCTCTTCACAACTGTCTTGGTGTGCTTGGACCATAATAGTTTGTTGGTGAAGTGGACACCAAGGAACTTGAAGCTCTCAACCTGCTCCACTACAGCCCAATTGATGAGAATGGGGGCGTGCTCGGTCCTCCTTTTCCTGTAGTCCACAATAATCTCCTTTGTCTTGATCATGTTGAGGGAGAATTTGTTGTCCTTGCACCAAGTGGTCAGGTCTCTGACCTCTTTCCTATAGGCTGTCTCATCGTTGTCGGTGATCAGGCCTACCACTGTTGTGTCGTCGGCAAACTTAATGATGGTGTTGGAGTCGTGCCTGGCCATGCAGTCATGAGTGAACAGGGAGTACAGGAGGGGACTGAGCAGGCACCCCTGAGGGGCCCCCGTGTTGAGGATCAGCGTGGCGGATGTGTTGTTACCAACCCTTACCACGTCAGGACGGCCCGTCAGGAAGTCCAGGATCCAGTTGCAGATGGAGGTGTTTAGTCCTAGGGTACTTAGCTTAGTGATGAACTTTGAGGGCACTATGGTGTTGAACGCTGAGCTGCAGTCAATGAATAGCATTCTCAGATAGGTGTTCCTTTAGTCCAGGTCTGAAATAGCAGTGTGGAGTGCAATAGAGATTGCATCATCTTTGGATCTGTTGGTGTGGTATACAAATCGGAGGGGGTCTAGAGTTTCTGGGATAATGGTGTTGATGTGAGACATGACCATGACCTTTCAAATGATTTCATGGCTACAGACTTGAGTGCTTCGGGTCGGTAGTCATTTAGGCAGGTTACCTTAGTGTTCTTGGGCACAGGTACTATGGTGGTCTGCTTGAAACATGTTGGTATTACAGACTCAGACAGGGAGAGGTTGAAAATGTCAGTGAAGACACTTGCCAGTTAGTCAGCGCATGCTTGGAGTACACGTCCTGGTAATCAGTCTGGCCCTGCGGCCTTGTGAATGTTGACCTGTTTAAAGGTCTTCCTGACATGCAGAGAGTGTGATCACACAGTCGTCCGGAACAGCTGATGCTCTCATGCATGTTTCAGTGTTACTTGCCTCGAAGCGAGCATAGAAGTTATTTAGCTCCTCTGGTAGGCTCTTGTCACTGGGCATCTCTCGGCTGTGCTTCCCTCTGTAGTCTGTAATAGTTTGCAGGCCCTGCCACATCCGGCGAGCGTCGGAGCCGGGGGAGTACGATTTGATCTTAGTCCTGCATTGATGCTTTGCCTGTTTGATGGTTCGTCGGAGGGCATAGCGGCATTTCTTATACGCTTCCGGGTTAGAGTCCAATTCCTTGAAAGCAGCAGCTCTACCCTTTAGCTCAGTGTGAACGTTGCCTGTAATCCATGGCTTCTGGTTGAGTTATGTACGTACAGTCACTGTGGGGACGACGTCCTCAATGTACTTATTGATAAAGCCAGTGACTGATGTGGTGTACTCCTCAATGCCATCGGATTAATCATGTAACATATTCCAGTATGTTCTAGCAAAACAGTCCTGTAGTTTAGCATCTGCTTCATCTGACCACTTTTTTATAGAACGAGTCACTGGTGCTTCCTGCTTTAATTTTTGCTTGTAAGCAGGAATCAGGAGGATAGAATTATGGTCAGATTTGCCAAATGGAGGGCAAGGGAGAGCTTTGTATGCGTCTCTGTGTGTGGAGTAAAGGTGGTCTAGAATTTTTTTCCCTCTTGTTGCACATTTAGCATGCCGATAGAAATTAGGTGAAACAGATTGAAGTTTCCCTGCATTAAAGTCCCCGGCCACTTGGAGCGCCACCTCAGGTTGAGCGTTTTCCTCTTTGCTTATGGCGGTATTCAGCTCATTGAGTGTGGTTTTAGTGCCAGCATCAGTCGAAAAATATTCCGAAAAATACAGATGAAAACTCTCTAGGTAGATAGTGTGGTCTACAGCTTATTATGAGATACTCTACCTCAGATGAGCAAAACATTGAGACATCCTTAGATATCGTGCACCAGCTGTTGTTTACATAAATACATCGGCCCCGCCCTGTGTCTTACCAGAGGCTGCTATTCTGCCCTGCCGATAGAGTATATAACCTGCCAGCTGTATGTTCGTTCAGCCACAACTCTGTGAAACATAAGATATTACAGTTTTTAATGTCCCGTTGGTAGGATAAACGTGCTTTCAGTTCATCCCATTTATTTTCCAGCGATTGAACGTTAGCAGGACGGAAGGCTTGGGCAGAATAGCTACTCGTCGCCTGATCCTCACAAGGCACCCTGATCTTTTTCCGCGAAATCTGTGTTTCCTTCTCCAGCGAATAACGGGGATGCGGGCCTGTTTGGGTGTCTGTATTATATCCCTCCTGTCCGACTCATTAAAGAAGAACTCTACGTCCAGTTTGAGGTATGCAATCGCAGTTCTGATGTCCAGAAGCTCTTTGCGGTCATAAGAGACGGTAGCAGCAACATTATGTACAAAATAAGTTATAAACAATGCAACAAAAAAATTCAAATAGCATGGTTGGTTAAGAGCCGATAAGACGGCAGCCTTACCCTCCGGCGCCATCTTGATTCCTCATTTATCCTTGAGGAACCTCTGAATGCTGGAAGTATTATGATCCTGAAGCCAGAACATAGATCCTTAACAGTGTAGAACTGTGCTGTGGCACCTGGGCAGCTCACATGGCTTGAACCCCTCACAGTCCGCACTGACCTTGTGATTAGATGCTCTGCTACCTGGAATTGAAAGATAGTGGGTTTAGTAGCCTGTAATCATGGCAGAGGCAGCTGACTCTCTCTCCAGACCTTAGTGACACTCACACAGATTGGGTAATGGGCCTTGTGATGGTCCGGCATTCCGCTCAGTGGAGAAGGAAAAATGTGTCCAGATCCCCCTGCTCTCCAGTATTCAGCTCTGAGTCTCAGGCTGGGGTGTTGGAGGAGAGCGAGGGCCAGGTCATTTTTAAACACAGTTGTGAAAGCTTGGAGATGACTAAGTCCACACAACGGTCTGGTAGGATCTTTAATGAGTGCATCCTTGCTTGATTCCGCCTGGCCCTTTGTCTATATTGATTTATCACATTTAATTCATATAAAATATTCTGACTGTTATCTACATTGTAGCCCAAAATATTTATTGATGGAAATCAACTTTGAGGTGGAACCTGGGTGAGGATAATTTGTCTTGAATAAAGATGAGAAAGCTTTTTAGTGTGGAGGCAATATTCTTTCAATAACACACATTGTGTAAAAACTGGTATGCCATGTTCTGAGGTCTACAAACACCAAAAATTACCTGCGAGTCCAGCCAAGAGCATGACATAATAACAGAAATCATAATATTGGTTTCACAGACACAAAGCCCTATTCAGAGCGAGCGAGGAAGTTTGTTTTGGTAAGGAAAGACGTTTCCTGATTGAAAACCTGCCTTTACCGGATGCCATCATCCACACTTTGAGTCAAGGCTTTAGCAGCATTCCAAATGGATGACAATGGCTGTGTTGGAACATGTAATATAAGTACTTTGATCTGGCTGCCCAGGCGGAGGTTTCCTGAGAATAAGATGCACATTTAAATCTCTTACAGTCTGAGAGGAAATTACTCTCCACTGCACAGCCACTTTGATCACATCGCTACTACCACTAGAATCCCGGACTCTCTACCACTTTGTTTCATAATAGCATCAATTTACTGAATCATAGTTCCCACGTCTGTACTTGCATCTACCTACTGTCCTCCATGGGAAGGGAATATGAAAGAAAGGGTACACGGCTGATGCATGCTCATTCATTTGTTTCCACAATGTAGTTATTGATAAAATCATGGCTGGAGGAAGAAACGACAGTAGCTACATTTCCATCCAATTGCCCACAGATTTTTATGCAAATATTCGAAAAACCTGCATAAAGAAAATATGCGTATTTGGCCACCAGTGGTGTGTTTCCACCAAATCTGTGCGTGTTTTGACGTAGTGCACACAAAATGTCCTTTTCCACTTAAGTTTTCATGTACCGAATAAAAATCTGAAGTTCAATGTGTTTCCATTGTATTTTACTCCACCATAGTTTTGTCACAGAGGCTGTTGTGTTGAAAAACAAATGTGCCTACTCTGATTTTGGCACGTGCGCTCTAGCCAACAGCTCAAAGATAGAGTGCGGGTAGGCTGTGCGAGTAGGCTAGTCTACAAGATGATATTACTTTGAATAAGAGCAAGAATATGTTTATTTATCAAAAGTCAGTCAAGCATTGATCATGTCACCGGAATTAGTCCATCGATATTTATTGGAAAGGAGCATCAAGACCACCTTGCACTTTCACCACCCTGTGAAGTTCATTATCATTTATTTAATCTGTTTCCCTATGGAGCCAGATAGCAAAAGGTTCAACCAAAAGGTTGAACATGCAGTACCAGTCAAACGATGAAATAACACATATGGAATCATGTAGTAACCAAAAAAGTGTTAAACAAATCAACAAATATTTGATATTTGAGAATCCTCAAAGATGTCACCCTTTGCCTTGATGACAGCTTTGCACACTCTTGGCATTCTCTACACCAGCTTCATGAGGTAGTCACCTGGAATGCATTTCAATTAACAGGTGTGCTTTATTAAAAGTTCATTTGTAGAATGTCTTTCCTTCTTAATGCGTTTGAGCTAATCAGTTGTGTTGTGACAAGGTAGGGGTGGTATACAGAAGATAGCCTTATTTGGTAAAAGACGAAGTCCATATTATGGAAAGAACAGCTCAAATAAGCAAAGAGAAACAACAGTCCATCGTTAATTTAACACATGAAGGTCAGTCAATCCGGAAAATGTCAAGAACTTTGAAAGTGCAGTCGCAAAAACCATCAAGCGCAATGATGAAACTGGCTCTCATGAGGACCGCCACAGAAAAGGAAGACCCAGAGTTACCTCTGTTACAGAGGATAAGTTCATTAGAGTTACCAGCCTCAGAAAATGCAGCCAAAATAAATGCTTCACAGAGTTCAAGTAACAGACACATCTCAACATCAAATGCTTAGAGGAGACTGTGTGAATCAGGCCTTCATGGTCAAATTGCTGCAAAGAAACCACTACTAAAGGACACCAATAAGAGACTTGCTTGGGCCAAGAAAAACAAGCAATGGACATTAGAGCGATGGAAATCTGTCCTTTGTTCTGATGATTCCAAATTTGAGATTCTTGGTTCCAACCGCTGTGTCTTTGTATGATGCAGAGTAGGTGAACGGATGATCTCCGCATGTGTGGTTCCCACCGTGAAGCATGGAGGAGGAGGTGTGATGATGTGGGGGTGCTTTGCTGGTGACACTGTCTGTGATTTAGTTATAATTCAAGGCACACTTAACCAGCATTGCTGCCACACTATTCTGCAGCAATACGCCATCCCATCTGGTTTTTACTTAGTGGGACTATCATTTGTTTTTCAACAGGACAATGACCCAACACACCTCCAAGCTGTGTAAGGGCTATTTGACCAAGAAGGAGAGTGATGGAGTGCTGCATCAGATGACCTGGCCTCCACAATCACCTGACCTCAACCCAATTGAGATGGTTTGGGATGAGTTGGACTGCAGAGTGAAGGAAAAGCAGCCAACAAGTGCTCAGCATATGTAGGAACTCCTTCAAGACTGTTGGAAAAGCATTCCAGGTGAAGCTGTCGAGAGAATTTCAAGAGTGTGTAAAGCTGCCATCAAGGCAAAGGGTGGCTACTTTGAAGAATTTCAAATATTTGTTTAACACTATTTTGGTTACTACATGATTCCATATGTGTTATTTCATAGTTTTGATGTCTTCACTATTATTCTACAATGTAGAAAATAGTAAAAATAAAGAAAAACCATTGAATGAGTAGGTGTGTCCAACATTTTGACTGGTACTGTATATGATATGACTTTACTCGCCTAAAAACTATGGGTGGAAACGTGGTTAGTGAGGGGGAAATATTTCCTGTTGGCTGGATGACACAGACTCAGTGATCTCAATAGATGAGGATGTTATGGAGGCAGCTTGTGTAATGTTCGATTTTTGCATTGAGAACATGCTGAGAAGAGAGACAGAGTGAAAAATATATAAAGATTGAGAGAATAGGATATCAGAAAAGGTAAATGAAATGGAAAAGGTTAAAAGGAGATAAATAGAATGTGAGATTAGTGGAAAAAGATAGTAATAGGTGTGTGGGCGTTGAGAGATGATACGTTTGGCATAAGAGAAGACATCAAGACAGATGAATGGCTAATTAAAACCCCCATAAGAAAATACTGCATTTTACTATAGAATACTGTAGTACTTACGATATAATTTTGTAGTAAACTGTCGAATCCTATACTACACACTGTAGTAGCACTCGATGGTGTAGTGCTTACTATAGAATTTTGTAGTATACTGAAGAATTCTATCCCATTGATCATGTGGTGCTTACTTTAGAATTTTAGGATCGATTGGACTGGGAGCTAGCTTTACTGCTAACTGCTAGCTTTGTCGATGCCATTTTGATTTGAATACAGGTGTGCCAAGCTTGTAGCGTTATACCCAAGAAGACTCTAGGCTGTAATCGCTGCCAAAGGTGCTTCAACAAAGTACTGAGTAACGGGTCTGAATACTTACGTAAATGTGATATCAGTTTTTAACAAAGCAAAACTGTTTATTTATTATGGGGTATTGTGTGTAGATTGATGAGGAACATTTAAAAGAAATCAATTTTAGAAAAAGTCTGTAAAGTAGCAAAATGTGGATAAAATCAAGGGGTCTGAATATTTTCCAAAGGCACTGTATGTGTATGAAAACCATTATCACAACAATTTTTTAAATTCACATTCACCACCAAAACCAAGGTATGAATACTGTCGTGTGCATGTTTTGTTAAACATCTGTAGAATTACATTTTTGAGGATTCACAGACTTCACCATCCCTACACCTCTGATGAATATAACAGGAAACCTGTTTGACCATGCACTGTGTGAGAGAAAATTACGTATTTACATATTTACACAAGTTAAATATTTCTAAAAAATATTTTTTGAATTTCGCGCTCTGCCTTTTCAGTGGAATTTGGGAGGAGTTCCGCTAGCGGAACGCTGGGGCCAGACAGGTTAACGAACAGATAACCGACCATTTTGAATCCCACCATACCTTCTCCACTATCTGGTTTCCGAGCTGGTCATGGGTGGACGTCAGCCACGCTCAAGGTCCTAAACGATCTCATAACCGCCATCGATAAGAGATCATCTCCTTTGTTTAGTTGACATTGAGTGAGAGGTTGTTTTCCTGACACCACACTCCGAGTGTCCTCACCTCCTTCTTGAAGGCTGTCTCTTCGTTGTTGGTGATCAAGCCCACTACTGTTGTGTCATCTGCAAACTTGATGAGTGAGTTGGAGGTGTGCATGGCCACACAGTCGTGGGTGAACAGGGAGTACAGGAAAGGGCTGAGCACACACCCTTGTGGGGCCCCAGTGTTGAGGGTCAGCGAAGTGGAGATTTTGTTTCTTACCTTCACCACCTGGGGGCGGCAAGTCCAGGACCCAGTTGCACAGGGAGGGGTTGAGACCCAGGGCCTCCAGCTTGATGATGAGCTTGGATGGTACTATGGTGTTGAATGCTGAGCTGTAGTCAATGAACAGCATTCTTACATAGGTATTTATTTGTCTATATGGGTAGGACAGTGTGCAGTGTGATGGCGATTGCGTCATCGGTGGGGTGGTATGCAAACTGAAGTGGGTCTCGGGTGGCCGGTAAGATTGCGGTGATATGATCCTTGACTCGCCTCTCAAAGAACTTCATGATGACAGAAGTGAGTGCTACGGGGCGATAGTCATTCAGATCAGTTCTCTTTGCCTTCTTGGGTACAGGAACAATGGTAGCCATCTTGAAGCATGTGGGGACAACAGACTGGGATAGGGAGCGATTAAATATGTCTGTAAACTAACCAGCCAGCTGGTCTGCGCATGCTCTGAGGACGTGGCTAGGGATGCCGTCTGGGCCAGCAGCCTTGCGGGGGTTAACAAGTTTAAATGTTTTTCTCATGTCAGCCACTGAGATGGAGAGGGGGGTGGCTGCAGTCTTTGTTAGCGATCCGTGACGGTGGCACTGGGCAATGCAAATAGGCTGGGAAGCCATTTGATTAGTTGTTCAGGAGTCTTATTGCTTGGAGGTAGAAGCTATTTAGGAGCCTCTTGGACCTGGACTTGGCACTCTGATACCGCTTGCTGTGCGATAGCAGAGAGAACAGTCTATGATTAGGGTGGCTGGAGTCTTTGACAATTTTTAGGGCCTTCCTCTAACATCGCCTGGTATAGAGGTCCTGGATGGCAGGAAGCTTGGCCCCGGTGATGTACTGGGCCGTACGCATTACCCTCTGTAGTGCCTTGCGGTCAGAGGCAGAGCAGTTACCATACCAGGCAGTAATGCAACCAGTCAGGATGGTCTCGATGGTGCAGCTGTATAACCTTTTGAGGATTTTATTTATTTTTATTTTTATTTCACCTTTATTTAACCAGGTAGGCTAGTTGAGAACAAGTTCTCATTTGCAACTGCGACCTGGCCAAGATAAAGCATAGCAGTGTGAACAGACAACACAGAGTTACACATGGAGTAAACAATAAACAAGTCTATAACATGGTAGAAAAAAAGAGAATCTATATACTAGGATCTGAGGCCCCATGCCAAATCTTTTCCGTCTCCTGAGGGGGAATAAGTTTTGTCGTGCCCTCTTCACAACTGTCTTGGTGTGCTTGGACCATAATAGTTTGTTGGTGAAGTGGACACCAAGGAACTTGAAGCTCTCAACCTGCTCCACTACAGCCCAATTGATGAGAATGGGGGCGTGCTCGGTCCTCCTTTTCCTGTAGTCCACAATAATCTCCTTTGTCTTGATCATGTTGAGGGAGAATTTGTTGTCCTTGCACCAAGTGGTCAGGTCTCTGACCTCTTTCCTATAGGCTGTCTCATCGTTGTCGGTGATCAGGCCTACCACTGTTGTGTCGTCGGCAAACTTAATGATGGTGTTGGAGTCGTGCCTGGCCATGCAGTCATGAGTGAACAGGGAGTACAGGAGGGGACTGAGCAGGCACCCCTGAGGGGCCCCCGTGTTGAGGATCAGCGTGGCGGATGTGTTGTTACCAACCCTTACCACGTCAGGACGGCCCGTCAGGAAGTCCAGGATCCAGTTGCAGATGGAGGTGTTTAGTCCTAGGGTACTTAGCTTAGTGATGAACTTTGAGGGCACTATGGTGTTGAACGCTGAGCTGCAGTCAATGAATAGCATTCTCAGATAGGTGTTCCTTTAGTCCAGGTCTGAAATAGCAGTGTGGAGTGCAATAGAGATTGCATCATCTTTGGATCTGTTGGTGTGGTATACAAATCGGAGGGGGTCTAGTGTTTCTGGGATAATGGTGTTGATGTGAGACATGACCATGACCTTTCAAATGATTTCATGGCTACAGACTTGAGTGCTTCGGGTCGGTAGTCATTTAGGCAGGTTACCTTAGTGTTCTTGGGCACAGGTACTATGGTGGTCTGCTTGAAACATGTTGGTATTACAGACTCAGACAGGGAGAGGTTGAAAATGTCAGTGAAGACACTTGCCAGTTAGTCAGCGCATGCTTGGAGTACACGTCCTGGTAATCAGTCTGGCCCTGCGGCCTTGTGAATGTTGACCTGTTTAAAGGTCTTCCTGACATGCAGAGAGTGTGATCACACAGTCGTCCGGAACAGCTGATGCTCTCATGCATGTTTCAGTGTTACTTGCCTCGAAGCGAGCATAGAAGTTATTTAGCTCCTCTGGTAGGCTCTTGTCACTGGGCATCTCTCGGCTGTGCTTCCCTCTGTAGTCTGTAATAGTTTGCAGGCCCTGCCACATCCGGCGAGCGTCGGAGCCGGGGGAGTACGATTTGATCTTAGTCCTGCATTGATGCTTTGCCTGTTTGATGGTTCGTCGGAGGGCATAGCGGCATTTCTTATACGCTTCCGGGTTAGAGTCCAATTCCTTGAAAGCAGCAGCTCTACCCTTTAGCTCAGTGTGAACGTTGCCTGTAATCCATGGCTTCTGGTTGAGTTATGTACGTACAGTCACTGTGGGGACGACGTCCTCAATGTACTTATTGATAAAGCCAGTGACTGATGTGGTGTACTCCTCAATGCCATCGGATGAATCATGTAACATATTCCAGTATGTTCTAGCAAAACAGTCCTGTAGTTTAGCATCTGCTTCATCTGACCACTTTTTTATAGAACGAGTCACTGGTGCTTCCTGCTTTAATTTTTGCTTGTAAGCAGGAATCAGGAGGATAGAATTATGGTCAGATTTGCCAAATGGAGGGCAAGGGAGAGCTTTGTATGCGTCTCTGTGTGTGGAGTAAAGGTGGTCTAGAATTTTTTTCCCTCTTGTTGCACATTTAGCATGCCGATAGAAATTAGGTGAAACAGATTGAAGTTTCCCTGCATTAAAGTCCCCGGCCACTTGGAGCGCCACCTCAGGTTGAGCGTTTTCCTCTTTGCTTATGGCGGTATTCAGCTCATTGAGTGTGGTTTTAGTGCCAGCATCAGTCTAAAAATATTCCGAAAAATACAGATGAAAACTCTCTAGGTAGATAGTGTGGTCTACAGCTTATTATGAGATACTCTACCTCAGATGAGCAAAACATTGAGACATCCTTAGATATCGTGCACCAGCTGTTGTTTACATAAATACATCGGCCCCGCCCTGTGTCTTACCAGAGGCTGCTATTCTGCCCTGCCGATAGAGTATATAACCTGCCAGCTGTATGTTCGTTCAGCCACAACTCTGTGAAACATAAGATATTACAGTTTTTAATGTCCCGTTGGTAGGATAAACGTGCTTTCAGTTCATCCCATTTATTTTCCAGCGATTGAACGTTAGCAGGACGGAAGGCTTGGGCAGAATAGCTACTCGTCGCCTGATCCTCACAAGGCACCCTGATCTTTTTCCGCGAAATCTGTGTTTCCTTCTCCAGCGAATAACGGGGATGCGGGCCTGTTTGGGTGTCTGTATTATATCCCTCCTGTCCGACTCATTAAAGAAGAACTCTACGTCCAGTTTGAGGTATGCAATCGCAGTTCTGATGTCCAGAAGCTCTTTGCGGTCATAAGAGACGGTAGCAGCAACATTATGTACAAAATAAGTTATAAACAATGCAACAAAAAAATTCAAATAGCATGGTTGGTTAAGAGCCGATAAGACGGCAGCCTTACCCTCCGGCGCCATCTTGATTCCTCATTTATCCTTGAGGAACCTCTGAATGCTGGAAGTATTATGATCCTGAAGCCAGAACATAGATCCTTAACAGTGTAGAACTGTGCTGTGGCACCTGGGCAGCTCACATGGCTTGAACCCCTCACAGTCCGCACTGACCTTGTGATTAGATGCTCTGCTACCTGGAATTGAAAGATAGTGGGTTTAGTAGCCTGTAATCATGGCAGAGGCAGCTGACTCTCTCTCCAGACCTTAGTGACACTCACACAGATTGGGTAATGGGCCTTGTGATGGTCCGGCATTCCGCTCAGTGGAGAAGGAAAAATGTGTCCAGATCCCCCTGCTCTCCAGTATTCAGCTCTGAGTCTCAGGCTGGGGTGGTGGAGGAGAGCGAGGGCCAGGTCATTTTTAAACACAGTTGTGAAAGCTTGGAGATGACTAAGTCCACACAACGGTCTGGTAGGATCTTTAATGAGTGCATCCTTGCTTGATTCCGCCTGGCCCTTTGTCTATATTGATTTATCACATTTAATTCATATAAAATATTCTGACTGTTATCTACATTGTAGCCCAAAATATTTATTGATGGAAATCAACTTTGAGGTGGAACCTGGGTGAGGATAATTTGTCTTGAATAAAGATGAGAAAGCTTTTTAGTGTGGAGGCAATATTCTTTCAATAACACACATTGTGTAAAAACTGGTATGCCATGTTCTGAGGTCTACAAACACCAAAAATTACCTGCGAGTCCAGCCAAGAGCATGACATAATAACAGAAATCATAATATTGGTTTCACAGACACAAAGCCCTATTCAGAGCGAGCGAGGAAGTTTGTTTTGGTAAGGAAAGACGTTTCCTGATTGAAAACCTGCCTTTACCGGATGCCATCATCCACACTTTGAGTCAAGGCTTTAGCAGCATTCCAAATGGATGACAATGGCTGTGTTGGAACATGTAATATAAGTACTTTGATCTGGCTGCCCAGGCGGAGGTTTCCTGAGAATAAGATGCACATTTAAATCTCTTACAGTCTGAGAGGAAATTACTCTCCACTGCACAGCCACTTTGATCACATCGCTACTACCACTAGAATCCCGGACTCTCTACCACTTTGTTTCATAATAGCATCAATTTACTGAATCATAGTTCCCACGTCTGTACTTGCATCTACCTACTGTCCTCCATGGGAAGGGAATATGAAAGAAAGGGTACACGGCTGATGCATGCTCATTCATTTGTTTCCACAATGTAGTTATTGATAAAATCATGGCTGGAGGAAGAAACGACAGTAGCTACATTTCCATCCAATTGCCCACAGATTTTTATGCAAATATTCGAAAAACCTGCATAAAGAAAATATGCGTATTTGGCCACCAGTGGTGTGTTTCCACCAAATCTGTGCGTGTTTTGACGTAGTGCACACAAAATGTCCTTTTCCACTTAAGTTTTCATGTACCGAATAAAAATCTGAAGTTCAATGTGTTTCCATTGTATTTTACTCCACCATAGTTTTGTCACAGAGGCTGTTGTGTTGAAAAACAAATGTGCCTACTCTGATTTTGGCACGTGCGCTCTAGCCAACAGCTCAAAGATAGAGTGCGGGTAGGCTGTGCGAGTAGGCTAGTCTACAAGATGATATTACTTTGAATAAGAGCAAGAATATGTTTATTTATCAAAAGTCAGTCAAGCATTGATCATGTCACCGGAATTAGTCCATCGATATTTATTGGAAAGGAGCATCAAGACCACCTTGCACTTTCACCACCCTGTGAAGTTCATTATCATTTATTTAATCTGTTTCCCTATGGAGCCAGATAGCAAAAGGTTCAACCAAAAGGTTGAACATGCAGTACCAGTCAAACGATGAAATAACACATATGGAATCATGTAGTAACCAAAAAAGTGTTAAACAAATCAACAAATATTTGATATTTGAGAATCCTCAAAGATGTCACCCTTTGCCTTGATGACAGCTTTGCACACTCTTGGCATTCTCTACACCAGCTTCATGAGGTAGTCACCTGGAATGCATTTCAATTAACAGGTGTGCTTTATTAAAAGTTCATTTGTAGAATGTCTTTCCTTCTTAATGCGTTTGAGCTAATCAGTTGTGTTGTGACAAGGTAGGGGTGGTATACAGAAGATAGCCTTATTTGGTAAAAGACGAAGTCCATATTATGGAAAGAACAGCTCAAATAAGCAAAGAGAAACAACAGTCCATCGTTAATTTAAGACATGAAGGTCAGTCAATCCGGAAAATGTCAAGAACTTTGAAAGTGCAGTCGCAAAAACCATCAAGCGCAATGATGAAACTGGCTCTCATGAGGACCGCCACAGAAAAGGAAGACCCAGAGTTACCTCTGTTACAGAGGATAAGTTCATTAGAGTTACCAGCCTCAGAAAATGCAGCCAAAATAAATGCTTCACAGAGTTCAAGTAACAGACACATCTCAACATCAAATGCTTAGAGGAGACTGTGTGAATCAGGCCTTCATGGTCAAATTGCTGCAAAGAAAAGACTACTAAAGGACACCAATAAGAGACTTGCTTGGGCCAAGAAAAACAAGCAATGGACATTAGAGCGATGGAAATCTGTCCTTTGTTCTGATGATTCCAAATTTGAGATTCTTGGTTCCAACCGCTGTGTCTTTGTATGATGCAGAGTAGGTGAACGGATAATCTCCGCATGTGTGGTTCCCACCGTGAAGCATGGAGGAGGAGGTGTGATGATGTGGGGGTGCTTTGCTGGTGACACTGTCTGTGATTTAGTTATAATTCAAGGCACACTTAACCAGCATTGCTGCCACACTATTCTGCAGCAATACGCCATCCCATCTGGTTTTTACTTAGTGGGACTATCATTTGTTTTTCAACAGGACAATGACCCAACACACCTCTAAGCTGTGTAAGGGCTATTTGACCAAGAAGGAGAGTGATGGAGTGCTGCATCAGATGACCTGGCCTCCACAATCACCTGACCTCAACCCAATTGAGATGGTTTGGGATGAGTTGGACTGCAGAGTGAAGGAAAAGCAGCCAACAAGTGCTCAGCATATGTAGGAACTCCTTCAAGACTGTTGGAAAAGCATTCCAGGTGAAGCTGTCGAGAGAATTTCAAGAGTGTGTAAAGCTGCCATCAAGGCAAAGGGTGGCTACTTTGAAGAATTTAAAATATTTGTTTAACACTATTTTGGTTACTACATGATTCCATATGTGTTATTTCATAGTTTTGATGTCTTCACTATTATTCTACAATGTAGAAAATAGTAAAAATAAAGAAAAACCATTGAATAAGTAGGTGTGTCCAACATTTTGACTGGTACTGTATATGATATGACTTTACTCGCCTAAAAACTATGGGTGGAAACGTGGTTAGTGAGGGGGAAATATTTCCTGTTGGCTGGATGACACAGACTCAGTGATCTCAATAGATGAGGATGTTATGGAGGCAGCTTGTGTAATGTTCGATTTTTGCATTGAGAACATGCTGAGAAGAGAGACAGAGTGAAAAATATATAAAGATTGAGAGAATAGGATATCAGAAAAGGTAAATGAAATGGGAAAGGTTAAAAGGAGATAAATAGAATGTGAGATTAGTGGAAAAAGATAGTAATAGGTGTGGGTGTTGAGAGATGATAAGTTTGGCATAAGAGAAGACATCAAGACGATGAATGGCTATTAAAACCCCCATAAGAAAATACTGCATTTTACTATAGAATACTGTAGTACTTACGATATAATTTTGTAGTAAACTGTCGAATCCTATACTACACACTGTAGTAGCACTCGATGGTGTAGTGCTTACTATAGAATTTTGTAGTATACTGAAGAATTCTATCCTACACACTGTAGTATCCCATTGATCATGTGGTGCTTACTTTAGAATTTTAGGTTCGATTGGACTGGGAGCTAGCTTTACTGCTAGCTGCTAGCTTTGTCGATGCCATTTTGATTTGAATACAGGTGTGCCAAGCTTGTAGCGTTATACCCAAGAAGACTCTAGGCTGTAATCGCTGCCAAAGGTGCTTCAACAAAGTACTGAGTAACGGGTCTGAATACTTACGTAAATGTGATATCAGTTTTTAACAAAGCAAAACTGTTTATTTATTATGGGGTATTGTGTGTAGATTGATGAGGAACATTTAAAAAAAAAAAATTTGGAAAAAGTCTGTAAAGTAGCAAAATGTGGATAAAATCAAGGGGTCTGAATATTTTCCAAAGGCACTGTATGTGTATGAAAACCATTATCACAACAATTTTTTTAATTCACATTCACCACCAAAACCAAGGTATGAATACTGTCGTGTGCATGTTTTGTTAAACATCTGTAGAATTACATTTTTGGGGATTCACAGACTTCACCATCCCTACACCTCTGATGAATATAACAGGAAACCTGTTTGACCATGCACTGTGTGAAAGAAAATTACGTATTTACATGATGTTTGATATTAATAGTTAACGATTATATACTTAACAAATAGTAAGACTTTCTGTTCTGTTTAATTATGTGTTTCTGTAATGAAATGGTTTCCACTCTAGCCTCCTGCAGTTAGTCTGGGCGTATGGTCAAGGAATATGGGTTTTGCTAGAGATGGCTTGAGCTGACAATGACTTCGTGATAAAACCTACAGCCGACATTCCATAGACAAGATGTGGTGTGTGTGACCCGAGATAGAGATAGCCTGGAAGAGTTTAGAACAATCCCTCACTGTCTCATCTTCCTGGTATCTGGGAAACTAAGCTGGGTTTTGGGTAAAACAACATCCCATGCACATAACCAGGAGATGGACCAAGGTGGCTTATGGGAGGGGTGGAACCAGCCTGACTAAGCATTTTTAGGTCCTATATAAGATCTCTGTTATTTCATTATCAGTTAACCTCTCTAGGGTACGTGAGACGGTAGCGTCCCACCTCTTCAACAGCCAGTGAAACTGCAGGGCGCCAAATTCAAAACAACAGAAATCCCAATATTAAAATTCCTCAAACATACATGTATTTTACACCATTTTAAAGATACACTTGTTGTAAATCCAGCCCCAGTGTCCGATTTCAAAAAGGCTTTACTACGAAAGCAAACCAAACGATTATGTTAGGTGAGTGCCTATTCACAGAATAACACAGCCATTTTTCCAGCCAAAGAGAGGATTCACAAAAAGCAGAAATATAGATAAAATGAATCACTAACCTTTGATGATCTTCATCAGATGACACTCATAGGACTTCATGTTACACAATACATGTATGTTTTGTTCGGTAAAGTTAATATTTATATCCAAAAATCTGAGTTTACATTGGCGCCTTATGTTCAGAAGTCACAAAACATCCTTCGATTTTGCAGAGAGCCACTTCAATTTACAGGAATATTCATAATAAACATTGCTAAAAGATACAACTGTTATGCATGGAATTTTAGATGCACTTCTCCTTAATGCAACCGCTGTGTCAGATTTCAAAAAAGCTTTACGGAAAAAGCAAACCATGCAATAACCTGAGTCGGCGCTCAGAGCCCAATCAAGACACAAATATAGCCGCCATATTATCCAGTCAACAGAAGTCAGAAGTAACATTATAAACATTCACTTACCTTTGATGATCTTCATCAGAATGCACTCCCAGGAATCCCAGTTCCACAATAAATGTTTGTTTTTTTCGATAATGTCCATAATTTATGTCCAAATTCCTCCTTGTTGTTCTAGCGTTCAGTACACTTTCCAAACTCACGACGCGCGGGCAGGTCCAGCGGAAAGTACGTACGAAAAGTTAAAAAAGTTATATTACAGTCCGTAAAAACATGACAAACGAAGTATTGAATCAATCTTTAGGATGTTTTTAACATAATTCTTCAATAATGTTCCAACCGGAGTATTCCTGTGTCTTCAGAATTGCGATGGAACAGAGCTCGCTCTCACGTGAACGCGCATGTTCAGAGCATGGTCACCTCATGGCAGACCTGACTCAGACGTGCACTTCAGAGTGTGCTGTCGACCAGCTTCATTATTGCAATAATTAATATTGATTAAAGATGATTGTTTGAATAATTGTCCAAGTCTCTCTCAGTATACATGTATTTCAACGACAACTGCAAAATCATTCTGGCTATGGATACGGAGAACATCAACATTCCCTGATCCACCTCTACACAGACGACACCATTCTGTATACATCTGGCCCTTCTTTGGACACTGTGTTAACACCTCTTACAGCTACCCTCCCCCTTCTTTCAATTTCCGCCTGAAGACATACCCAAATCTAACTGCCTCTAGCTCAGGCCCAGAAGCAAGGATATGCATATTCTTGGTACCATTTGAAAGAAAATACTCTGAAGTTTGTGTAAATGTGAATTGAATGTAGGAGAATATAACACAATAGATCTGGTTTAGATAATACAATGAAAAAAACATACGTTTTTTTCTTTCTAATTGTTGTATCATCATCTTTAAAATGAACAAGATAAAACAAACATTCAGATATGAATATGGGGACAATTTCAGTGAAAAACATAAGAGGGCAACAGTACTTGTGCAAAGTTTCAGAATGATAACTTCCAAAATGAGTGTGCTACATGACATTTATCATGAAGTCACCCAGGTGTCCCACACAAGTAGCCCAAATGTACCCAAGTGGCCAAATTGGTGAAGGTATACATTTTGAAACAAATAACTATATACAAAATACCAAAATGGTATTCTAACACACCCCCCCAAAAAATTGAGAAAAAAAAATGGAAGAAAAAAAGAAATGGGGAAAAAAAATATTGAAAGAAAAATAAGAAAAAAATATATACATTTACAAAATAACATGGGTAACTATTTACACACTTTCAATATTTGTAAGACCCTCAGTCCTCTATCAAATCAAATCAATTTATATAGCCCTTCGTACATCAGCTAATATCTCAAAGTGCTGTACAGAAACCCAGCTTAACCCCAAACAGCAAGCAATGCAGGTGTAGAAGCACGGTGGCTAGGAAAAACTCCCTAGAAAGGCCAAAACCTAGGAAGAAACCCAGAGAGGAACCAGGCTATGAGGGGTGGCCAGTCCTCTTCTGGCTGTGCCGGGTGGAGATTATAACAGAAGAGATTTTCAAACGTTCATAGATGACCAGCAGGGTCAGACACTAATAATCACAGTGGTTGTAGAGGGTGCAACAGGACAGCGCCTCAAGAGTAAATATTAACAGTTTACCTCTAGATGGCCCGGGAGGTGTGGAGCCAGAGACAGCAGGGGTCCAGCTGGATGAACCAGCTTCAGAGGGGGATGGACATGTTGGCACTGGGGGCTCCCATTCGGAGTCAGTGTCACTGTGAAAGAAAATGTTCAGTTAGAATAGTTTCACATATGAGCCCTGTATCAACAGGTATAATAAACAGATATATAGAGTACAGGGAACATAAAGTGCTGTTCCATTTCACTTTGGCCATTGTTGTGGGCCTGCCTCAAATAGGCTATTTCATGTGGGGGTGGGGTGGAGCGGCAGACACACGCATCTCGACCATGCTCCCTCTAATCCATAATATGTAGACTGAGTGGAGGAAGCATGCCGCTGGAGGAAGTATGGCCAATGTGTACTTTACACATTTCATTACATTTTTATATATTGCAAATAAAATGTAAAAACAATCACAAATAATATTTTATATTATTAATTTCAAACAACGGCATTAGCATGAGAAGAACTTACCAGTCCAAAACAATGTCCTCTCCGTTCCAAAAATATGCTTCCATTTGAGTCATGGTCGCTAACTGAGTCGTCTTCCAAAAGCATATGTTTCACTTTCACGATCAATTTCCTCTATAATTTTGTCTACATTCGTATATCTAGTCTTAGATTTAGCTTTCCCTGACTTATTCGCCATGATGTTTGATATATAAACAGCTGAAGATGCGTATTACCGAAATAGTGCTGTAGGTAACAAGCTTGGCTCCTTCCAGTATGAATCTTCAGTGGTGAAAGACCGTCTTTACGCCGGAGTTTACTACATGGGTTGGTCTTCCAACACAGAACCATTACATATTGCCGTTTACCTCTGCTCATTGGCTATCTACCCAGCTAGATTTCAAGACGATCAGTGGTCATTGCGTTAACTAACCTCCAAACGAGCTTCAATGCCATACAACACTCCTTCCGTGGCCTCCAACTGCTCTTAAACGCTAGTAAAACCAAATGCGTGCTTTTCAACCGTTCGTTGCCCGCACCCGCCCGCCCGACTAGCATCACTACTCTGGACGCTTCTGACCTAGAATATGTGAGCTTCAATGCCATACAACACTCCTTCCGTGGCCTCCAACTGCTCTTAAACGCTAGTAAAACCAAATGCATGCTTTTCAACCGTTTGCTGCCTGCACCCGCCCGCCCGACTAGCATCACCACCCTGGACGGTTCCGACCTAGAATATGTGGACATCTATAAATACCTAGGTGTCTGGCTAGACTGTAAACTCTCCTTCCAGACTCATATTAAACATCTCCAATCCAAAATCAAATCAAGAATCGGCTTTCTATTTCGCAACAAATCCTCCTTCACTCACGCCGCCAAACTTACCCTAGTCAAACTGACTATCCTACCGATCCTCGACTTCGGCGATGTCATCTACAAAATAGCTTCCAATACTCTACTCAGCAAACTAGATGCAGTTTATCATAGTGCCATCCGTTTTGTTGCTAAAACACCTTATACCACCCACCACTGCGACCTGTATGCTCTAGTCGGCTGGCCCTCGCTACATATTCGTCGCCAGACCCACTGGCTCCAGGTCATCTATAAGTCCATGCTAGGTAAAGCTCCGCCTTATCTCAGTTCACTGGTCTCGATAACAACACCCACCCGTAGCACGCGCTCCAGCAGGTATATCTCACTGATCATCCCAAAAGCCAACACCTCATTTGGCCGCCTTTCCTTCCAGTTCTCTGCTGCCTGTGACTGGAACGAATTGCAAAAATCGCTGAAGTTGGAGACTTTTATTTCCCTCACCAACTTTAAACATCTGCTATCTGAGCAGCTAACCGATCACTGCAGCTGTACATAGTCCATCTGTAAACAGCCCACCCAATTTACCTACCTCATCCACTTACTGTTTTTCTTTATTTACTTTTATGCTCTTTTGCACACCAGTATCTCTACTTGCACATGTTCATCTGATGATTTATCACTCCAGTGTTAATCTGCTAAATTGTAATTATTCGCTCCTATGGCCTATTTATTGCCTACCTCCTCATGCCTTTTGTACACAATGTATATAGACTCATTTCCCCCCCTACTGTGTTATTGACTTGTTTATTGTTTACTCCATGTGTAACTCTGTGTTGTTGTCTGTTCACACTGCTATGCTTTATCTTGGCCAGGTCGCAGTTGTAAATGAGAACTTGTTCTCAACTAGCCTACCTTGTTAAATAAAGGTGAAATAAAAAATAAATAAATAAATTGTCCTGAAGGAAGGTGAACCTCCGTCCCAGTCTCAAATCTCTAGAAGACTAAAACAGGTTTCCATCAAGAATTTCTCTATATTTAGCGCCATTCATCATTCCTTCAATTCTGACCAGTTTGCCAGTCCCTGCCGATGTAAAACATCCCCACAGCATGATACTGCCACCACCATGCTTCACTGTGGGGATGGTGCTCTCGGGGTGATGAAAGGTGTTGGGTTTGCGCCAGACATAGCGTTTTCCTTGATGGCCAAAAAGCAACATTTTAGTCTCATCTGACCAGAGTACCTTCTTCCATATGTTTGGGGAGTCTCCCACATGTCTTTTGGTGATCACCAAACGTGTATGCTTATTTTTTCTTTAAGCAATGGCTTTTTTTCTGGCCACTCTTCCGTAAAGCTCAGCTCTGTGGAGTGTATGGCTTAGTGGTTCTATGGACAGATATTCCAACTCTGCTGTGAAGCTTTGCAGCTCCTTCAGGGTTATTTTTGTTCTCTTTGTTGCCTCTGATTAATGCCCTCCTTGCCTGGTCCGTGAGTTTTGGTGGGCGGCCCTCTCTTGGCAGGTTTGTTGTGGTGCCTTATTCTTTCAATTTTTTAATAATGGATTTAATGGTGCTCCGTGGCATGTTCAAAGTCTCTGATATTTTTTTATAACCCAACCCTGATCTCTACTTCTCCACAACTTTGTCCCTGACCTGTTTGGAGAGCTCCTTGGTCTTCATGGTGCCGCTTGCTTGGTGGTGCCCCCTGCTTAGTGGTGTTGCAGACTCTGGGGCCTTTCAGAACAGGTGTATATATACTGAGATCACGTGACAGATCATTTGACACTTAGATTGCACACAGGTGGACTTTATTTAACTAATTATGTGACTTTTGAAAGTAATTGGTTGCACCAGATCTTATTTAAGGGCTTTATAGCAAAGGAGGTGAATACATATATATATATATATTTTTTTTTATTGAAACATGTTCTCTTTTTCATTTCACTTCACCAATTTGGTCTATTTTGTGTATGTCCATTACATGAAATCCAAATTAAAATCCATTTAAATTACAGGTTGTAATGCAACAACATAGGAAAAACACCAAGGGGGATGTATACTTTTGCAAGGCACTGTAAGGTGCGACAGGCTAGGAATCCCATTTTTATGTCAGTGTTTTCTTGGGCACCCTTATTAGGGGAGGACATGCAGCAAATGTATAAAAGCACCCCTTGGTCATGTTCAGGTGAGAGCTTTGTACCAGGAAGGTCCTTTGTGTGTACAGACTGTATGGCGGTGTTGCTGTTAGTTTATTTTTGTGAGCAACAATTTTGTGACCATGCTGTCTTGAAGAGATTTTGGGGGTTTGGTCAATTGTTCTGAATGGTATGTGATTTTATTAATGTGTGACAATATTCAAGATAAGTATTTCGTAAAGCCACTACAATAATGTCCTTTTGTTTTCAGTTAGTTTGTTTGGAGAGGTTTTGCTGGTTTGAAGTCCAGGCAGTTTGTTGGCAGTGCCCTCCAATAAGGTGCCTGTCTTTAACTAAAGTAATTTGTATTTCAAAAATACCTATTGTTTATGTAAATTAAGTGGTTAAATGTTTATTTTCTACCATCAGAAGAACATTATTGTTTGTCACTGTTTTGGCCATCTTGTGAACTTTGTCAGCTGAATCTTTGTGAAAGCAGTTGTGTATTTCAGAAAGTTATCTCGTGGAAGTAACAGATGCAAGAAGTCATTTTTGTGTACTTTTGGTAATGTGTATTATTTATGTCAAACAAACAAACCTAATTCTCTCAGCTTGTTTATATCAGACTCTACTGCCTTTAATGGGCCTAGAACTTGTTTAAGATGTATAATTGCAACGCAAATTGTTTATTTCTGCTGTCTGGTCTGTTTATTTGCTCAGCACTGTTGATTCAATTCAATGGGTGGCCTGTCATGAACCTGTCTTATATTCTGGTTGAGGTGTTCTCCTCATTAAACAGTAACTGGCATAGTCTGGTAGTTGTGCCATTTTAGCTAACCCTAGGCGGCAGTAGTTACAACAATATACTACAGTCAATACTACAGTAAAGTCCGCAAAAACACGACAGTGAATAATACTACAGTAATCAGAGATTATTAAAGGAAAGCCAGCCACAACGCAGACACTGACAACTCGCTTCCGGAGAAGCTAAACACCTTTGAGGAAAACACTAAGCCGCCACCTCTGCCCACAAGGACCGTGAGCTCTCATTCTTCGTGGTCAACGTAAGACATTTAAACCCTCCCAAGGCTGCCAGCCCAGACGGCATCCCAAGTCGTGTCCTCAGCATGTGCAGACCAGCTGGCTGGAGTGTTTACGGACATATTAAATCTTTCCCTATCCCAGTCTGTTGTCCCCACTTGCTTTAAGATGTCCACCATTGTTCCCGTACCCAAGAAAGCGAAGGTAACTGAACTAAATGACTATTGCCCCGTAACACTTCTGTCATCATGAAGTGCTTTGAGAGGCTAGATAAACATCATATCACCTCTACCTTACCCGACACCCTAGACACTACAGTTGTGGCAAAAGTTTTGAGAATGACACAAATATTAATTTCAAACAAAGTTTGCTGCTTCAGTGTCTTTAGATATTTTTGTCAGATGTTACTATGGAATGCTGAAGTATAATTACAAGCATTTCATAAGTGTCAAAGGCTTTTATTGACAATTATATGAAGTTGATGCAAAGAGTCAATATTTGCAGTGTTGACCCTTCTTTTTCAAGATCTCTGCAATCCGCCCTGGCATGCTGTCAATTAACTTCTGGGCCACATCCTGACTGATGGCAGCCCGTTCTTGCATAATCAATGCTTGGAGTTTGCTAGAATTTGTGGGTTTTTGTTTGTCCACCCGCCTCTTGAGGATTGACCACAAGTTCTCAATGGGATTAAGGTCTGGGGCGTTTCCTGGCCATGGACCCAAAATATCGATGTTTTGTTCCCCGAGCCACTTAGTTATCACTTTTGCCTTATGGTGCTCCATCATGCTGGAAAAGGCATTGTTCGTCACCAAACTGTTCCTGGATGGTTGGGAGAAGTTGTTCTCGGAGGATGTGTTGGTACCATTCTTTATTCATGGCTGTGTTCTTAGGCAAAATTGTGAGTGAGCCCACTCCCTTGGCTGAGAAGCAACCCCACACATGAATGGTCTCAGGATGCTTTACTGTTGGCATGACACAGGACTGATGGTAGCGCTCACCTTGTCTTCTCCGGACAAGCTTTTTTCCGGATGCCCCAAACAATCGGAAAGGGGATTCATCAGAGAAAATGACTTCACCCCAGTCCTCAGCAGTCCAATCCCTGTACCTTTTGTAGAATATCAGTCTGTCCCTGATGTTTTTCCTGGAGAGAAGTGGCTTCTTTGCTGCCCTTCTTGACACCTCCAAAGGTATTCGCCTCACTGTGCGTGCAGATGCACTCACACCTGCCTGCTGCCATTCCTGAGCAAGCTCTGTACTGGTGGTGCCCCGATCCCGCAGCTGAATCAACTTTAGGAGACGGTCCTGGCGCTTGCTGGACTTTCTTGGGTGCCCTGAAGACTTCTTCATAACAATTGAACCGCTCTCCTTGAAGTTCTTGATGATCCGATAAATGCTTGATTTAGGTGCAATCTTACTGGCAGCAATATCCTTGCCTGTGAAGCCCTTTTTGTGCAAAGCAATGATGACGGCACATGTTTCCTTCCAGGTAACCATGGTTGACAGAGGAAGAACAATGATTCCAAGCACCACCCTCCTTTTGAAGCTTCCAGTCTGTTATTCGACCTCAATCAGCATGACAGAGTGATCTCCAGCCTTGTCCTCGTCAACACTCACACCTGTGTTAACGAGAGAATCACTGACATGATGTCAGCTGGTCCTTTTGTGGCAGGGCTGAAATGCAGTGGAAATGTTTTTTGGGGAGATTCAGTTCATTTGCATGGCAAAGGGGGACTTTGCAATTAATTGCAATTAATCTGATCACTCTTCATAACATTCTGGAGTATATGCAAAATTGCCATCATACAAACTGAAGCAGCAGACTTTGTGAAAATTAATATTTGTGTCATTCTCATAACTTTTTGCCACGACTGTACAATGTGCATACCGTCCCATCAAATCCATGGAAGACGCAATAGCCATCACACAGCCCTATCCCACCTGGACAAGAGGAATACCTACGTAAGAATGCTGTTCATTGACTACAGCTCAGCCTTCAACACCATAGTACCCTCCAAGCTCATCATAAAGCTTGAGGCCCTGGGTCTGAACCCCTCCCTGTGCAACTGGGTCCTGGACTTCCTAACGGTCCGACCCCAGGTGGTGAAGGTAGGCAACAACACCTCTGCCACGCTGATCCTCATCACGGGGGACGCACAAGGGTGTGTGCTCAGCCCCCTCCTATACTCCCTGTTCACCCATGACTGCGTGGCCACGCACATGTCCAATTTAATCATCAAGTTTGCTTATGCCACAACAGTGTTAGGCCTGATTACCAACTATGATGAGGTAGCCAACAGGAAGGAAGTGGCAGCTCTGGCAGAGTGGTGCCAGGAAAATAACCTCTCCCTCAATGTCAACAAAATGAAGGAACTGATCGTTGACTTCAGTAGACAGCAGAGAGAGCACATTGACGGGGCCACAGTGGAGAAGGTGAAAAGCTTCAAGTTCCTCTGTGTGCACATCAATGACAACCTTAAAGGGTCCATTCACACAGACCGTGTGGTGAATAAGGCGCAACAGCGCCTCTTCAATCTCAGGAAATTTGGCTTGGCTCCTAAGACCCTCAATAACTTTTACAGATGCACCATTGAGAGCATCCTGTCGGGCTGTATCACCGCCTGGTACGGCAATTACACCGTCCGCAACCACAGAGCTCTCTATAGGGTGGTGCAGTCAGGCCAACGCATCACCGGGGACACACTGCCTGCCTTCCAGGACATCTACAGTACCTGGTGTCACAGGAAGACCAAGAAGATCATCAAAGATCTCAGCCATCCGAGCCACGGCCTGTTCACCCGGCTACCATCTAGAAGGCGGAGACTGTACAGGTGCATCAAATCTGGGACCGAGAGACTGAAAAATGGTACCAACCTCCAGGCCATCAGACTGTTAAATAGTCACCACTAGCCGGCCACCACCCAGTACCCTGCACTGAAGCTTAGGGACTACTTCCCTAGGTACATAGTAATTGAATACTGGTCACTTTAATAATGTTAACATACTGTTTTACCCTCTTCATACGTATATACTGTGTTCTAGTCAATGCTCATCCTATATAGCTACTGCTGCACACACCTTTTCTATGAATATACTATCCATACTGTTTATTCAAACCATTAAATACATAAATATATACACAGAGTATACAAAATATTAGGACCACCTGCTCTTTCCTTGACATAAACTGACCAGATGAATCCAGGTGAAAGCTATGATCCCTTATTGTCACTTGTTAAATCCACTTCAATCAGTGTAGATTAAAGAAGTATTTTTAAGACTTGAGACAATTGAGACATGGATTGAGTATGTGTGCCATTCAGAGTTTGATTAGGCAAGACACAAGATTTAAGTGCCTTTGAACGCGGTATGGTAGTAGGTGCCTGGCGCACCAGTTTGAGTGTATCAAGAACTGCAACGCTGCTGGGTTTTCACGCTCAACCGCTTCCCCATGTGTATCAAGAATGGTCCACCACCCAAAGGACATGGAGCCAACTTGACACAACTGTGGGAAGCATTGGGGTCAACATGGGCCAGCATCATGTGGAAAGCTTTCAACACCTTGTAGAGTCCATGCCCCGACAAACTGAGGCTGTTCTGAGGACAAAAGGGTGTGTAACTCAATATTAGGAAGGTGTTCCTAACGTTTTGTACACTCAGTGTATATATATATATATATATATATATATATATATATATACTATATACATTTATATTCCGGACTCTGACATTGCTCGTTCTGATATTTCTTAATTTCTTAATTTTTATCATTGCTTTGTATTTTTAGGTATTTCTGCAACAAGCATTTCACTGCACCTGCGATAATATCTGCGAAATATGTGTACGCACACATACAGTGAATGCTGTAGTCATGTCCGTAAAAATTGTACAGTGAATACTATAGTATATAAATATAGTAATACTACAGTATTTAGACCATAGTATAATATAGTATTTTTTTCATGTGGGAATAGAGAAAATATTGCAAGAGAAGAAAATGTAAGAGTTGGAGAAAAACAGAGAGGGACAAACTAGGGGAGAAGAGAGAGATATCCATACATATCAAAACAGGCATGCTTATTTATTTGGCCGTGCTCTGATGAAGACTCAGTGAAGAGCCAATGTGCTCAGAAGAAGTCTTCTCTGTTTCTGTCTGGAAGTAGGAATGGAAATAACTGCATAATTAGATAGACCAATCACTCAGGAACCACAAGAGAAGGGAAATATGTAGAAATCAGAATATTTACCAATGCGATGCCTGCCCCCCACAAATATGTTTGTTGTAACAGTCTCGAGGAACAGATGATGCTCTGGTTTCTCAAGCAGTTATGTTTCAAATGTCTGACTGTCTCTGTCAACATCTTTAATATTCTGCAGCTGAATTGTGCCATTCTAGCATAGGAACACATTTGTTTTGCTACCAAGGGGAACCGCACCCCTTCCCACAGCATCTCTATTCTCTCACATCCCTCTGTTTATTTGTTTACTTCTATCTCCCTCCACCTCCACCTCTCTCACTCTTTCTCTCTCTGTCTCTCTTTCTCTCACTTCCCTCTCTCTGTCTGTCCGACACTCGCAGTGTCTCTATCTGTTAAATTGGACAAGGCTTTGTTCTCTGAGACAGGTTACAGTAAGAGCAATCAGCACTATGATGTACATTCTGTCAGAAACTTTATGGAACTATAATAATGGACCATTAACATAGAAATGAAAGCTTTATTATGCAGAGATATTTATGGAATTTGACTGCAGGAGCTTGCTATTCACAAAAACAGAAACACTTATTTACACACACACACACACACACACACACACACACACACACACACACACACACACACACACACACACACACACACACACACACACACACACACACACACACACACACACACACACACACACACACACACACACACACACACACACACATGCAGTAAACACGCACATGCACGTCTACAGTACACACACAAAGATGCACACAAGAGAGCCATATTAGGCACTTAGACAAGTTTAAAAAGTGTTTTAATGTGGTAGGCTGACAGGCATCTGACAGGTGCTTCCGAGTGAGTGCTCTTCTCTAACCCTCTGGTGAGAACACACTGCAGCTTCTAGCCCCTGGTTCATTCTAGAGGAGCTCCCCTCTGATCAGAACATGGCAGCATTTAGACAGTCCGGGCTCTGTCTCTCCTCAAATGTTACAATAAGATACTGACTGCCTTCTCTGCCAAATCACATTGTGCCTCCCCTGTGATTGCTCTCTCTTTCTCTGTCTCTTGGTCTCTCTCTTTCTCTCTCTTCTATAAATGTAAATGAGGGTAATTGTCAAGCACATGGACTGACATGAGATTCAAATTGCTCCTTAAATGGCTCATAAACAGCTGTCGTTAGTGTAGGTGTTTGTCAGTGTAATGATGCTACCAATGAAAGAACATAGTGATCAGAGGTAAAGTGGGTCCACCAGAGCCAAGTTAAAACCTCAAACATTATATAGAAACTACTCTCTGCTTTATCGTTGCTTCTCAATTTCACCAGACACGATCAAACACATGGCAACATTAAACCACACAAAGTAAGACCAGCAACAATAACAGACAGTTCTCAGCCAGCTGCTGTCAGAATCAAAATGATCCGATTAAGGGCTTTTTTCATAATGATCAACTCCGCCACACTTCCTGTACAGTGAATGTATAGCTTGACTCGTGTCTTTGTCTCTTCTTTTCTCCATCTGTCACAGGCCTGATAATGAGAGTCAGTGTTTCCTCTCCATGCTCTAATCCTCCTGCTCCCTCTCTCCCTCCAGCTCTCCCCAGTCTATCAGGTCACCTCTCTGACACCTGTCAAGATGGTAATGATGCTGAGGTGTGTGAAGTGTGTCTCCTTCTGCACTGCTCGGGTGATGAGTTGCCATGATGTCATTAGGAATGGAACAGCCATGGTGGAGCCATGCTGGAGAGACACGGAGGAGCCTGGGACTGTTGCTCTCCTGTTCCTGGAGTCCCTGGAGAAATAGCATGGCGAACCGTGGCGCCGCAGCTCTGAGATGAGGATAATAAGTGCCCATTAATGGACATTTACCGTTGTTCATCAGATATGGATCTCAATGCTTCTCGTCATTCACTGGGTAAGGGAAAGAAAGACACTGACATGGGTAGAGAAGCTGTCAGTTTACTCTTGAAGATGAGAGTGAGCTTTTGATAAGTGCATACCTGTAATAGGGTTAGAATGTCAGAAACAATTGCAGTGTGCTTAGTCAGGAGCAATTACGTGCAATTGTTTTAAGGCCTCCTTTCATACCATGACATTGGATGTATCTTTCGATCAGAGCTCCAAAAACCTTTACTTTAAAGGGGCAATCTGTGATTGACATATCCATTTTTAAATGTATTTTATATAGCCATTGATTCTTGAAGAATATAACTTATAAATGCCTCATGAGCTAAGTTCAACAGTCGTACTCCATCAGAAATCAAAATATAAGCTTTTTTTACTCCATTGTTTGTAAACAATGCAATTGTAAACAAACACTGCATAGCTTCAAAACATGGTGAAAGGATCATTTTGATCTCAGGGATGTTCAGTCCTTGTATCCATAGCTTTGTATATACATTTTAGAGCGGTTACATTCCTCCAGCCCCATACCCCACCTGTTTACTAAAACAGAAGTGGGGTAGCAGCTTTGTTGTTGTTTGACCTGCAGATTACCCCTTTAAGCACATTTTCTCCAATGTGAACGTACTGTATTCTTCGCACGCCTGATGAAACTTATACTGCTTGTGGACCACTCAGAAAGTCTGGTCTTATAGCTGAGAAGGTATTTTGCTGGTGCAAACTAATGGCAGAAACAACATAAGCTCTCATCTATTAGGATCCAATCACGCGTCCGCCCGGCCCGGTATCGAGCGAGGAACACGAGACACAGGAAAGGTGGCGGAAGCTGCGGATGAGGGCTGTTGACTTTCATCCCTCTCTGTCTCCAGTATTGAATGGAAACACTCTTCACAGGATATGCAGGCAAGATGAATGGCTCTGCTGTTCCTCTCAGCAAATCCAAGCATTGTAATTCAAGGTGTATTAGACGAGTCAAGGCCTGGTGAGAAAATCTCTCAGACACCCTTCTCATTGCTTTATAGCATCCTCATTTTAAAGTAGAAGTGCCACAGGAAAAGAGTTCTATTGAGCATTGATCTACTCCTGAATGTTCCTCCCAGTGTACTTTCCCTACGGCAACGATGGCATCATCTGCATGCCTACTTACAAATGATAGAGAAGGAGTTTTTCAAGATATGAATGATGAAAGTAAATGATAGGGAAAAGGAGAATAATGAGAGAAACCGATCAATCGAGAGCGAGAGAGAGAGAGAGAGAGAGACCATTTGGAAATAATTAAGACAGAAAAGACATGACATAATTCCTCACACCAACTCAATGTGAGGTGATCCTCTCCCGGCTGATCTCTGTCAAGACAAGGACCTCATATCTCACAGACTCTCTCCATCAGCCACCCTCTCCCTCCATCTATCTCTCCCCTTACCTACGTTGGCCTCTAGACCCCCCTGGGGCACATTCAGGTTCACTGCTCACATACACACAGAGAGATAAGTTGACACTGGGTGTGAATCGGAGCCTTTTCATCTCCTGATTGAAACATCAAGTTCCTCACACACACGGTCTATCCAGAATAGGAATACAAAAAAACAGGCTGGTTTAAAGCCCAGGGCCATTACCCCTCTTTCATCCCCACCACAGAGCATCAGCGAGCCACCAAAAGGTCAGCTCAGCATGGCATCAAGATTCACTATAAAAGATCAATAGGACAGGGAGGATAAAGTTATGATTGGCTCTGCAGTGGAAGCCTATAGTCCTGCATTAATCCTGGCATTAGGCAATGATAAACACAGTTGAGAAGTGGGTTTTCACTGAGTTTCTCATTTAAGGGGTCCTGTATTTATTTACATATCTAAAGTCTATTGCTGTAAGAAAATCTAGTATACTATGAAAGCAAAGGTTGAGTATTCAACCCTACACAGGAGCACACATACAGTAAGTCCTCTTTGGCAGCTGCAGTAGGCCCACTCCCAAGCTTTTCATGTTGAAAATTCTACAATAATACACGGAGTGTACAAAACATTAACAATTACCTGGAGACATTTTCCCCTACTGCTGTTGCCTACCTTGTAGTATATATAAACCAGAGCTCACAATGCCTAGTTCTGGAATAGAAATATAATGACTAGAACTCATTTTACATCTGTGGTGCTCAGTGACTGGGATTCACTGATAGAAGCAGGAGGCCAGTGTGGGAGGGCCTGTATTGGCTGAATGCTTGCTGTAGGTGTCTCCACATCTGTGTGTTTTCATCTTGGGACCAATTTCCTCTTAATATTCCAGGGTGTTTCTCTATGATCTGTCTGTCTGACCATGGCATTCCATGGGCAGATAGCTGGCAGGGGGAGGCTGGAGGCTGGAGCCTTTAGCTCTATGTGGGGCTGGAGTCTGGAGTCTGTGCTGCTGCTACTGCTCAGCTTCATGGGAATCATGTCTCCCCTCAACACATTCATATTTCATAATAATGCTGAAGTTCCGCAATGCCACTCACTGCTTAACTACTTTCATAATTACAGGCTCTTCAAACGTGTGCCAGCCATCTAATTGGAAGATGAGTTAACATGCGTGACGTTAAGTGATTTTTATTTTCAGGCTACCAATTGAGTGGAGGGCTCTATCATGCCCTTGCTCCTGCATGCACACACGCACGCATGCAGACAAAGACAGACAGACTCGTCTTTATTCACTCCCCATTCTGTGAAAAGTTCAAATTTACCCTGAGTATAGGTTTATTTCAGCAATAAATTATCAAACACACTCCACTGATTTAATTACAAGAATGTATAAACTCTGTTGTTTTTCTTTAATTACTTGAATACCCACACTATCAATTTACTTGCTGCGTTTAATTGCAGAACTGTGAGAGCTGGGGTTTTCGTCTAAGGCTTGGCGAACCAATTGTTAATTGAACGGGTACGAACATAAACGTTCATGATATTCTATTAAATGCATCCTTTGTAGGAGAAGAACAAACAATGGAATTGATTAGAACGTCTTTTTGCTCATTCGAGACAAAGGAAATCATTAAAACAGGAGCGCGCACATACACACATACACACACACACACGCACACAATCACTAACAAACACTCTCACACTGACACTATAGCAACTGTAGAAGACTTTACCTTCAACTTAGAAGTGAACAAACTGCCCTCAGCACCTTGATGCCACAAATATTATGACTTAAGAAATTGTTGTTTCGATGTTGTTTTGTTGGTGAACCACAGATACCTTTAAAAGCCATCAAACAGAAGTACAGTATGTCACACAAGTGTCAACACTGTACCACTGGGAGGTATACACACCATTCTGTATGACCATAAAGTCATTGTTTGATTAATTGGCTTTGCACATGTTCACTTTATATTGGATATGTTCACTTTAGTCAATTGTGCCGTTTTCTCATGGAAGAGATCCAAAACTACCAGTACCAAAGTTACTGCAACTCTATGCCAGAATTACTCAGAGGAAGAAAGGGACATCTCAAACGATAGAATACAATAGAAAGGACCTTACTCCATGTAGGGGAACCAACACAATACTACTCACACATAAACACCTGGCTTACGCCAATGTCACCATATACAGGGGCAACCTTCATCCACTGGCACACTAGCACAGCACCACCAGCAGTGGCTTGGTTTGACAGACACCAGGAGCTCATCAGTCATTCATTTTTAGTGTCCCTCATCCTGTCTGTGTACAGCACTTGCAGTCCCCACGCTACCGCCTTGATTTATCATACAGCTCTGCTGCTAAGTGGAGCGATAATGACAATTTTGCACCAATCTTTCTCCCTCCCTCCCTCTCTCTCTCCCTCTCTCCTTGGTTACCCGTCTATCTGAGAGAGAAGTAAATCAAGTTTACATCATGCTCAGCCAGGCTCTCGCTGGAGTAACGGATGCAGCTCTCTTCAGGCGGGGAGAGGAAGAGACGCACTGGGGAGGAATTGGATGTTGTGTTAGCTGTTGTTCCACTCTGTTCCTTCTCTCCATGTTCACAGAGACACCATTCAGTGTGGTTATCAGGCAGAGCAGAGAAAGCACCAGGGATTATGTCTTACAGTTGATTCCAGAGTTATTTGGTCTTGGCAAAGATGTATTGATGCAGGAATTCCGCCAGGCTCCCCTACTCCTCCCAATCAGAAGACACAGGGACGCTGTGATAGTGACTTGGACTGGGTCCCGGAAACATAAAGATCAGCCCTAATTCTCAGGACAGTACTGCCTCCTAAAATCCTAATATCAGTGTTAGGTTTCTTAGTTGAATGGATCCAATCACATGGCTCCTCAGTTCCTCCCTAAATCATACAGGGAAGTAGAACTGGCCCAGGCCCATCATCAGTATACTGATTGTCTAAGTGGTTGAGATTGTGCTGTGGCCTAGCTGACCTGGGTTCAGTGGCTGGTCTTTAGCCATCAGCTGATATTACAGAGCTCCTAAGGAGACACTGGCCAGATTTAAAAGCCTCTGCAGACGGAGGAAGCAGCAAATCGCTTCCATCTTAGGGTTTGATATGCTTTTTTTTCCTTTCTCGTTTGGTTTGACATGTTCTGATGTCCACACGGAGCCGGAGCATGTCGAGATGTGAGCTCCAGCGAGACAAGCCGTTTAAAACGTTGCCAGGAGAAAGGGAGCCGAGACGAGAAGCAGAGATGAAACAGGCGCCGAGCTCTTTCTGTTTTTCTCTTTTTTCAACTCGCTGTGTGAGGAGGCAATGCAGCACCTCATGCTCATTACCTTAGATGCTTTCATCAGCTGGGTATGAAACAGCCATTTTGCTCCATCTCCTCTGCCTCTCCTCCCTCTCCTTGTCTCCCCCTCTGGAACAGGATTACAGAGCCTTGTAGTACCATCCGCAGCCCTTTGATTCCTCTGCTGCTTACTGATCACAACAACATTTAAACTGGGATCATGTTCAAATAGGGAGAAAATGCATTCATGCATTCCAAATGACTCTACTCGGTCTGTGCTCAGCTTCTACACGCCAGAGGGTGTTTAAGTGCCATTTTGTGGTCTAATTCAATGTTCATTCTTCTATTTCTGTTGCTAACGAAGATGGTGGAGCCACAGATCATAGAATAGAGGGGATGATCCAAGTCATCAACATCCCTGGTGGAGTAGTCACAAGGCTACTGTAACAAAACAAACACTTGGGTAGCATTTGACAAACTTGCTAAGTTTGGTGGTAATGAATGATCTGTAACACATATCCACACCTGTCTGGGAGCTAACATGCTGAAATGAGGAGATAAAGGTTACCAACAACAAAACCATCACCCCAAAGTGAGTGTGAAGGCATCTCATTTTTACACAGTTACACCTGACAACATATATTTTAAAGATCCAAATATCATACAGGATGAGTGTTAGTACCTCTGGAGGGAGATGCCATTTCAAATGGATGGAGTGTGATATCCCAGCCACTCCAATCTGTCCAACCCAGGGAGTCGCAGTGATAACACCCACTTAAATCTACCAAAACACTGCCATCCACAGACACCCTCTTGGCCTGCCACAGGTTCATTGTCTGGGATTACTAAAGCCATGCTTTTAGTGGACGACCTGCTGCTGACCCTCTCCCAAAACTTCCCATTACTGATCAGACCGGTAAGCACATCTCAAACCGTCACTGATGGAGGAACTGAGAGGTGTTTTTCTGTTATTTTGTCCTAGTTTTTTTATCTCTCCTGCTCCTTCTTTGGCTCACACAGAGCCACACCACCTCACTTTTTTGTAAGTCTCAATCTTGCAACCTTATTGCAGGGCCTACAGTTTGACTGAACTGCACATAGTGGCTGTAATCTTTTCTTTTTTTACAACTTATTTTCCGCCAGATGGGATATTACCTGTTATTTTCCAGATATTCTAGGATCCCCAGCAGCAACATCTAGATAGCAAGCAATACATTTAAAATAGCCCTGAAATGGACAGCAGAACAGGCTGTTTTCTCAACACCATTGCCACAGGTGTGACCAGAGCCTTAATTGCATGCTACCTTGGTTGGAGAACTTGCTAACTGAATTATGGATCCTGTGATTTCATTTTGCTGACCTTTCCTTTAAATACTGTCTCTTTTTATTTTACTTTTTTTGTTGTGTTTGAGGTGTGGCTGCCTGGGGGAAGATGCAGGTAAGAGGGAAGTTTGACCAGAAGGCTGACAAATGCTGACTGAGTTTGAGAGTGTTATTGGATGTTTTTGTTGATACGATCTAAGCTGAAATGTTTAGTTAGTACTTCCCTCGAACCTGCACCAGAAGCTGTATTTTTGTGTAATTGTGTATGTGACCTTTTTTGATCAGGCTCAAAAGGAAGGAAATAAAACAGGTGAACTTGATGCATGTCTAGCAATTCATTATTTTGCCACTCAACCCAAACTGGGAACCTGCAGAGCTCCCCATGCTCTTGTTTAAACCTGGGGTGACGTAGTTTGGCAGCCTAACAGTATGAGAAGCATTTTAGCTAGAGCAGCTGTGTCCTTTAGAGCCTTTGTTCTGTTGCTTCCGCTGTGCAATGCCTCATTGAATAATGCATTGTTTTTTTAAATGTTTTTTAACATTTTTATTAAAACAGTCAATTTAACCCTTTACACTTGGGAATTGGCCTATATGGATAGGGCTAAATTGAAATGTTATGGGGGAAATAATTTGACAAGTTGAGTACACAACAGTTCACCTGACACAACTGAATCCAAACACTGTTTTTATGTGCATTTTATATTTACTGTATTTTTGCTGCATTAGTTAATGAAATCTGAAAATACTCTAGATACATTTTCTAACCTGATAAGAATATTTCAGGAACATGTGGGGTAGGTGCAACAAAACAGTGTTTGAGTAAGATGACTAACTGGTGTCTCCAAGTGTGCACAGTCATTTCAATGCACTTGTAGGACAAATCAACTATATAAGGTGTTTTTTTATTATGTTGAGCTCTCCTTGTTGTGCCATTGAGGAACTAGAGCAAGCACATGTTTTGTTTGGAACACACCCCTGCCATTCCACAATTACTGTTTATGCAATTCAAAAACTGCCCATTGTAAATTGCAGTCTGGGTCAGATGAGCATCATTTGAAACCTTGTTCTATTGCCAACATGACTAGCAAAGTTATCATATGATCTTCGTGTTAAGGGAAATTCAGAGAAACCAATTGTAATGTTGGTCCTCATAGAAGTGATGTGCGTGTTCAGAATTTCCTTCACTCAGACCATATTTGCAGAAGTTGCCCAATTAGCGGGAGGGATAGGGACAACTTCTTGTCACGTGGTGCTCAAGTTTAAAATGGCTGTCGACCAAAACCCATACAGAGTTGTGAAGCGCAGAACCTGAGCACTGACATTTATGGCATGTTACTGTACAGCCACTGCGTTCCAATTTAGGCTTATCAGTGCCCAAATCGGACATTTTTAAACCGTGTATGGGTAAGAGTATAAAAGGCTAATGATGTGGGTTTAGTATAGTTTATATACTGAACAAAAATATAAACACCCCTACCTTTTTAAAGTGTTGGTTTTATGAGCTGAAATAAAAGATCCCTGACATGTCCATTCGCACAAAAAGCTTATTTCTCAAATGTTGTGCACACATTTGTTTACATCCGTGTTAGTGAGCATTTCTCCTTTGCCAAGATAACCATCCACCTGACAGGTGTGTCAAATCAAGAAGCTGATTGAAGAGCATGATCGGTAAAAGGCCACTCTTAATATGTGCAGTTTTGTCACAACACAATGCTACAGTCTCAAGTTATGAGGGAGCGTGCAATTGGCATGCTGACTGCAGGAATGTCCACCAGAGCTGTTGCCAGATTTCTCTACCATAATGTTTCTCTACCATAATGTTGTTTTAGAGAATTTGGCAGTACATCCAACCAGACTCACAACCGCAGACCACGTGTAGCCACGCCAGCCCAGGACCTCCACTCTGGCTTCTTCACCTGCGCTATGGGCCACCCAGACAGTTGATGAAACTGTGCGTTTGCACAACCAACGTTATTGCAGAAATTTTATCAGAAACCGTCTCAGTGATGCTTATCTGCGTGCTTGTCGTCTTGACCTGACTGCAGTTCGGCGTCATAACCGACTTCAGTGGGCAAATGCTCACCTTCGATGGCCACTGGCACGCTGAAGAAGTTTGCTCTTCATGGATGAATCCCAGTTACCGGGCAGACGGTGTGCATGGCGTTGTGGGCCAACCGTTTGCTGATGTCAACATTGTGAACGGCGTGCCCCAATTTTGTGTTATGGTATGGGCAGGCATAAGCTACGGACAACGAAAACAATTGCATTTTATTGATTGCAATTTGAATGCACAGAGATACTGTGACGAGATCCTGAGGCCCATTGTCATGCCAATCATCCACCGCCAGCGTGTTCCAGTTCCTGCCAATATCCAGCAACTTCGCACAGCCATTGAAGAGGCGTGGAACAACATTCCACAGGCCACAATCAACAGCCTGATCAACTCTATGTGAAGGAGATGTGTTGTGCTGCATGAGGCAAATGGTGGTCACACCAGATACTGACTGGTTCTGATCCACACCCCTACCTTTCTTTTTTTTAAGGTGTCTGTGACCAACAGATGCATATCTGTATTCCCAGTCATGTGAAATCCATAGATAAGGGCCTAATGAATGTATTTCAATTGACTGATTTCCTTATGAACTGTAAATAATTTTAAATGGTTTATATTTTTGTTTAGTGTAGTACTGTGTAGTGTTCCAACATATCTGACTCATTGACCTTTTTGTCCAAATAGTAGAATAAATAAACCACAGTTTTTTGCCCAACACCCACATATTTATAGAGGTGGAGGCGTGAGAGAGATATAGCATGTCTAGTATTCAAAAGAGCCACAACCCGATGGAAGACCGAAAGCAGTAATTACATTCAATAGAATAAAAGGAGCCGAAAAACAAAACTCAATCAGGTGCCTGTGAGATTTCACATACAGAGTGAAAATAACCCAGAGCTGAAGCATGGAGAATGATCTCCTTTGCCAGTAATACACAAACACTGCTAGCAGGTGTTGGGCAGTAGCGAGCTATCTGCTATAGTTTTCGTGATGATCAATTTCTGTCGAAGGAGGACCTGGTTTTTACATATTGTGTATATGTATTCATTCTGACTACATTTCCGTTTGTTGGCAATGTCAATTATTATGTTTTTATAAATACTTATGTTCGCTAGCTGGATAGGCAAATGCCGGCGAGTACTAAACTGTAAACCAATCTAAACTTGTGTACTATCCATGGTACTGTCTCTGATCGCTTCTGCCAATCACAATATCCATATCTAAGGTAGTTGACAGCTGGTGACATCTCAAAAAAGATCTCTGTCCGATAAACTTCTATCAGGTAAAGTATTTATTTGTAAGCAAACTATTTAGATATAGAAACGTGATACCATCAATACACAGCAACCGTAGTAATTTAGTTAGCTTTCTAGTTAGCTAGCTAGTGACAACACGTAGATCTGTTGCTAGCTATTGTAGCAGGGGCAGATAGCTTTATCACTAGCTAGCATGTCATTCGAGGACAAGGAGCATTATAGCTATCAGTTTATTCCAACTAATAATTTAGTCCGTTGGAGTGGGATGATTGCAGAGCAGTCTGCCTCAGCCTGTCAGGATTTTAATGTTATAGCTCAAACTATATTCCTTTTGATTTGTTTTATTCATTCTTGTCTCTCACTTTTGTCACACATCGATCTATTCAGCTGTCCTGTGTCCTGCTCCCAGAGATCAACCAAGTGCAATTCACCAACCATGGGCTGATTCACTCACCTGTGAGGAGAACCATTCTACTGCAGTTTGAACTCGCCCTGTAGTCACTATTTACACATTGAGACCACATATGTATGCAGTTGCCTGTTTTTTCTTTGTGGGTTTTGTCTTACAAAGTGTAGTGCATTTTAGAGTTGAAGAACAACTACACGTGAATGTTTGAGTATCTCAAAGACTAAATTCAAAGTAGAACCAGTATAACAGGTGGCAAACAAATTATTTTACTATTGTAACATGCAGTGGGGAGAATTATATTGTCCCTGTCAGGAGCCCAGGCTTTTCTCATCTCTGGACCACAAGCGTTCGATTGCATTCTGCCAAGGCATTTGTCTCTCTCTACATTGGTTGGCTACATTGGTGACCAGTGTGGTAATACTTTTGATACGCTTATGGGGCCTGGGCACACGAATGCTCCTAGAGAGAGGGGGGAATACTGAAGCATGCGTTGATGACAGTTCTACTGTCTCCATCCTAGAGAGAGGGGGGAATACTGAAGCATGCGTTGATGACAGTTCTACTGTCTCCATCCTAGAGAGAGGGGGGAATACTGAAGCATGCGTTGATGACAGTTCTACTGTCTCCATCCTAGAGAGAGGGGGGAATACTGAAGCATGCGTTGATGACAGTTCTACTGTCTCCATCCTAGAGAGAGGGGGGAATACTGAAGCATGCGTTGATGACAGTTCTACTGTCTCCATCCTAGAGAGAGGGGGGAATACTGAAGCATGCGTTGATGACAGTTCTACTGTCTCCATCCTAGAGAGAGGGGGGAATACTGAAGCATGCGTTGATGACAGTTCTACTGTCTCCATCCTAGAGAGAGGGGGGAATACTGAAGCATGCGTTGATGACAGTTCTACTGTCTCCATCCTAGAGAGAGTGGGGAATACTGAAGCATGCGTTAATGACAGTTGTCTCCATTACAGTCTAAGGCTTTTGGCATATATGGTAAAGCTGTCATTTCTGGGCTGCAACATTGTAATTCTGTGCCCTCCACAGTACTTGATATACATTGATTGGCAATTTACACTATATTCGGATACTTCAAATACTGCCTTAGACACCTTTGCTATTTGTGCCCATACTCAATAAATGGTGAACCACTATTTGTGATGGAGAGGAGGTTGGTGGGAGGAGCTATAGGAGGACGGGCTCGTTGTAATGGCTGGAATGGAAGAGTATCAAACATAATGAAAACCACGTTTGACTCTGTTCCATTTATTCCATTCCAGGCAGTACAATGAGCCCGTCCTCCAATAGCTCCTCCCACCAGCATTCACTGTTGTGATGGTGTTCTTTGTTGGAATGGAATGCATGAAACATACATTATGGAAAACATGTGTCACACTCAGTCATAGTTAGTAGTATAATTAATGGATTGACAAGATTTTCGTACCGTCAACTTTTAGGTTAGTAGTAAAGTTAATCGTAAACAACCTGAAGCACATTGTACAACTGTTTTAGGGAAGACTGTATTGCAAGGTATGCTATATGTGTAGGCTATGTATTGGCTTGTATTATGATCATAATTTTTTTTTTTAAATGCAACAAACTAAATTTACTATTAAAAGTGGAACAGTAGAATGCAATTGCGTAGTGCATGGTCAGTTCCTCTTGCCATATTAGTCATTGCATACCTTAGAGTGCTATTTATAACTTGGCCAAAATGTCCAGATCAACTAGCCCATGTCAGCTCATGTTTTTTAATATAGGTTTTTATGCCCATAGATTTTGTTATTTTTTTTGTCACTCAAATATCACATAAGACATGGCACCCCATTACAAAACGAGTAGAATTGCAAGAAATAAGCTTTAAACCTGCAAAATTCTCTCCACAAACAAGAGAGGTGCGAACAGTTTGTGTCAACAGTGCTTGTGCCCATAGAAATAGACGTGGCTTGTGCAAGCGCATAGGGGCAGCGCGGGATGAACCCCAATGCTGAAAGGGGCGCCCCGAGTTAAAAAGTTTGGAAGCCTCTATCTAGAACCTAGAGTTATTCGGCTGTCCCCATAGGAGAACCCTTTTTGGTTCCAGGTAGAACCCTTTTCAAAGAGGGTTCTGCATGGAATCCAAAAGGGTTCTAGCTGGAACCAAAAAGGGCTCGCCTATGGGGACAACTGAAGAACCCTTTTGGAACCCTTTTTTCTAAGTGTGTAGCTGGCTAGGCTAGTCAAACTGTAACATTGGCTAGCTTCCCCTAAAAAACAGTCTGCCCTACAGCCAACTCTGTCGAATCAAAAGAATTTGTAAAAAACAATCAGATTTCGAAAGAAATATGGCTGAGACGCAAAGAATTCAAGGAGAGGGGGCACAAAAATGGTCAGATTAATACTGCCATTGAGAAAATTCAAAACAAAACAAGACATTACCTTTTTCAAGGTCAGTCTCGTAAAAATAAGCATTCTTGCATTCTAACTACCCGCTATTCAAAGTGCTCTGAACAAATTAAGGGAATCGTTTACAAACATTGGCACATTCTAAGATCCGATGATAGTATCGGTAATGTGTTTTCTCGTGGGGCAGAAACCTCAGATCAATTGGTAAACTTTGATTTACCACCCCAAGATATCCTTGCACAACATGTATTTGCACCCCTACTGGATGGAAACTACAAGTGTAATGGCTGTCCTCAATGCAATGGCACTTATAAATGGAGATCCTTCAAAAAAACCCAAACAGGGAAACAGATCCCAATCAAAGGTGTTATTACGTGATCCACTAAGGCAGTTATATATTTTATAACTTGTCCTTGTGGTAAAAACTGTGGGTAAAACAAAGCGTGAATTAAAAGTACATATCTCGGAGCATCGTTGCACCATTAGGTATGCTATTTTAATATGAGATTTAACCAATGATATCAGGTCACACCCGGCCATGATTAGACACCTGTGTGTGTCTTTTGAGACTATATAAATGAGTCATCCTGCAGTGTTTGTCATTATACCCTGATGAAGACGCTTGTCTGTCGAAACGTTGGACATAAACATGTTTGCATCTGACCTGCTAGAGTGTGCGGCTCTCCTTTATTTTTTAAAGTGTTCCACTCTGCTAGCCAGCACCTCGCCTAAATAGGTGTGCGTTTCTTTCGCCTCTAGATTACATCGTAGATAGAAGCAGGCCATTGGCTGCCTTCATCACGAGGGGTATGTACAGTACTGGAGTACTGATTGATTACATGTTTAGCAGTTCGGCAATTTTGCCAGAGCAGACAGTGGTGAAATATACTTTTTTTATGAGAAAATGTGCCAGAATTGAAGGTGCCAACAAATGTTATAGTCATCATAAGAATATTTTACTGTCCTATACTAAAAAATCAACTCCTCCCTCGACAGGGATCGATCAACTTCACTATTTTCTGCTTCGGCCCACCAACTATAGCTCAATGTCTGTGATGACGCTTTGGAGCATCTGTAGTGATTTTGTAAGATGGGAGGAATGGCTGGCCCATACAACCAAGCTCTGTCTCTTTGGCCTATTATATTTATAACTCTCATAATCTTTCTACTTTCATAGTCTGATTTTAAAAGGTTGTGGTCAGAAAGCTCATTAATGACTCTGACACTGAGTAAACAGTGACCTGATATACACTTAGTAGGAGTATTGAGACAAAATGTCAGCGTGATAATATAATCATAGCCATAAGGTTTATAGAATATACAAAAGGGGTCGGCTTTAATGGATAACAGTCAAATGAAAATGTTTGATTTAAATAAATCAATGAAATTCCAACTCGGAACGGGGTTGTTTTTTATGAGCAGTCGGTGGGAAGTCGACTGTGTCAGTTGGCTCTGCCCGGTGCATTTGATCTCTGTACAGAGGGTGATATCACATGGCTGCCAAATTGGTGAGCGGCCTTTATGAGCGCCGGCTTGGGCCAACCCCTGTGCAAGGGAAAGGCATTGTTCAAAGGCCATTGTTTAGTCCCTGCAGTGTATCAACCTTGCATTCCATCTGTCTGTCTGTCTGTCTGTCTGTCTGTCTGTCTGTCTGTCTGTCTGTCTGTCTGTCTGTCTGTCTGTCTGTCTGTCTGTCTGTCTGTCTGTCTGTCTGTCTGTCTGTCTGTCTGTCTGTCTGTCTGTCTGTCTGTCTGTCTGTCTGTCTGTCTGTCTGTCTGTCTGTCTGTCTGTCTGTCTGTCTGTCTGTCTGTCTGTCTGTCTGTCTGTCTGTCTGTCTGTCTGTTTGTTACCTCCCTCTTCCCATCTGCTCTTTTGTCCTTCTATTGATCTGTTTTATGGAGTTGTGCCACAACGCTACCACATAAACACTGTCACTTTGAGCTTCATTATCCGGACGCACAGACCCCAATACAGTATACAGACTTCCACATGCTAACCTAGCCCAATTATAAGAACAGTAATGACCCTAAACGGGATTATACATAGTATCCTAAATATTTAAAAAAGAAACAGGATTTCACAGATATTCACTCATACGACATTGTCTTCCAATGGGTACTGTGGCATCGCTTCTATGCAACGCTAGCTGCGTAAGACCATGCATGGCATGTTCATATGCTCAGACATACACTCAGTGATGGTATGCATAGGAAAACTAACAGAAAAGTAAGTGCTCTGGATAAACTTTGTTGGTCCATCAAGGACATTCTCCTATTCTAACATCAGAGAAATGACAAAGATGCCATCCCATCCCAGTTAACACCAGCGTCACAGTATGAGAAATTAAATGATCTCTTCCTAATAATAATATCATGAAAAGACAAATGGGCGTCCATGAACAGAACCTATTCTGTGAGCTACCAGTATAGCGGAGGTTAGGGCTAGCTGTGAGAGAGCCAGGTAGCCTGTCTTTACTCATGATCCCCAGCCCAGAGCCACTGCTCATTAGTGTTGGGGAGTAATGAACTATATATACTGTAGTTAACTAGTAATTTACTACATTTTGCAGTAGCTTGCAGGTAGTTGAACTAAATTAAATTCTTGGTAGTGTTTTGGTAGTTACTTTTATTTCAATGTAGAGGTGTAGCTACAGTAACTAATGGAACTACAGAAAATAAAATATGGGTGAAGTAGGCAATAATTTCCTTTCTTTTTTGGCATTAGACCTGCCTAAATCTTACTTGAAACCAATTTTTTTTGTTTAGTATGCTAAATTACACATTCTGTTACCATCTGACTCCAGAGTGATCTGTTCTTGCAATTTGCAGGCACATTTAAGATTTAGATATGATAATTTATCACAAAGTAGTTTGGATGATACTTTTTCAAAGCAACTTTAGTTAAGTAAACTATATCTGTCTTAAGCTACACTAGAGCTACCCTTAACTTCTTCCACTGTGAATTATTGGTAGCTTGCTAAACTATATTTTCAGAGCCTCCCAAGTGGCGCATTGCTTGAGGCGTCACTACAGACCCAGGTTAGATCACAGGCTGTGTCACAACCGGCCGTGACCGGGAGTCCCATAGGACGGCGCAAAATTGGCCCAGCATCGTCTGGGTTAGGGCAGGGTTTGGCCGGGGGGGCTTTACATGGCTCATCACGGTCTAGCGACTCCTTGTGGCGGGCCGTGAGCTTGCAGGCTGACTTCAGTCGTCGGTTGAATGGTGTTTCCTCCGACACATTGGTGCGACTAGTTTCCGGGTGAAGTGGGCAGGTGTTAAGGAGCGCAGTTTGGCGGGTCATGTTTCGGAGGATGCATAACTCGACCTTCGCCTCTCCTGAGCCCGTTAGGGAGAGGCAGCGATGAGACAAGATCGTAGTTGGATATGATGACTTTGGGCAGAAAACAGTACCAGTCAAAAGTTTGGACACACTTACTCATTCCAGGGTTTTTCTTTATTTTTACTATTTTCTACATTGTAGAATAATAGTGAAGACATCAAACTATGAAATAACTCATATGGAATCATGTAGTAACCAAAAATGTGTTATACAAATCAAAATATATTTTAGGGTCTTTTAAAGGAGCCAACCTTTGCCTTGACGACAGCTTTGCACACGCTTGGCATTCTCTCAACCAGCTTCACCTGGAATGCTTTTCCAACCGTCTTGAAGGAGATCCCACATATGCTAAGCACATGTTGGCTGCTTTTCCTTCACTCTGCGGTCCAACTCATCCCAAACCATCTCAATTGGTTTGAGGTCGGGTGATTGTAGAGGCCAGGTCATCTGATGCAGCACTCCATCACTCTCCTTTTTGTTTAAATAGGCCTTACACAGCCTGGAGGTGTGTTGGGTCATTGTCCTGTTGAAAAACAAATTATAGTCCCACTAAGCGAAAAACAGATGGGATGGCGTATCGCTGCAGAATGCTGTGGTAGCCATGCTGGTTAAGTGTGCCTTGAATTCTAAATAAATCACAACAGTGTCACCAGCAAAGCACCCCCACACCATCGCACCTCCTCCTCCATGCTTCATGGTGGTAACCACACGTGTGGAGATCATCCATTCACCATTCTGCGTCTCACAAAGACACGGCGGTTGGAACCAAAAATCTCAAATTGGAATCATCAGACCAAAGGACAGATTTCAGCTGTCTAATGTCCATTGCTTGTGTTTCTTGGCCCAAGCAAGTATCTTCTTATTATTGGTGTCCTTTAGTAGTGGTTTCTTTGCAGCAATTTCACCATGAAGGCTTGATTCACACAGTCTCCTCTGAACAGTTGGGATGTGTCTGTTACTTGAACTCTTCCATACAATGTAGAAAATAGTAAAAATTAAGAAAAACTCTTGAATGAGTAGGTGTGTCCAAACTTTTGACTGGTATTGTGTGTATATATATATAGTATATATATATTTTTTTTTCTTCAGATTTGCTTTCTCAACACTGCTACTCACATAGTCACACAGATCAAATAGACATCAAATTTCAGATATGCACACATCACATAACTTGAATTTTATCTCAAATCCTACACTAACATCAATGGATAATTGATTCCAAAGTTTGAGTTATTTGCATCTGAAGTAAGGGTTTTTCCCCAAAAGTAACTATGTATACCCATCCTAACTCAAGTTGTCAGCTGAGGATTCCATCTCTGCTTTTTAAGGAAGTTTGTGTATTCAATCTGTCAAAATGTGAAAATGCTAATGACATTCCAGACGAACGCTATACTAATGAAAGGTGTACTGAAATGACGAGAGGAAGGGATTAGGCCTACATGGTGTTTACCTGGATGCTGCTGTTTGAGGTGTATGACGGGTCAGAGCGACAGCCTAATTCTGTTTACTCTCCCAAGCTCTAACCCCCTCCCCCACGCCACATCATCCCATCCAGATATCTATTAACCTGACGGCCCAGAAGCAGGCCAGAGGCAGGCAGGAATGACCATCCAACCCCAGGGCTAATTAAAAACCTAATTATGCCCTGCTGTCAGATGATGTGGCAGGGCTGGCTGTGGATAGATGGTTGAGGGGTACAGTCATGTCAGAACACCTGTGGTTACAGGCTAGTCCTCTCTGACAGGAATGTTCAGTCTGTCCAGGTAAATACTGTCATAAATAACAGGCACTGAAGGTAAAGAACTAGTCATTGAGGCTCCAACAAGGCTTTAAATGATTTCCAGGATTTGAGTCTTTGTTCATACGCAAATTAACTCCCTCAGTCATTGACCTATTTGCATTGACCTGCAAATGATTCAAATAGACAATAACATGGCTATTACTAAATACAGATGGCACTGTAGAAGGGGACACGGATGCATTGAATAAATGAATGAGAGTAACAGGAGGAATATGAAAATATTTTTTAAATATCACACTGGTAGATGTTTTTGGCAAGCTAAGTAGGATGGTTTTTGGCACGCTAAGTAGGATGGTTTTTGGCAAGCTAAGTAGGATGGTTTTTGGCAAGCTAAGTAGGATGGTTTTTGGAGAGATAAATAGAACGGTTTTTTGTAGAGATAAGTAGTCAGATAAATGTTGCTGCCCAGTAAAGTCTACTTTGGTTTTGCTTAAAAAATTGATGTTTAGATGGATTGCCCCATCGTCTAAGTAAACAGATTCTTTATCTGAGGATTCAGATATTTTTGGATCAAATATAGTCAGCATGTGAAAACTTCTTTAATTTTTGTTAACTGCCAATGTTACACATTTACAATGTTTACGGTTATCAGATACTATGGTGTTTCCTATACTAATAGGTAGTCTAGTGGTTAAGAGCGTTGGGCCAGTAACCAAAAGGTTGGTGGTTTCAATCCCCTAGGTGACAAATCTGTTAATGTACCCTTGAGCAAGGCACTTAACCCTAATTGCTCTGGATAAGAGTGTCTGCTAAATTATATATTTTTTATATAACTTGAGGGAATCACTGGGCTGTGTTATTATTTTCCTGTAGAGTTTTGTGGGTCCTCAGGACCCTCAGAAGTTTACAGAATCTCACAGATCAAATCTTCTGCATTAGCAGCCCAAGCCACATTCATCACACTATTACAGCTACCATTATTATCTAATTATTGCTGTATCTATTTATCTGTTACTGTGCTTAGGATAGAAAACATCAAATCCAGCAGAAGCGCTTCATTAACCTCCATTAGGGCCGACAGAAACAACAGCTCTAGGTTAATGGCCTCCATGCAGCACCAAATGAGCTCTGATTTGACACATGTGTTACAAGCCCTGCAGTGTGGTGAGTGTGAGTGGGCCTGGGGAGAGTAGCTGTGGGCTACATTTACATTTACATTTAAGTCATTTAGCAGACGCTCTTATCCAGAGCGACTTAGTCACTCAATGCTGGCCTTCCACACTGGGTAGAGCTGGCTTGAGCAGAAAGATATTACCAAAAAAGAAGATTCACCCATTATGGGCAGAAAAACAAGCAGGTAAAGTTACAAACACTTATTTCGGGTGTTCTGTCGAAACGGCCCCTCCTAGGAAATGCTTTTGAGTGGTTAAGACCACCACCCCCCCAAAAAATGTACAATGTGATTTATTTGGTAATACCTGTACGCAATAAAATGTGCCTATTGTGAGGGGAGACGGTATTGAGCTGTGGTTTAGAAAGGGTTCAGCTGCTGGAGTGTCCTTGGATGTGGCACTTTAACCACTTTCACTGTCAATGTCTTGCAGGATCCAGCTCTTGTATGGCAGAGTGAACCAGACTTTATATGCACTACGCATTGTATTGGATTATAGCCAGCCATAAAAAGGAGAAATGTTTATTTTTCTAAACATCCAGTGTTTGGCTTACCATCAAATCAGCTCTGAAGAACAGTAAACCTTTAGATCGCTCTCTCTCATGCAGAGCAAGCTACCGAATCCGTTTAAATTCAAACATGAAATATCTGTCAAGGGGAAAGAGAGGATCTGAGCCCATAGTAATCCAGGATGGCACTAAACTCATATGGCAGTAAGAGAGCACCCCTAGATTTGAAGTGCATGGCTGGGTACGAACGCTGTAGGGATAAGACATGTAGACGATGGGCTCCCTAAACAAGACATGGCTTGTTTTACTGAGGTAATTATAGTGAGAGGCTGGTAGTAGTGGTGTTCATTAGCTCTCTCTTTGGTATTGTGTTGGCATGGGCTGGAGTAAGCAGCCAGTACCTGTCCAAAGTCACCGAAAGGAGTGACAGAAAGAGGTTGCTTATAAAGCCAGGCTGCATGCTTTCACACAACTTATTTCACATAATTTTCATAAACATCCTTGTCTGTTCCAATCAAATAACAACTAAAACTATCTTGAATAGAACTATCAGCATGATTGAAATATATTTTTGAATATAACCCCACAAATTGAATATTTCTACAAGGTTACATAACATCCATTGAAAATACTTGATAGATATGCTTGTGATGACATAAGTGATGAATAGAAATGAGCATATTGAAAAAAAGTAAATCGAAGACTGTATAGGTTTCAATTAATGGTCTTTATTTAAAAGCATGAAAGCTTGACCTTACCAGAGTCAACTTTATTTTAGCTTGTTAAAAATCTATTTCTGCTGTCTGAAAAGACATGGTTCTCTGTCTAAAAAACAGGACTGTTTGAAGCTGAGAGACAGGACCACCTAATCACACGTTATCTAGGCCAGGCAGCAAAAGTGCACACAGAAGACAAAGTACACGCACGCTCACCTGCTGACAACACAATTACCATTACTATCAGTTCCACTACCCTGGTGAGGAGGATGATGATGACAATCACGCTCACTAACAAAGCATGAAGTAATCAGAGACAACGGCTGTGCTACAAGTCACAAGGACACTACAAACAATAAATACATAGATAATTAAATAAACAGGCTGGAAAAACAATCAGCTGCACAAAAGCTCTAATTGATTCACACAACACAGGGACTGGAAAGAGACCGATACTGTAGGTTACTTACATAATTCAAATGATGTTTGAATATTTTGTAGTTTAAGTGTACAGCATTGCACGCTGGACACATCTAGCTCCACAAAGCATACTGGACACACTGGCTATGCCAACCTTGTTAACGTTACCTCTACAGTATCTCTGTTGAAACATTACTGGTATAGCATTATTCAGATACATTACAAGGCTCAACCTCTGGAAGAAATCGTCAGTGGTTTGATGTGTCTGTCTGTTCCCTCCAATAGCAGGACCATCAGGGAGATAAAAGGAGCAGTTGACTGTAATTAAAAAAATAATAATAATAAAGAAAAAACAGAAATTTAACCAAAAGAGGTGGAATCCACACATATTGTACCTACAGTCGCTCCTCTGTAGATGAGAACTTTTTCTCCTGAGGTGCATTGACATTAAGCAGCAAATAATGGCCAATTCAAACACGGTCCGTCTCTGCAGACATATTAGTGAATGAGTGGTATACACACCATAAAAAATGATTAATGGCAGACGGTGGGCATTCTCAGTCTTCAGTCCCGAACACAGTCCCATATTCTTTACTCTAGTCATCCCACCAAACTAGTGGCTGACAAGCCTCAGTGTGCTGCTTCGAGTATGTGAGACTGCCAGGGTAGTTTGTAACTGGCAACAACATGAGGGTGAAAGTGTGAATGTTAACACATTGTGTGTGTGTGTGTGTGTGTGTGCGTGCGTGCGTGCGTGCGTGCGTGCGTGCGTGCGTGCGTACGTGCGTGCGTGCGTGCGTGCGTGCGTGCGTGCGTGCGTGCGTGCGTGCGTGCGTGCGTGTGTGTGTGTGGGTTTATTTAAATGAGTGCACTTGCCTGTGCATCACCGGAAAGTGTACCTGAGGGAATTGGCTGTAGACTGTCTATGTACGTATACAAACCAGTCAGAATAATGGAGCCACACATCAAGGATTAGAAGCACGGTCCACAGTACATCTAATCTAAATTAAGTCATCTGCATTTATCTTAGCGCCACAGTCCTCTACCACACAGACAGGCCGCATGTAAACTATCTATCCTGCTCTCTTTCTCTCCCTACAGCCAGAGACCAGCTCTACAGGTTCTGTGTGGTACTGATGCTGACATCATGGGAAATAAACCAAGCCATTTGTTAGTCTTCTGCTGCTCTAAAGAGAGCTTGCCTTGCAATGTTGAGCACTCAAGCAATACCTAACTCATAAATCATTCACCCTTAAGTACACATGTTCAAGTATGTTCAAATATACTGGATCTCCTACCATTAGTGTTTAATACAACAAGAAAATGCATGTTGAGTTGCAGTCACCAGTGATGTCAATCCTGGGATGGGCCAAATTTCCATCCTGCTCATGTTTAATGCATGTTGGTCTGACTCCATCAAGCAAAGAGGGCAGTGGAGCGACAGCATAACCAGTGAAGAGTGCATATCTCCTGGGTACTGGAGGACACACATGTAAACACCGTATTTCTCATACAGTATGTGGGCACACTTTTCTCCAAACAAAGCGTGCCGTATAGGATCATCTGTCATACACAATTACAAGAGCTTTCAGCATTGTAGACTTATACATCATACATGTATTCATTATTTCCTCTATGAATTTATTCATTCATTCACTACAGGTAAAATGCTTGAACAATAAATGTATCAGTTATTCTCTTCAGACATGTATTATTGTATGAGTGTGTGCCTGTGTGAGTGGCTGGGCGCCTGTGTGAGTGGCTGGGCGCCTGTGTGAGTGGCCGGGCGCCTGTATGGGTGGCTGTGTGAGTGGCTGGGCGCCTGTGTGAGTGGCCGGGCGCCTGTATGGGTGGCTGTGTGAGTGGCTGGGCGCCTGTGTGAGTGGCTGGGTGCCTGTGTGAGTGGCTGGGTGCCTGTGTGAGTGGCTGGGCGCCTGTGTGAGTGGCTGGGCGCCTGTGTGAGTGGCTGGGCGCCTGTGTGAGTGGCTGGGCGCCTGTGTGAGTGGCTGGGCGCCTGTGTGAGTGGCTGGGCACCTGAGTGTGTGCCTGTGTCAGTGGCTGGGCACCTATGTGAATGCCTGTGTGAGTGGCTGGGTGCCTGTGTGAGTGGCTGGGTGCCTGTGTGAGTGGCTGGGTGCCTGTGTGAGTGGCTGGGCGCCTGTGTGAGTGGCTGGGCACCTGAGTGTGTGCTTGTGTGAGTGGCTGGGTGACTGAGTGTGTGCCTGTGTGAGTGGCTGGGTGCCTGTGTGAGTGGCTAGGTGCCTGAGTGTGTGCCTGTGTGAGTGGCTGGGTGCCTGAGCGAGTGCCTGTGTGAGTGGCTGGGTGCCTGAATGACTGCCTGTGTGAGTGGCTGGGTGTCTGTGTGAGTGGCTGGGTGCCTGAGTGTGTGCCTGTGTGAGTGGCTGGGTGCCTGTGTGAGTGACTGGGTGCCTATGTGTGTGCCTGTGTGAGAGGCTGGATGCCTGTGTGAGTGGCTGAGTGTCTGTGTGAGTGGCTGGGTGTCTGTGTGAGTGGCTGTGTGGTACATGTTTTGTCTCACTATTGCCTGCACCATCCACCTTGAGAAAAATACAAAGGCAAAAGCATTAGACAACGCACAGAGACAGAAAGAGGACATTAGATGATGGAGAATTAAGCACATTTTCTTGTAAATGCTTACCCCCATTATCACACTTACCAGGAATGAACTGTGTAATTCACTCTCTCACATACAGATGGGCAGGCTGCACACTGCCTCTCCACTCCACTCAGCTCTATTAGGAGATACAAGCCTGTTTTAAGATAGTGGAATTCACCATCTGAATCATGGTTGGTACTGATACATTGTGCTATGAAGTTGCCTAATAGAAAACAATGAGTAAAACATACACACAGCCTAAGAAAAGGACTGGAATTTATCAGAATGAAAAACTGTGCTTGAGCGCCAGAGATACAGATGTCGAGGATAATAATCCTGCAGCAACAGGAAATGTGAATTATTATGTGGATTATAATTAATGGACATTTTTGTAGGGGTTGATACATTTTTCATAAGGGAAAATTAAGTCTGAAATTTCAAAGTGGAAATTACAAACTTCCGAAGCATTTTAAACCTCAAATAAACTACAGGTTTTACATTTTGTGCATTGCAGGAAAGTTCTCCTGCAACAGGGTGATCCTCATCTGTACACTTACTTCCACTTCATATTCAAACAGAGATAGTATACAGCGATTTATTATTGTCAGATTATAATAAACAGAAGTTGAATCCTCAAAGAGGAATTAACGAACACTGTGAAAACTAAGGGCCAACACTTTTGAGTAAATTATGCATTGGAGTATGTCGAGGGCCACATAAATCTACTTATCAAATCTAAATTTAGTCAGTGATAATCATAAGTAACCATAGAAGTTTCCACACCAAAGCCTACCACTGTGGACAAGTCATAGTTTGCTATCAAAAGAGCTGCTCCATAACTGCATTTTTTTGCATTCCTCTAAACTATGAGCAATGTCTTGCAAAATATTGAATTCATATACCAAATGAAATACATAGTGGGCAATATTCATTAGGATGGATATTGATAAATACTTTATTTCCTGGAAACGTAGTGTAGCCTAGGCCTACACGCAACCCCTACATGTCAATTTTACAGATGAAGAACTCTCATTCAAATTTTCATTAAAAAAGGTGCTTCAAATACTGTACGGCTTCATCAAGCAATGCCTTTGTGTTTATTTGACACCATATAGGCTCTTGGACTGCCTTCCATCCCTAGTTTCCCATTCCGATGAAAATCACTAGTTCTCTGATTGCTTTCCAAGTCTTAGAAGGAAGTGTGCCGTATGGTATGAGCTATAATAAGAACTGGCACACTGTGATGTGAGGGACAGTAGACCCTCGGCATCATGGGACCATCTCACACCTCTCCTCCAAGGGCACATCAGACTTATCATGATTAGATATGCAAATGCAGCATGTCATGCGAAGACATGATAATGAGTAATTTAACGCTTGAGTTCTCTCGTTTCTATTGACATAACTGGTACATTCAAAATACAAGGATTTCTCCCATAACACATGAAACATGCAATCATCACAGATTTGAGTACAGTACGCAGATTAGGACTAGAATGTCCTCTCTATCTCCTCAGAATTCCTCCAACCCTTCCCTTCTGATGATCCACATGTATCTAATTATTCAAAGGTATCTTGTGTTGTCAACATAATCACAAAATGTTAAAGGACCAAAATCAGAGATATACAGTATGTTACCAAACGGAACACACACACAAGTGATGTAAGCAGTAAGCAATGATCCCATAACAGCACCAGTCAGACAGTGAGTAAGACCCCTCCTTTTGCACTGCTATAACATCCATCCACATGTGAGGTCATTGCCACTCAGGAGCCAGACAGGCACACCGCAACTTTATTTATCACATGCGTTGAATACAACCTTACCGTGAAATGCTTACTAACAAGCCCTTAACCAACAACGCAGTTCAAGAAAGAGTTAAGAAAATATTTACCAAATAAACGCAAGTCAAAAATAATAAAAAGTAACACAATAACAAGGCTATATACAGGGGGTACCGGTACCGAGTCAATGTGCGGAGGTACAGGTTAGTCGAGGTCATTTGTTAATGTATGTAGAGGTAACGTGACTATGCATAGATAATGAACAGTGAGTAGCAGTGGTGTAAAAACAAATGGGGGGGGATCAATGTAAATAGTCCGGGTAGCCATTTGATGAATTGTTCAGCAGTCTTATGGCTTGGGGGAAGAAGCTGTTAAGGATCCTTTTGGTCCTAGATTTGGCGCTCTAGTACAGCTTGCCGTGCTGTAGCAGAGAGAACAGTCTATGACTTGGATAACTGGAGCTTTCCTCTGACACCGCGTAGTATATAGGTCCTAGATGGCAGGAAGCTTGGACCCAGTGATGTACTGGGCCGTACGCAATACCCTCTGTAGCGCCTTACTGTCAGATGCCGAGCATTTGCCATACCAGGCGGTGATGCAACTGTCAGGATGCTCTCGATGGTGCCAGGATGCTCTCGATGGTGCAGCTGTAAAACTTTTTGAGGATCTGGGGACCCATGCCAAATCTTTTCAGTCTCCTGAGGGGGAAAAGGTTTTGTCGTGCCCTCTTCATGACTGTCTTGGTGTGTTTAGACCATGATAGTTTGTTGGTGATGTGGACATCAAGGAACTTTAAACTCTTGACCCGCTCCAGACCCGTCGATGTTAATGGGGGCTTGTTCGGCTCGCCTTTTCCTGTAGTCTACGATCAGCTCCTTTGTCTTGCTCACATTGAGGCTGTCTCATCATTGCCGGTAATCAGGCCTACCACTGTTGTGTAGTCAGTAAACTTGATGATGGTGTTGGAGTCGTGTTTGGCCACGCAGTTGTAGGTGAACAGGGAGTATAGGAAGGGACAAAGCATGCACCCCTGAGGGGCACCAGTGTTGAGGATCAGCTTGGCAGACGTGTTATTGACTACTCTTACCACCTGGGGGCGGCCCGTCAGGAAAACCAGGATCCAGTTGCAGAGGGAGGTGTTTACTCCCAGGGTCCTTAGCTTAGTGATGAGCTTTGTGGGCACTATGGTGTTGAACCCTGAGCTGTAGTCAACAGCATTCTCACATAGGTGTTCCTTTTGTATGCGGGATGATGTTGTTGATGTGAGCCATGACAAGCCTTTCAAAGCACTTCATGGCTACCAACGTGAGTGCTACGGGGAGGTAATCATTTTGGCAGGTTACCTTCGCTTCCTTGGGCACAGGGACTATGGTGGTTTGCTTGAAACATGTAGGTATTACAGACTCGGTCAGGGAGAGGTTGAAAATGTCAGTGAAGACACTTGCCACGTGCATGCTTTGAGTACACGTCCTGGTAATCCGTCTGGCCCATACCAAGAACGTGATCACACAGTCGTTCGGAATAGCTAGTGCTCTCATGCATGCTTCCGTGTTGCTTGCCTCGAAGCGAGCATAAAAGGCATTTAGCTCATCTGGTAGGCTCGCGTCACTGGGCAGCTCATGGCTGGGTTTCCCTTTGTAGTCCGTAATCGTTTTCAAGCGCTGCCACATCCGACGAGCGTCAGAGCCGGATTAGTAGTAGGATTCAATCTTAATCCTGTCTTGACGCTTTGCCTGTTTGATGGTTCATCTGAGGGCATAGCAGGATTTCTTATAAGTGTCCGGATTAGTGTCCTACTCCTTGAAAGCGGCAGCTCTAGACTTTAGCTCGATGCGGATGTTGCCTGTAATTCCTGGCTTATGGTTGGGATATGTACGTACGGTCACTGTGGGGACGACGTCGTCGATGCACTTATTGATGAAGCCGATGACTGAGGTGGTATATTCCTCAATGCCATTGGATGAATCCCGGAACACATTCCTGTCTGTGCTAGCAAAACAGTCCTGTAGCATCCGCGTCATCTGACCACTTCCGTATTGAGCGAGTCACTGGTACTTCCTGCTTTAGTTTTTGCTTCTAAGCAGGAATCAGGAGGATAGAATTATGGTCAGATTTGCCAAATGGAGGGTGAGTGAGAGCTTTGTATGCATCTCTGTGTGTGGAGTAAAGGTGGTCTAGAGTTTTTTTCCTCTGGTTGCACATGTGACATGCTGGTAGAAATGAGGTACAACGGATTTAAGTTTGCCTGCATTAAAGTCCCCGGCCACTAGGAGCGCCACTTCTGGATGAGCATTTTCTTGTTTGCTTATGGCCTAATACAGCTGGTTGAGTGCTGTCTTAGTGACAGCGTCGGTTTGTGGTGGTAAATAGACGGCTATGAATAATACAGATGATAACTTCCGGGTTGGAGCGAGCGGTCGCATTCGCACTTTGGTCCGCAGGTAGTATAACTTTTCATTACATTTCATTACATCTCATTATAGTACAACGGTTTGATTTGTCTAATCTTAGCAATTTCTTCTTAGCTAGCTACATAGCCGTCTTTGTATCAAAGATAATTGCGTAATTATCGTATTTCGTCGTCCTAACGAAGTCTACACTGCTATCTGCCCAGCAGCTAGCCAGCTAGCAAACGTCCACCGTCTACCGAATAGCAGCACTGTAGAAACTATTACACTCAACTGAACGACTTGATTAGTGTAGTGTTAGCTAGCTACATAGTTGTCTTTGCTGTCTTCGTATCCAAGATAATTGTGTAGTTTAGAGTGTGTAGTTTTAGAGTGATTATCTTAATTTACCGAGGGTAGCTAGCCAGCTATTTGTCGTCCTTAACGTAGGAGACACTGCTAGCTAGCCAACAGCTAGCCAACGTCTACCGAATAGAACTTCCGCACTCAACAACCCGGTCGCATTCCGCTTCGCTCCACAGGTAGTATCACATTTTCATTTCATTTCATTACAGTACAACGGTTTGATTTGTTTGATCGTAGCTAGCTACATAGCTAGCTACATAGCCGTCTTTGTATCAAAGATAATTGTGTAGTCTAGAGCGATTTTCTAGGTTAGCTAGCCAGCTATTGTCGTTATTTTAACGCAACGTAACGTAATCAACACTGCTAGCTAGCCAGCTAGCCCCCGAATAGCAGCACTGTAGAAACTATTACACTCAACGGAACGACTTGATTAGTGTAGTGTCAACAACGCAGCCACTGCCAACTAGCCTACAAAGTCAACAACTTTCTGAAGTTAAGCTTCTGTAGCCTGTCAACTATGTGTCTGTCTATCCCTGTTCTCTCCTCTCTGCACAGACCATACAAACGCTCCACACCGCGTGGCCGCGGCCACCCTAATCTGGTGGTCCCAGCGCGCACGACCCACGTGGAGTTCCAGGTCTCCGGTAGCCTCTGGAACTGCCGATCTGCGGCCAACAAGGCAGAGTTCATCTCAGCCTATGCCTCCCTCCAGTCCCTCGACTTCTTGGCACTGACGGAAACATGGATCACCACAGATAACACTGCTACTCCTACTGCTCTCTCTTCGTCCGCCCACGTGTTCTCGCACACCCCGAGAGCTTCTGGTCAGCGGGGTGGTGGCACCGGGATCCTCATCTCTCCCAAGTGGTCATTCTCTCTTTCTCCCCTTACCCATCTGTCTATCGCCTCCTTTGAATTCCATGCTGTCACAGTTACCAGCCCTTTCAAGCTTAACATCCTTATCATTTATCGCCCTCCAGGTTCCCTCGGAGAGTTCATCAATGAGCTTGATGCCTTGATAAGCTCCTTTCCTGAGGACGGCTCACCTCTCACAGTTCTGGGCGACTTTAACCTCCCCACGTCTACCTTTGACTCATTCCTCTCTGCCTCCTTCTTTCCACTCCTCTCCTCTTTTGACCTCACCCTCTCACCTTCCCCCCCTACTCACAAGGCAGGCAATACGCTCGACCTCATCTTTACTAGATGCTGTTCTTCCACTAACCTCATTGCAACTCCCCTCCAAGTCTCCGACCACTACCTTGTATCATTTTCCCTCTCGCTCTCATCCAACACTTCCCACACTGCCCCTACTCGGATGGTATCGCGCCGTCCCAACCTTCGCTCTCTCTCCCCCGCTACTCTCTCCTCTTCCATCCTATCATCTCTTCCCTCTGCTCAAACCTTCTCCAACCTATCTCCTGATTCTGCCTCCTCAACCCTCCTCTCCTCCCTTTCTGCATCCTTTGACTCTCTATGTCCCCTATCCTCCAGGCCGGCTCGGTCCTCCCCTCCCGCTCCGTGGCTCGACGACTCATTGCGAGCTCACAGAACAGGGCTCCGGGCAGCCGAGCGGAAATGGAGGAAAACTCGCCTCCCTGCGGACCTGGCATCCTTTCACTCCCTCCTCTCTACATTTTCCTCTTCTGTCTCTGCTGCTAAAGCCACTTTCTACCACTCTAAATTCCAAGCATCTGCCTCTAACCCTAGGAAGCTCTTTGCCACCTTCTCCTCCCTCCTGAATCCTCCTCCCCCTCCCCCCCCCTCCTCCCTCTCTGCAGATGACTTCGTCAACCATTTTGAAAAGAAGGTCGACGACATCCGATCCTCGTTTGCTAAGTCAAACGACACCGCTGGTTCTGCTCACACTGCCCTACCCTGTGCTCTGACCTCTTTCTCCCCTCTCTCTCCAGATGAAATCTCGCGTCTTGTGACGGCCGGCCGCCCAACAACCTGCCCGCTTGACCCTATCCCCTCCTCTCTTCTCCAGACCATTTCCGGAGACCTTCTCCCTTACCTCACCTCGCTCATCAACTCATCCCTGACCGCTGGCTACGTCCCTTCCGTCTTCAAGAGAGCGAGAGTTGCACCCCTTCTGAAAAAACCTACACTCGATCCCTCCGATGTCAACAACTACAGACCAGTATCCCTTCTTTCTTTTCTCTCCAAAACTCTTGAACGTGCCGTCCTTGGCCAGCTCTCCCGCTATCTCTCTCAGAATGACCTTCTTGATCCAAATCAGTCAGGTTTCAAGACTAGTCATTCAACTGAGACTGCTCTTCTCTGTATCACGGAGGCGCGCTCCGCACTGCTAAAGCTAACTCTCTCTCCTCTGCTCTCATCCTTCTAGACCTATCGGCTGCCTTCGATACTGTGAACCATCAGATCCTCCTCTCCACCCTCTCCGAGTTGGGCATCTCCGGCGCGGCCCACGCTTGGATTGCGTCCTACCTGACAGGTCGCTCCTACCAGGTGGCGTGGCGAGAATCTGTCTCCTCACCACGTGCTCTCACCACTGGTGTCCCCCAGGGCTCTGTTCTAGGCCCTCTCCTATTCTCGCTATACACCAAGTCACTTGGCTCTGTCATAACCTCACATGGTCTCTCCTATCATTGCTATGCAGACGACACACAACTAATCTTCTCCTTTCCCCCTTCTGATGACCAGGTGGCGAATCGCATCTCTGCATGTCTGGCAGACATATCAGTGTGGATGACGGATCACCACCTCAAGCTGAACCTCGGCAAGACGGAGCTGCTCTTCCTCCCGGGGAAGGACTGCCCGTTCCATGATCTCGCCATCACGGTTGACAACTCCATTGTGTCCTCCTCCCAGAGCGCTAAGAACCTTGGCGTGATCCTGGACAACACCCTGTCGTTCTCAACTAACATCAAGGCGGTGGCCCGTTCCTGTAGGTTCATGCTCTACAACATCCGCAGAGTACGACCCTGCCTCACACAGGAAGCGGCGCAGGTCCTAATCCAGGCACTTGTCATCTCCCGTCTGGATTACTGCAACTCGCTGTTGGCTGGGCTCCCTGCCTGTGCCATTAAACCCCTACAACTCATCCAGAACGCCGCAGCCCGTCTGGTGTTCAACCTTCCCAAGTTCTCTCACGTCACCCCGCTCCTCCGCTCTCTCCACTGGCTTCCAGTTGAAGCTCGCATCCGCTACAAGACCATGGTGCTTGCCTACGGAGCTGTGAGGGGAACGGCACCTCAGTACCTCCAGGCTCTGATCAGGCCCTACACCCAAACAAGGGCACTGCGTTCATCCACCTCTGGCCTGCTCGCCTCCCTACCACTGAGGAAGTACAGTTCCCGCTCAGCCCAGTCAAAACTGTTCGCTGCTCTGGCCCCCCAATGGTGGAACAAACTCCCTCACGACGCCAGGACAGCGGAGTCAATCACCACCTTCCGGAGACACCTGAAACCCCACCTCTTTAAGGAATACCTAGGATAGGATAAAGTAATCCTTCTCACCCCCCCCCTTAAAAGATTTAGATGCACTATTGTAAAGTGGCTGTTCCACTGGATGTCATAAGGTGAATGCACCAATTTGTAAGTCGCTCTGGATAAGAGCGTCTGCTAAATGACTTAAATGTAAATGTAATAACTCTCTTGGTAGATAGTGTGGTCTACATCTTATCATAAGGTACTCTACCTCAGGCAAGCAATACCTTGAGACTTCTTTAATATTAGACATCGAGCACTAGCTGTTATTGACAAATAGACAAACACACCCGTTCCTCTTCTTACCAGACGTAGCTTCTCTGTCCTGCCGATGCATGGAAATTCCCACCAGCTCTATATTATCATTGTTCAGCCATGACTTGGTGAAACATAAGATATTATAGTTTTTAATGTCCTGTTTGTAGGATAGTCTTCATCATATATCATCCATTTTGTTTTCCAATGATTGCACTTTGGCCAATAGAACGGATGACAGCGGAAGTTTACTCACTCGCCTACGAATTCTCAGAAGGCAGCCTGACCTCAACCCCCTTTTTCTCCGTCTTTTCTTCACGGGGATTTGGGCCCTATCCCAAGAAAACAGTATATCCTTCGCGTCAGACTCGTTAAAAAAAAATCCAGTTCAAGGTGAGTAATCGCTGTTCTGATTTCCAGAAGTTATTTTCGGTCATGAAAGACGGTAGCAGCAACATTATGTACAAAATAAGTTAAAAAATAAGTTACAAACAACGGGAAAAAACGAACAAAATAGCACAGTTGGTTAGGAGACCGTAAAACGTCAGACATTCTAAGGGTAACTAAGCCCTGGAAGCCTGTGTTCTCCACCAGGTGATTGCCTTTCGCCTCTGATGTTAAATGGAGATACTGTATCATTCTAGAATGTCACATACCACATTTACTTCAGTGTGCACACATCCAGTGCACACATGCTGAATGTGTTTGTGAAACATGTAGGTATGTGTGAACGGCAGACAGACAGAAAAAGAGGCATAGAAAGATAGCTATCCATTCAACTAGGCTACCTCGCTTGATAAGAGTATTAAAATGTGCCTCCTGGGAATTGTAAGCAATGGCAATCTGATGGAAATGTAATCTTTATCTGATGCAGAAGAAATGAGGCACAGGGGTATAAAGAGGCGATACAGGCATGGCACAGGTGAGGCTGTATTTAATGTAAATAGGGGGGACAACAGCATTTTTTTTTGCAAGTTTTGACTCCCAAGTATACAATTTTCTTCTTCAATTCACACCTGAACTCAGGCAGAACAACTGTAATTCACATTTTAACAGCTGAAGAGACTGAACTCACAGCAACCAGCCAATATCCTACACCTTCCTGAATCATCCCTTCCTGCATTACCCATCCCTGCATTACCCACCAAAACCTGACATCTTCTTCCACACCCTCCCTGATCCCTAAGCAATCTAATTCCACTGTTTTATCTGCATGATATTGCCACTATAAGAAGATTACATGCATTGTAAGTGTGAGGCCGGGAAGATTATAGAGTGGGAGTCCAATCGGGAGGAGTGTGCTCAGCCTGCAGACAGTTACTGGAGTCACTAGAGGGAAGGAACAGCCAATGAACAGCAGCAGGGGCTTCTGTAAGAAGGAGACCATAAGCTGCATATCGCATATTGACAGCCCAACTGCCAAAGGGAACTTTCCTTTCCTCCTCTTCTACTTCGTATTTATTTATATGTTGTAGCTTGGATGGGTTAATCTGTCTGGCCTTATGTAAGAACAAGATTGTTTAAGACTTTTGTTGTTGGAGAACAACAGGAGGTTTGATGGATCCATTGTCTTTGGTCTTCCATTTCAACACTCTAATGTCACATCCTGGAGTTCTCTCTCAGTGGAATTGAGAGAACCAACTGAGAAAGTAAGAAAAGTGATTTGAAGACAGTTTATGTACTATAGGGTTTTAATAACACATTTTAACATGTAACTAAAGCTGTTACATTATATCGATTTGGTGTGTATGACTTATTGATGTAGATAGAATTGAACAATTGTTACCACATTATTTGTTTGACCTGATGAACACTGTCAATAAATCAGTGAATTGGGAGCTTTAACAGTGTGTGGGCCTTCTTGTTCTGTACTAGTATCCTTTATTAGCCCAGCCCCTATGTTTTTAAGGATGTGTGTATGACCACAAACTTTTCTTTACCACATTATTATATATCACAGTATTTCTAATTCTACCCTCTTCTTCCACCAATAGCCCCTCCCCCTTCAGCATTGTAAATAGAACACAAATTGTTTGCCTGAAATTCCTTCACTGATTAACACATCCACCCACAAGCTACACAACACACAGGCACTAGTTATCTCTGAATCAGACTACTCATTTCATCTTGCCCTACAGGGGAGCTACTGTACCATATTTCAGGAACAGTGTGGCACGACACCATATGCAGCATATCAATATTCGGAGTGATGCAGTGTATACAACTCATCAACAGCTTGTGTAACACATGGGGATGTTTAAAATGTACTCCTTAGCCTGAAGTGTCGCCACTTGCACTGCTGAATTGCTTTCACGTGGTGCCGACTGGTAAGACTCATCAGGAGGGCAGTCACGTGTGCTAGGGTGTCCAAAACTATCGGTCATTTACCAAAGCTACTGGAATCTTCAGTAATTTTGGTAATTAACAAGTCATCTATGGCAATCTATGGTAACATAGGTAATTTATACTTGAATAACTTTTTTTAAAGTATTGGTATATACAGTATTAAGCGGTTTGTATATTATTTCCGATCATTTCCTTGACAGTCGGCCATTTGAGTGTATTATGTAATTCTATGGAGGACCTCTCATAACCACATTGGAGAACCATTCTGGCTGCCTTATTTTGTGCTATCTGCAGTCTCTATAGCTCACCAACATGTGCATTACTCCAGAGCAGTAGTACATTTAACTATGGATGAGAGCTTGTGAGATTTGTTTTGGAATTTGCTCTGGCATATATTTCGCAATCCTTCTGCGCATACAGTAGGTGCCGATGATTTTGTTGCAGAGCTGTGAAATGTGTGATGACCAAGAGAGACTGTTGTCTAGCAGCACACCTAACAGCCTAGTCTCTGAAACCTCTTCTATGGGTGTTCCGCCAACTGTCAGCTGTAAGGAGGGTAGTTTCTTCCTTTTCCTCGTCATACATATTAGCATTGCCTTGGTTTTCTTTGTATTTAGCTCTAATTTGTTTTTGGTTATCCAATTCGAAATACTTATGTCAACTTCAAGAGCCTCTTTTAGCTGTCCCATGGAATTGCCTGTTACATAGACAGTGGTATCGTCAGAAAACATGGTTGCCATAGAATTGGAGAGCATCAGAGGGAGATCAATTTTATACAGCAAGTGCATAAGAGGTCCTAGGCAGCTGCCTTGTGGGACACCACAGCATACAGAATGAGGTTCAGAATAGGTACAATTTATGAATGTAAACTGCTCTCTGATGACAACACTGTAACCATCTTAAACAGGTGTTATCAAATCCATAGTGACACAATTTCATTAACATTATATCATGATCAAAAGTAGCACTAAAATAGAGAAATTACCACAAGTTTACCTTGGTCAAGTGACGTGAGCCCTTGATCTGTTAAATCAACCAGGGAGTCAAAACCATTTCATCGGTGGGCTCTAGTCAAATCCCCTGGTTAAAAAAGTCCATAAAAAAAGATTCAGGATGAATGTAGGAAGATGTGCAGAAATGCAAAATGAGTGTTCTCCATGGCCTGTGCCACAAATGCAATACCCCTGTGCAAGGCAATGGTTGTGGCACGGTCTTATATGTGTGGTGTAATGTGCAGTCTGGAAGAGTAGAGCCACCAGATGATTGCACAAAGCTCTCCCAGCTGCACATGAACAGGAAAAGCTGTTTATGATGACGGACTCCTTGGATGTTTGCAATGTGATCTGAAAGAACATATAGAAAAAACATCTGCACATAGTCGTCACACACAGTTTTTTTATCATCTACGGCAGCAAGGTCATGATCCTTTGTCTTAAAGTTTCCCATTAAAACGTAACTGAACAACTGTAACAAAAGTTTTCTAGCCATCATTGTAATGTTATCCAGACTCAGATCAGTAACATCTAAGGAACTAGGCCTACTGCCTGTCCAGGGACATAAGAACAGATACAAACAAGTTTGATTATTTTGAACATATGAACAAAATACAGGTAAACTGTAACTGCAGCAACACTAAGCACTTAACTGCCTATCATATTTGGTAACCTGCAATAAATGGGGCTCCTCATTCTTCCTCATCGATCTGTGACACCTTTCCCTTACTACCACTGCATCTCAGTGCTAGAGGTGTCACTACACACACCCTGGTTCAAATCCAGGCTGTATCACAACCAGCTGTGATTGGGAGTCCCATAGGGCAGCGCACAATTGGCCCAGCATCGTCCGGGTTTGGCTGGTGTAGGTAAGAATTTGTTCTTAACTGACTTGCCTAGTGACAACATGAAATGAATGTATGCTAGTAAGTTAGTGTTGCTACTCTTAAAGTTACTGAGCTGGATCTAGCTAGCTAATGAGCTACGTTGCTTGCTAGAAACAAATAATAGATTACAGTGGCTGGCCAAATAATTCATTTTAGTTAGCTAGCTAGGTCTGACAAATCTGAGGTAACGTTAACATTAGCAAACTCATGTTATCTAACATTAGCTCTGACCAAGTTGGTAATGTCGTAGCTAAATAGCTAGTTAGCTAGCTATCTCAACTGGTCACTTTAAGTACTCTCTTACCTTTGTAGTGTTCCACGAAATTTGAACATGGAGTTTTCCCAGTCACTGCTCAATTTGCCAAAGTTTGGCATGAGTGATGTAGCTAATATCATTCACAAACATTCCCAGACAAGAGATCTAAACTAAATAAAGGATACAAGTTCTTCCACAAACAATATATCTTAAACTATCGACAGCAACCGGATATCGTCACACACCGCTTGGGGTGGAAGCAACTTGTCTGTTGGGGGCGAGAAAAAAGCCTGGCTATGCTGCCTCAGTTGCTCTGTCTCATCCTGTGTCATTGTGTCAGATATAGTGGCAAACGCATATATTTCATATTTCTGAAATCTCTGCTTTATGTGGCAATTTAGTTCATTATATCACTGACATTACAATAGCCCAAACACAGACTTTCCACACTTGTTATTCTCAAATACTAAGACTGAAATGAGTTTGTAAAATGTTCTCAGACCTAAAAAGTTGTCTAATATTGAGATGAGTCCATGTCTAGCTGTACTTATTGTGTAGACTTGTGTAGTTATATGCACAGTTAGACTTACTGAGCCTCTGGCTTGTAGATATTATCCTAATTTACACAGACAAAGTACAATACATAGCAAAAAGTCCTAAGTCTCTCTAAATACTGTATGACATGATTAAGCAAGCTTACATTAGAAAGCTAGCTAGATAGCTAGCTCAAATGCTTACATTAGCCTACTGTTGTTACCTAGCACAGATAGCCACCACCACACATAGGCCTTTTATCAATTAGATTTTCTCACCTCCTGCATTTTCTGTTCTCCTTCCTCTCTCGCCACCTTTTGAAAAGGTCAAAGTTAATCAAGGAGAGTCGGCGAGGAAAGTGAGCGTGGATGGAAATGCGCTTGCTTGAAATGAGACTGTCCTTCTCCACTTGCGCATCATTAGGCAAATGACGTTTACACGGGTGGATCCCAAAATAAATGTGATAAAAACAAATTAAATGAGTTGTGCAAGACATTTTATAGGTGAAGTAGCATATTGTTTTCCAACATGTGCATGTTTTTCTTCTCCGGCAAAACAAAAGCTGATACAAGGGTGTGGCAGATTTCAAAACTATTCCGCGGTAGGATACACATGAGTATCCTCGATGAAAGGTGGCTATAGAGGAGGGTGGGACACTCTTTTGTTTGCCTACAAGAAAAATTGACACACTCCTCAACCACTAGTGCCAATACCACCTATTGGTTTCCAAGTCACGGAGGAGAGAGGGCGGAGGAGAGAGCATGGGGGACGGTCTTTTGCCCAAATTAGAAAACCCCATAGACTATTAGATAGATAGCTATACTAGCTGCTAAAGCCATCCATAGCGACATTTTTGATAATTTATAGCTAGCTAGTTATCTTACCTCTACAATGTTTCCATAAGTTCGAAGCAGAGTTTTTGTAGGCTGCCACCTCCGCCATCCCGAGTAAGCAAAGATTGCATTGCATTGCATCTCCTATGCTTGAAGGAGAACTGGTCACAGTCTCCTCTGTCTCCATCTTCTGGCTCCGAGGGGCTCTTTCCAACTTGCTTTGCTCTCATGATCTTCTATTATGTATAGCATACAGAATTGTACTTACAGATGGTTTTAAAAAGGTAGCGAAGTACAATACTTATTTCAAATCATATTTAAGTACAATTGTAAAAAATTTACAAGTACAAGTACTCGGAAAAGATACTCAATTACAATAATGAGAGTAAAATTATCTTATTTGATTATTTTATATACGATAAGGCCAGAGATAATTACAGACACCTGTGACGATCTTAGGTACCCAAATTCTGGTAGTTTACTGGTCAACTTTGAAAGTCACCAGTAATATACATTTCCTTTGCGACCCTACGTGTGCTAGCAAGGCAGAGGTCCTGGGTTTGAGCTTCGTGTTAGCCAAATCAGGAGGAAGTGATACTCACTTAGCAGCAGCATGACGTCCTTTACAGTGTTGCTGTGACCCGGAACACTGTAAAGGTGGCGCTCAGCTCCACGCTGGGTTTGCTGTTGTGTAAGTTTGAGTGGCAGAGCTGCAAGAAAATGTGTGGCGAGATAACATTTCCCCAAGTGCTTTTCAATCTCACACCACTTTCAAAGCAGCAGCACCGAATGCTTTTACCAGACATATTCATTAGTTCACGTCATAGAAAAAAGTTGCCTATGCGGTTGCCTGCCTCATGAGAGAGGGAACACAAATTTTCATGGAAAACAAGGTATTTTTTTATTTTATTTAACTAGGCAAGTCAGTTAAGAACAAATTCTTATTTACAATGACGGCCTACCCCAGCCAAACCCGGACGGGGCAATTGTGCGCCGCCCTATGGGACTTCTAATCACAACCGGATGTGATACAGCCTGGATTCAAACCAGGGACTGTAGTGACGCCTCTTGCACTGAGATGCAGTGCCTTAGACCACTGTGCCACTTGGGAGCGATTGGATAATTCTAGATAGCTTTAGAGGTATGTGTTGATAAAATCAGAAGATAGCTACCAGGTAGATAGCTACCTAGCTAATATGACATAGCTAGGTTGATGCAGTCATGCAGCCAGCAGCTCATGTTAATTTAGACTCATTGAATAAATGTGTTTGGCACAGGATAAAGAAGATGAAATGATCTGCTGCTAACTAATTTTTGCATTGCGCCGACTGGTAAGACGCTTCAGGAGGGCGGTCATGTGTTCTAGCAAGGCAGAGGTCCTGGGTTCGAGCCTCTGCGTGAGCCAAAACAGAAATCCTAATTCTATCTCCTAAACCAACCAATCTCTCTCTCCTTTTGTCAATACTGATGGAGGTTCATCCTCTGACTTCCGTGTGCAACCTGACTGAAGTTGTTTCATTAACTGTCCAGCTCCACAGTGATCAATGCCTTAGATCATCGCTCATCCTGATCTGCTAACAGGCCAGCGGTTGCTGTGATAGAGACGGATGGGGACCCTGCAGGGCTCAGAGTGGTGATTGGAGAAGTGTGATGGTGTTGGTACTATGATGAAGTGTTATTACCATTGATATATCAAAGTACTTTAATTTCCCATGCCACTTTTTAGCCTACATCAATTTACTAACAAGCCCACAGGCTCTTCAGGAAATACCATGGTGCTTATTTCCTCTCCAATGCACCAGATATTAAAGCAAATAAATAAATAATATATAATGAGCTGGCACTTACTGATCAAGGCAAGTGTTTTATTTCCCCTGCCTGTGTGGCGGATTGCATCGAGCTATTTCTCTGGCCGGCCTTTACCTCTTACATTTCAATTAAACCAAACTGGGCTATATCTGTCTATCACCTTGTCCGGCTAAATCAACTTTTTGTTTCCTTTTCATTTTCTCTATTCGACTGCAGTATTGAAAAATGCCTGTGAATGACTGAATGGCTTGAATTGGATTTGCATTTATATGAAACTCTTTTTCCAGAGTCTGGCAGAGGGAGATGCTCTTAGAGAAGCCACAGTGCGGAGTGAGGGTAGGCGGGGTGGCACCCTGGGGAGAGAACTGGCACCTTCATCTCCCCCCTCCACAAAGCAAGACAGGGCCAATTAATCAGCTCTACTATTGCAACGCAGATTCCAAAACGAAGGAGAGGAGGAAGACGGAGGGAACAGGAATAAACCCAGCCCCAGCGAGAAAAAGAGAAATAAGAAAACGGTTTGTCACAGAATCCCCCTCTTCCTTTCACTGCCAAGAGAACATGGATTCATGAGGCGACGACTGTGTCAGCCCAGCTGGTGAAGCTATTTAAATTAGAGCTCAGTTCATAAAGTGAGACCATGTTCCCTTTCAATATGTCACACTGTGTGTCAGGAGAGAGACATATTCCGCTGTGTATCTCCCTGATACATCCCAGTGCCGTGTTGTGAATGACACTGTTGAAATGACTGTATGCAGGGGAAGTTCATGCATTCGACAGTTCGTCTGAATTCATGTAGAAAGGCTAAAAGTAAAAGACAGAAAAGGAGAAAAAAGACATGATACTATAAATATGGGCGGCATTGAGCAGAGAAAGGGTTAGACTGGAAACTCAGAGTAAGCAATGAATAATTAATTTCCATTAGTATAAACACTTTTCATCAGAACAAAAAAAATGTCTCATAGCGAGAGAGGGGGGTGGGAGGGGGCGGGGTTTAAGGAAAGTTGGTAAACTAATTCACTGGTTACATCAAAATCCACAGATAATGACTCCTCATTGCACAACCCATTAGAGCATTGATTTTGATTTTGCATAAAGTCATACACACCTGATCGCTGATTGCCCATGACTACAGATGGAGGGACAATTATTAACCGGTCCTGATCCAGCGGAGGAGCTAACGGAACATAAATTGTAAGATGCATTAAAAGTATAGGGTATAATCGACTTCATTCAAGTGGAGTGCACTGTGTAGCGGAGGAGGTTTGGGGAACTATGTTTCTGTGATGACTAACCTTCACCGAAACCTGGAGACTCCCATAGCTCATGCCTAGACTTAGCTCAGTGGACTGAAGTAGTCTTAAATATCAAAGACAACCCAAGTTTATTAACTGCTCAGTCATAGGTAGCCTCCTCAAATTCATACTGGCTTTGACAGACATGTACTTTTAAAATCCATTCTGCATCCATACTTCCTGAAATATTAAGCCTCTAGCTCTCACTGGGCTGTGGGCTGTAAATCAAGCTGATACTAGGATCAAGCTGGAGAGCAGTCCCAGCCTAGCCCAGACCACAGAGCAGTGAGGCTGGTAGAAAAACAGACAGGACCGGTTTGAAGGATTTATCTTCCTGCGTAATCTGTCACATCCTGAGCTCTGAGTGTTTACCTGGTCAATAAGGCAGGGGAGCCAAGCGTGCATTATAGAATACCTATAATCCATTCATCCACTGGGGGGAAGTGTCATCAACAACCTAAATTATTTTTAATTACAGTTGATAAACAGAAATAGCCAATCTGTCAATCTCCTCCGACTCAGTTGTCCGTAGAGAGAGAGGGTGGAAATATAGGGAAGGGGGAGAAGAGGGAATATAAATAGTGATCTCCTAATTATGACTGCCCACCACTGTGTTGCTTCCTGCCAGGGAGGAAGAGCCTTCTCAAGACCTGAGCACAACACACGTTCCAGTGGTGCTCTCTACTGTAGTACTGCTGCCCTCTATGGGTTGCTGTTTTCCCACCAGTCAGGGTAGAGTGGGCATCTGCCATGGTTGCTCAGAAAGCGTGAAGCCCTTTGGAGGGAAATGGGGGGCATTGGGTACATGTGGGAGATGTGAGGCATGGAGGACCAGCACACCGAAGAAGAGTGGATCAGCACAAAGCAATAAATCTCTTTCAATTGCTCCATCACCAGCCCCATTCTGCTTTCAGACAGTCAAAGACATTTCCATGCACTGTGCTGACCGTTCTGTCATGTCTCTACCTACCCTGAGATGGAGAGAGCAGAGCAGGCCAAGCCTCCCAAGAGTACCTCCTACAGGGAGCCAGAGCAGAGAGCAGCTTGTATAGGGTCACTGCTGGCAGCTCGCAATTCACAACCCAAAGAAAGCTCAAATAGGTGTGGTAGGTGTTTTCCGAACATCTTATGGAAAATGATGTCAGACAAGCCCAGTTGAAAATTTGAAGTTGGACATGGCCTGTTGAGTACAGAGAAAAAAATACACAAAATATGATATAGCCCACTGAGAGAGATCATGACATTAAAAATAAATACAGACAATATACAGTGGGGAGAACAAGTATTTGATACACTGCCGATTTTGCCGATTTTCCTACTTACAAAGCATGTAGAGGTCTGTAATTTTTATCATAGGTACACTTCAACTGTGAGAGACGGAATCTAAAACAAAAATCCCGAAAATCACATTGTATGATTTTTAAGTAATTAATTAGCATTTTATTGCATGACATAAGTATTTGATACATCAGAAAAGCAGAACTTAATATTTGGTACAGAATCCTTTGTTTGCAATTACAGAGATCATACGTTTCCTGTAGTTCTTGACCAGGTTTGCACACACTGCAGCAGGGATTTTGGCCCACTCCTCCATACAGACCTTCTCCAGATCCTTCAGGTTTCGGGGCTGTCGCTGGGCAATACGGACTTTCAGCTCCCTCCAAAGATTTTCTATTGGGTTCAGGTCTGGAGACTGGCTAGGCCACTCCAGGACCTTGAGATACTTCTTACGGAGCCACTCCTTAGTTGCCCTGGCTGTGTGTTTCGGGTCGTTGTCATACTGGAAGACCCAGCCACGACCCATCATCAATGCTCTTACTGAGGGAAGGAGGTTGTTGGCTAAGATCTCGCAATACATGGCCCCATCCATCCTCCCCTCAATACGGTGCAGTCGTCCTGTCCCCTTTGCAGAAAAGCATCCCCAAAGAATGATGTTTCCACCTCCATGCTTCACGGTTGGGATGGTGTTCTTGGGGTTGTACTCATCCTTCTTCTTCCTCCAAACATGGCGAGTGGAGTTTAGACCAAAAAGCTCTATTTTTGTCTCATCAGACCACATGACCTTCTCCCATTCCTCCTCTGGATCATCCAGATGGTCATTGGCAGACTTCAGACGGGCCTGGACATGCGCTGGCTTGAGCAGGGGGACCTTGCGTGCGCTGCAGGATTTTAATCCATGACGGCGTAGTGTGTTACTAATGGTTTTCTTTGAGACTGTGGTCCCAGCTCTCTTCAGGTCATTGACCAGGTCCTGCCGTGTAGTTCTGGGCTGATCCCTCACCTTCCTCATGATCATTGATGCCCCACGAGGTGAGATCTTGCATGGAGCCCCAGACCGAGGGTGATTGACCATCATCTTGAACTTCTTCTATTTTCTTCTATTTTCTAATAATTGCGCCAACAGTTGTTGCCTTCTCACCAAGCTGCTTGCCTATTGTCCTGTAGCCCATCCCAGCCTTGTGCAGGTCTACAATTTTATCCCTGATGTCCTTACACAGCTCTCTGGTCTTGGCCATTGTGGAGAGGTTGGAGTCTGTTTGATTGAGTGTGTGGACAGGTGTCTTTTATACAGGTAACGAGTTCAAACAGGTGCAGTTAATACAGGTAATGAGTGGAGAACAGGAGGGCTTCTTAAAGAAAAACGAACAGGTCTGTGAGAGCCGGAATTCTTACTGGTTGGTAGGTGATCAAATACTTATGTCATGCAATAAAATGCAAATGAATTACTTAAAAATCATACAATGTGATTTTCTGGATTTTTGTTTTAGATTCCGTCTCTCACAGTTGAAGTGTACCTATGATAAAAATTACAGACCTCTACATGCTTTGTAAGTAGGAAAACCTGCAAAATCGGCAGTGTATCAAATACTTGTTCTCCCCACTGTATGTACAGACACAAAATGTGTGAAATCCATATAGTGTGTGAAAACATGGCAGATGGCTCATCCTAACACTGTTTGGTCTTCCTTTTCTAATTTCAGTTTGAATCAGACGACTATGATTTCAGGATAAAAACAATTATTTTGTGCACGTGACACTCCTGCAGAGTTTACCATCCTTGAGTCCATGGCACCTGGCCCCTCATACAATCATTGCTACCTAGAATTGGCTCATTCAACCCACACCACCAGTCCCCACTACAAAATAGTTTGATGTTTCAAATGAGAATTCAACAAACCAAGTACAATAGGCCTAAAAGTAAAAACTATTACTGAGAGTGAGAAAGATTGGCACTTCAAATATAAAACAATTCCTCACCAATGTCCTCACCTTGGAGACCACTCATCAGGAGTAAAGCTTCTCTCAGAAGACAACAAGAGTGGGGAGAACAAGCCCATTTCAATGGCAGAGGTCACAGTAATGTACAGTACATGGCACCTGTAACCAGAGCAACATAAATCAATACAATTGGACAGGTGAGAGGTGAACCAGTCTAGGTTGGATCAGTTTTTGGTGTGAAAGAAATCTGGCAATTTGATGAAGGGAAAGGAATCTGGGAGTTGTGCTTAGAGAAGGCTGAAAGGAGACAAATTATTGGTTTAAAAAAGTCTCAAACTCACATAATATGTTTTTGAGGAGGTCTCCACACCTGCCTGCCTTCCTCAGTGCCTCCACAGATCCTTCTTGCGTCTCGGCTCTGTGTCTGCTTCAGCTGTTGGAGCTGAAACTGAGAATCAACCAAGGATTGACATGAGATCAAATATCATCAAATAACTGTATTTAATGTAGATATTACATCAATTTCCATTTACGATGAATTGATTTGACAAATGAGATGAAAGTAGAAAAGGTAGGCTAAGTGATTCAAGTATGGAAAGTTGAAGAAATGTAAACTGATCACATATTCATATTAGAGCTATTATCAAAATACTATGTATATCTCAGCCAGAAAGAGGCCTTTCACATTTTCTGGCACACCTTTTTATCAGAGCAGAGAAAGCCTACCAGCCACTGACTCTCCTGGTCATTCTATCCTTGAAAAGAGATGACCCTCATTTGTAAGACAATTTCCTTTGGAGAAAAAAAAGGGAATGGGAAAAAGGTTCCTCCACGATTAGAGAACAAAAGGAAGTGCAGAATTATTTTTAGATGAAGGATGAATTCCAGTGGAGACAGCTTTAAATCAGTTCTAATGAATTCTCCTGGTTTTGGCCAACAGTAGGCGACATGGCAGAGAAGGGCTGCAATATTGAACTGTGTTGAAAATCCATTAACACCTAATTTTGGACAAGTAAAGTGACAACTGAAATAGGTTGGTGTGTGTCTCTTTGGAATACCGAGCAAATACAAAACACTGCCTATCTATGAGCAGGTGGGTAAAGAAAGTATCCCTTTCAACCTAATAAATCATATAAAACCAGCTTGTATGTAGCCCATTTTAGTCTTACCTACACTATTTGACTGTGGTTGGACATTTGTTGCTTACCTAATTAGTAAACCGTTGTTCTGGACTCCAGTGTTCCCTGGTGAAAACACTAACCTTGGGACTGCTTTGATTTCAATGTATTATTTTTGTCTCAGATGCACAACACACACATCACCCACAGCACCTTAACAGAAGAGTGTTTTTTGAATTAATTAACCAAACCTTGGTATTAATTGCAAGAGGTACCTGTTCTGACCCAGAGTGGAAGAGCAAAACTACTAATGTGCGTTCTTATAAAACATATGATGTGCTTTGTAAAATGAATGAAAAGCCAAATGCATGAGGAATGTTATACATAGACAGCTTTGAAAAATAAAACACAATATTTTTCCACAGAAACAAAACTCCCTTATCGGCCCTCTATTTCCTCCAGCTACTAATAGCCTATAGATGTATAGGTCACAGGTAAGCCAAAGGTGCCATAGACCAGTGTGTCCTGCCATCTGTCCAACAAACATAATGTTCTATAGAGATTAGACTAAATGTATTACACCAAACACCATTTTTTTGCCTAACAGTATGAGAGAATAAAAGATGTCCCAGTCTTGAGATGAGTCCATACACCAGCTGAGCAGATGATGATAGCCAATATACAGTAGACATTTCAATGCTCAATAGCCTACATTATACCACTATTATCTGTAATATACACTGAGTATACCAAACATTAGGAACACCTTCCTAATATAGAGTTGCTTATGCACTCAGAACAGCCTCAGTTTGTTGAAGCATGGCCTCTACAAAGTGTCGAAAGCGTTCCACAGGGATGCTGGCAAATGTAGACTCCAATGCTTCCCGCAGTTGTGTCAAGTTGGCTAGATGTTTTTGGGTGGTGGACCATTCTTGATACAAACAGGAAACTGTTGAGTGTGAAAAACCCATCAGCATTGCAGTTCTTGGCACAAACCGGTGCGCTTGGCACCTACTACCATACCCCGTTCAAAGGGACTTACATTTTTTGTCTTCACCCTCTGAATGGCACACATACACAATCCATGTCTCAATTGTCTCAAGGCTTAAAAATCCTCCTTTAACCTGTCTCCTACTCTTCATCTATACTGATTGAAGTGGACATCAATAAGGGATCATAGCTTTCACCTGGATTCACCTGGTCAGTCTATGTCATGAACAGAGCAGGTGTCCTTAATGTTTTGTACACTCAGTGTATATATATTATATCATTTTACACTCAAGCCCACATGTGACATCTTAGCAGATCCTAAATGTTCAAAAACATTCCTTGGTATAAGAGAGCCACCTACTGGTTACCTATAATGTTACATTCCCTCTTTGTGAAGCCTATCAGATGTCCCGGTATAAAAATGATTCCGATTTTTAAAAATAAGATATTCTACAGACTTCAATGTAAACTCCAGTCTCCTGGAATTATGCATATACTTCTGCATTACAGTAATAGACCCAGCTTTAGGCCAGTAATATGGAGGACATTAAATCACCTCATAGCTCTCTCGTGATGAAAGATTAATTAGACCTGCTTCCTGCTATCACACTTATTCACAATTCTGAGGTCAACAATCGACATAAATCAAATACTGTCCTCAATCGCTCCATCACCTAGTCACAACGTTAACATAATTACATTATAGTATCCTTTCATGGCACACCAGATGGATCTCTCCTTGGGCATATTGAATGGCTCATCACTTTCACACTTTCAACTTGCTCCCCTGATAGACACAGGGCCGGCTCCAGGCATAAGCGACATTAGGGACCTAGGCCATTAGGGGCCTCCAACCCCCCCAAAATTGTACTTATTCGGGGTCTCAACTTACTGTTGTTAGTTAGAGTAGTAGAATACACAAGATGCAAGTTCAAAATTTGGTTGTGCTTCAGCAATATTTATCCTGTTATGTCAGCCACTGACAGTTACTCACTTAGCAAGGTCAGCTAACAATTTTTTGATTGGTAAATTAGTTTAGCCGGCTATCTAAACATGTAGTTGTCACGGCCGAATACCGACCGGTCACGCAGGGCACGTGCCCAGGGGCCCTTACCTCCATGGGGCCCCCATTGACTTTGTTAGTCACGCTCACTCAGATATAATTAACATGGCATACGTCTTTACAAAATGGGTAGAATTACAGGAAATTAGCTGTAAAACTGAATTTGCTTAGGGCCCCCAAAAGACTAGAGTCGGCCCTGGATAGATGCTAAATTAAAAGGTCCATTACCTCAGGAAGACTTGCACTGTACTAAAATACAATTTTCAAATCTTATGTTATATCGTCATGTTATTGAACAATGAGTTATTCAATCAAGAAAAGGATCAACTTACCACCAATTACTTTTTATTAAGTAGCATGTAAACCATCACAGGCAGGCAGGAGGCAAAATAGGCCTATAGGGCGATTTTTGTTTGATTTATTAACAAAATAATGGTAATGGCAGTGGTTAGATAAATAATAATGTCAGCAAAATATGTAAAAATAAAAAATAAAAAAAAAGGACAAACATTGGGTAGGCCGCGAAAGAACCTACCAATGGATACTCTTTCTCTCAGAGTTTACAGGACACTGGAAAACCCAGGTAGAAATACCTAGTGCCACCACTTGGGCTAAACCATAGCCACAATGACAGGGGTGCAATTAACTGGTTGAAACCTCTTTTACCCAAAGACAGTCAGAGGATAGAAATGCCTAAAGCAACGCCGAGACTCCTAAAGGGCATAGTTCTTCTTGATGTAGTATTACCTCGAGGTGTCGACGCAGTCAGCCCAGCTGATAATACACTTCTATTCTCCGTGGACCAGCTCGTACATCAAACATTCTCCATTCAGGCTGAAAATGCATCAGTTTCCTCCTTAACTTGATATAATGGGTTGCCAGTGGAAAATAAGTTGGGGAAATATGCGTACTGTCTTAATAAAACAGACTTACGCAGTGTGTAAAATCCGTAAGTTTTCAGAAAATCTGTAGTTGTGAGGCTGATTGGACGTACTGCCAAATTCCTTAAAATGTCATTGGAGTCAGCTTATAGTAGAGAAATTAACATTCAATTCTCTGGAAACAGCTCTGGTTCCTTCAGTCAGCATGCCAATTGTACGCTCCTTCAAAACTTGAGAAAAATATGTGGCTTTGTGTTCTGTGACAAAACCGCACATTTTAGAGTGGCCTTTTATTGTCCCCAGCTTTTTGTGCATATGGAACATTTCTGGGATCTTTTATTTCAGCTCATGAAACATGGGACCAACACTTCACATGTTGCATTTATATTTTTGTTCAGTACAGTTTATATCGACATACAGTTGAAGTCGGAAGTTTACATACACTTAGGTTGGAGTCATTAAAACGAATTTTTCAACCACTCCACAAATTTCTTGTTAACAAACTATAGTTTTGGCAAGTCGGTTAGGACATCTACTTTGTGCATGAAACAAGTAATTTTTCCAACACTTGTTTACAGACAGATTATTTCACTTATAATTCACTGTATCACAATTCCAGTGGGTCAGAAGTTTACATACACTAAGTTGACTGTGCCTTTAAACAGCTTGGAAAATTCCAGAAATTGATGTCATGGCTTTAGAAGCTTCTGATAGGCTAATTGACATCATTCGAGTCAATTGGAGGTGTACCTGTGGATGTATTTCAAGGACTACCTTCAAACTCAGTGCCTCTTTGCTTGACATCATGGGAAAATCAAAAGAAATCAGCCAAGACCCCAGAAAAATAATTGTAGACCTCCACATGTCTGGTTCATCCTTGGGAGCAATTTCCAAATGGCTGAAGGTATCACATTCATCTGTACAAACAATAGTATGCAAGTATAAACACCATAGGACCACGCAGCCGTCATACCGCTCAGGAAGGAGACGCGTTCTGTTTCCAAGAGGTAAACGTACTTTGGTGCGAAAAGTGCAAATCAATCCCAGAACAACAGCAAAGGACCTTGTGAAGTTGCTGGACGAAACAGGTCCAAAAGTATCTATATCCACAGTAAAACGAGTCCTATATCAACATAACCTGAAAGGCCACTCAGCAAGGAAGAAGACACTGCTCCAAAACCGCCATAAAAAAGCCAGACTACGGTTTGCAACTGCAAATGGGAACAAAGATCGTACTTTTTGGAGAAATGTCCTCTGGTCTGATGAAACAAAAATAGAACTGTTTGGCCATAATGACCCTCGTTATGTTTGGAGGAAAAAGGGGGAGGCTTGCAAGCCGAAGAACACCATCCCAACCGTGAAACACGGGGGTGGCAGCATCATGTTGTGGGGGTGCTTTGCTGCAGGAGGGACTGGTGAACTTCACAAAATAGATGGCATCATGAGGTAGGGAAATTATATGGATATATTGAAGCAACATCTCAAGACATCAGTCAGGAAGTTAAAGCTTGGTCGCAAATGGGTCTTCCAAATGGACAATGACCCCAAGCATACTTCCAAAATTGTGGCAAAATGGCTTAAGGACAACAAAGTTAAGGTATTAGAGTGGTCATCACAAAGCTCTGACCTAAACCCTACAGAAAATTTGTGGGCAGAACTGAAAAAGTGTGTGCAAGCAAGGAGGCCTACAAACCTGACTCAGTTACACCAGCTCTGTCAGGAGGAATGGGCCAAAATTCACCCAACTTATTAAGGGAAGCTTGTGGAAGGCTACCCGAAACATTTGACCCAAGATAAACAATTTAAAGGCAATCGTACCAAATACTAATTGAGTGGCTATAATAATACCAAATACTACTGGCTATAATACCGGGGCTCGCAAGCATTTACTAAATTCTTCGCTCTTCAGCTCGCCTGACGGAAGAACGTGCCACGCAATTTACAAACTTTTCAAGCACACGAAGGCTACGAGATTCGGCTCTGACTTAGGTGTCTGTTAGTGGGGAAAGAGTGCTCGTCGCCTTAGATGTTTGCAAGTTTTTGGTCTTGATATTAGTTTTTGTGACACTCCGGGGCATCACCTCAGCTTTGGATTCGACGGGGGAGAATGAACCATTGGTTGTGAATGTGCCTTTGATTGCATTTGGAGGAAAGTATACCTCATGTCCCTGCAGAGCTGTTTAAAGATTTTGCCAATGAATGGTGAGTTACTTAGCTCCATAGGCTAACAAACGGGCTAATCCTAGTACGGTGCTTACGAATAAACAGAGATGGTTCTCAGGATTCTTGAGAGGGACACTTGGATGTATTTGGATGAGCCAATTTCGCCAACAAGGTTGTTTGGGTAAGGGCCCTCCTTCCCAAGCATTTACAGTGCTCCCAAGTGTCTTGGTCAATGGGGGCATGTTACTGGTTGCCGAGATCTCCGAACTCGGTGTGGGCCGGGTATCAGAACGAACAGTTCCTTCCCCACGCTCAAACACACGGTTGTCAAGTGTGTTGGATTTGAAAACAAGCATGACAACAAAGTATCCTAGTCCTCAGGGTGGCACTCTGCCCCTTCAGGAGATAATGGATGGGAGACTTGCAGCATGCTCAGTCCAGTGGCAGGCATGCACAGTTTCACCATGGGTGATGAGGATAGTGACGAGGGGTTACGGTTTGCCATTCTCTCTGCATCCTATTCCTTTTCGTGGCTTCACTATGTCAACTGTCCTCAAGGTCCTAGCGCCTGTCTTGAGAGAGGAGATTTCCTCTGTCCTTCAAAAACAGGCTATTCCGGTGGCCCATGTGTCAGAAGTACAGAGCGGTTGGTACAGCCCGTACTTCTTAGTTCTCAATAACGATGGAACGTTGCTTCCCATCCTGTACTTGCGTATTTTAAACGAGCATCTCAAGGTTGCACATAAAAAATGCTCACATTTCGGCAGCCATGGCAGTCGTTGCGTCCCAGCGATTGGTTCATGTCAATAGAACAGAAGGATGCACCTCGCGAGTGGCGCAGCTGTCTTGATTGATTGATTGAATTTATTTTACAATTTGTAAAATCCATACATAAGGGCGCTCCAGCTGGTGACGCCTCCACATACAATTTAAGAAAATAATCAAGGATAACGAAATAAAGCTTAAGAGATTAATGCACTACATCGCAGTGCTTGAGGCATCACTACAGACCAGGGTTCGATCCTAAGCTGTGTCGCAGCTGACCGCGACCGGGAAATCCATGAAGTGGCGCACAACTGGCCCAGCGTTGTCTGGGTTAGCGGAGGGTTTGGCAGGCCGGGATGTCCCTGTCCAATCGCACTCTAGCGACTCCTTGTGGTGGGCCTTGGTCGCCAGCTGTACAGTGTTTCCTCCAACACATTGGTGCGGCTGGCTTCCGGGTTAAGCGAGCAGTGTATCAAGAAGCAGTGCGGTTTGGCAGGGTCGTGTTTCAGAGGATGCATGGCTCTCAACCTTCGCCTCTCCCGAGTCCGTATGGGAGTTGCAGCGATGGGACAAGACTGTAACTACCAATTGGACACCACAAAATTGGGGAGAAAAAGGGGTAAAAAGAACACACAAAAAAAATGAACTGAAGGATGCATATTTTCATGTGCTATACATCCTCCCAATCGCCCTATCGCCCACACCTTTTTTATGGTGGTGAAGGCGGCTTTGGCATCGGTGTGGTGCCAGGAGATCAGAGTATTGGCCTGTTTGGACGATTGGCTGGTCATAGCAGAGTCGAGGGAACAGGGGGAGTGCCACACTGACACGCTGGTTTGTCATATTCAGTCGCTGGGGTTCATAGTGAATCAAAAGAAAAGTTGTTTGACTCCGGCTCAGTGCATTTAGTTTCTGGGTCTTGTTCTGGACTCGTTTCTGAATCAAAGCATTTGTTGTCCCAACAGAGGGGGGTCGCATTCCGGCTCTGTCTGGCACGGTTTCAGCTGGGGCATTCAGTGCCTTATCACTTGTCCCTGAGGTTATTGGGTCTGATGGCCTCTATGACAGCTGTGGTGCCTCTGGGACTTTTGTTGATGCGTCTGTTTCAGTGCTGGGTGATTGCTACACGTATGGACGCATGTCGCCACTGTCATCGGTTGCTTAAGGTATCCTCGTCGTGCCTAAAGGCATTGACTCCTTGGAGAGACCCACGACTGCTGTTGCAGGGGGTTCTCATGGGCCGGGTAGTGTCCTGCAGGGTGATCACGACAGACGTATACTTACTGGGATGAGGAGCGCTGTGTGTGGGCTACTCGGAAAGAGGGATTTGGTCAACAGGGCAAAGGACGTTGCATATACATTACCTACAACTGCTGACAGTTTTGCTAGTGCTGAGGCATTTCCTTCAGATGTTGGAGGGTGATCATGTGTTGCTAAGGTCCAACAACAGGACGGTTGTGGCATAAATATATTTTATATTGGAGATTCTTTAAAGTAGCCACCCTTTGCCTTGATGACAGCTTTGCACACTCTTGGCATTCTCTCAAACAGCTTCATGAGGTAGTCACCTGGAAAGCATTTCAATTAACAGGTGTGCCTTGTTAAAAGATAATTTGTGGAATTTCTTTCCTTCTTAATGCGTTTGAGCCAATCAGCTGTGTTGTGACATGGTAGGAGTGGTATACAGAAGATAGCCCTATTTGGTAAAAGTCCATATTATGGCAATAACAGCTCAAATAAGCAATGAGAAGCAACAGTCCATCTTTACTTTAAGACATGAAGGTCAGTCAATCCGTAAAATTTAAAGAACTTTGAAAGTTTCTTCAAGTGCAGTGGCAAAAACCATCAAGCGCTATGATGAAACTGGCTCTCATGAGGACCGCCACCGGAAAGGAAGACCCAGAGTTACCTCTGCTGCAGAGGATAAGTCCATTAGAGTTATCAGACTCAGAAATTGCAGCCCGAATAAATGCTTCACAGAGTTCAAATAACAGACACATCTCAACATCATATCTCGTAATAGCGCCGGAGAGGATGGCTGCCGTTTCATGGTCTCTTAACCAACCGTGCTATTTTGTTTTATTTTCCACATTTTTTGTAACGTATTGTGTACATAATGTTGCTGCTACAGTCACTTATGACCGAAAAGAGCTTCTGGAAGTCAGAACAGCGATTACTCACCTTGAACTGGTCGAAGAATTTCTCTTTAATGAGTCGGACGAGAGGGATTTACTCCAGACACCCGAACAGGCCCTCATCCCCATCATTCACAGGAGAAAGAGACGGGAAAGATATCGCGGAAAGAGATCGGGGTGCCTTGTAAGGATCTGCCGACGAGTGGCTAATCTGCCCTTGCCATCCGTACTACTGGCCAACGCACAATCGCTGGGAAATAAATTGGACAAGCTAAATAAACGTATATCCTACCAACAGGACTTTAAAAACTGTAATAACTTATGTTTCACTGAGTCGTGGTTGAACGACGACATGATTAACATACAGCTGGCGGGTTACACATTGCATCGGCAGGATAGAACAGCAGCCTCTGGTAAGACAAGGGGTGGCGGTCCATGCATATTTGTAAAAAACAGCTGGTGCACGATATCTAAGGAAGTCTCTAGGTTTTGCTTGCCTGAGGGAGAATATCTCATGATAACCTGTAGACCACACTATCTACCTAGTGAGTCTACATACCACCACAGACCGATGCTGGCACTAAGACCACACTCAATGAGCTGTGTACCGCCATAAGCAAAGAGGAAAATGCTCATCCAGAGGCGGCGCTCCTAGTGGCCGGGTACTTTAATGCAGGGAAACTTCACTCTGTTTTTCCTAATCTCTATCAGTATGTTAAATGTGCAACCAGAGGTTGAAAAAATTCTAGACCACCTTTACTCCACACACAGAGACGCATATAAAGCTCTCCCTCGCCCTCCATTTGGCAAATCTGATCATAATTCTATCCTCCTGATTCCTGTTTACAAGCAAAATTTAAAGCAGGAAGCACCAGTGACTCGGTTAAAAAAAAAGTGGTCAGATGAAGCAGATGCTAAGCTACAGGACTGTTTTGATTGCACAGACTGGAATATGTTCAGGGATTCTTCCGATGGCATTGAGGAGTATACCACATCAGTCACTGGCTTCATCAATAAGTGCATAGAGGACGTCGTTCCCTCAGTGCCTGTACGTACATACCCCAACTAGAAGCCATGGATTACAGGCAACATCCGCACTGACCTAAAGGGTAGAACAGCCACTTTCAAGGAGCGGGACTCTAACCCGGAAGCTTATAAAAAATCACGCTCTGCCCTCCGACGAACCATCAAACAGGCAAAGAGTCAATATAGGACTAAGATCGAATCATACTACACCGGCTCCAATGCTCGTCGGATGTGGCAGGGCTTCCAAACTATTACAGACTACAAAGCCAAGAGCTGCCCAGTGACACAAGCCTACCAGACGAGCTAAATTACTTCTGTGCTCGCTTCGAGGCAAGTAACACTGAAACATGCATGAGAGCACCAGCACCATCTCCGCAGCCGATGTGAGTAAGACCTTTAAACAGGTCAAAATGAACAAGGCCGCAGGGCCAGACGGATTATCAGGACATGTACTCCGAGCATGCGCTGACCAACTGGCAATTGTCTTCACTGACATTTTCAACCTCTACCTGTCTGAGTCGGTAATACCAACATGTTTTAAGCAGACCACCATAGTCTCTGTGCCAAAAACACAGGGTAACCTGCCTTAATGACTACCGACCCGTAGCACTCAGTCTAGCCAAGAAGTGCTTCGAAAGGCTGGTCATGGCTCACATCAACACCATTATCCCAGAAACCCGAGACCCAATCCAATTTGCATATGGCCCCAACAGATCCGCAGATGATGCACTCTCTATTGCACTCCACACTGCCCTTTCACACCTGGACAAAAGGAACACCTATGTGAGAATGCTATTCATTGACTATAGCTCAGCGTTCAACACCATATTTCCCTCAAAGCTCATCACTAAGCTAAGGAACCTGGGACTAAACACCTCCCTCTGCAACTGGATCTTGGACTTCCTGACGGGCCGCACCCAGGTGGTAAGGATAAGTAACAACACATCCGGCACACTGATCCTTAACACTGGGGCACCTCAAGGGTGCGTGGTCAGTCCCCTCCTGTACTCCCTATTCACTCATGACTGCACGGGCAGGCACAACTCCAACACCATCATCAAGTTTGCCAATGACACAACAGTGGTAGGCCTGATCACCAACAACAATGAGACAGCATATAGGGAGGAGGTCAGAGACCTGGCCATGTGGTGCCAGGACAACAACCTGTCCCTCAATGTGGTCAAGACTAAGGAGATAATTGTGGACTACAGGAAAAGGAGGACCGAGCACGCCCCCATTCTTATCGACAGGGCTGTAGTGGAGCAGGTTGAGAGCTTCAAGTTCCTTGGTGTCCACATCACCAACAAAATAACATGGTCCAAGCACACCAAGACAGTCGTGAAGAGGGCCCAACAAAACCTATTCCCCCTCAGAAGACTGAAAAGATTTGGCATGGGTCCTCAGATCCTCAAAAGGTTATACTGCTGCACCATCGAGAGCATCCTGACTGGTTGCATCACTGCCTGGTATGGCAACTGCTCGGCCTTCGACCGCAAGGCACTACAGAGGGTAGTGGGTACGGCCCAGTACATCACTGGGGCCAAGCTTCCTGCCATCCAAGACCTCTATACCAGGCCGTGTCAGAGGAAGGCCATAAGACTATGCATAAGTAACTTTAATAACTCTACCCACATGTATATATTACCTCAATTACCCCGACTAACCGGTGCCCGCGCACATTGACTCTGTACCGGTACCCCCTGTATACAGCCTCACTATTGTTATTTTTCTGCTGCTCTTTAATTATGTGTTACTCTATTTCGTATTTTTTTGTATTTTTTCTTAAAACTGCATTGTTGGTTAGGGGCTTGTGAGTAAGCATTTCACTGTAAGGTCTACACCTGTTGTAGTCGGTGCATGTGACAAATACAATTTGATTTGATTTGATCTTCTGTTCAGGGGCGGCAGGTAGCCTAGTTGTTAGAGCATTGGACTAGTAACTGAAAGGTTGCAAGATCGAATCCCCGAGCTGACAAGGTAAAAATCTGTCGTTCTGCCTCTGAACAAGGCAGTTAACCCACTGTCCCTAGGCCGCCATTGAAAATAAGAATTTGTTCTTAACTGACTTGCCTAGTTAAATAAAGGTAAACAAAAAAAAGAGGGGACAGCATCAATCAGGCCTTCATGGCCAAATTGCTGCAAAGAAACCACTAGTAAAAAGGACATTAATAATAAGAAGAGACTTGCTTGTGCCAAGAAACACGGCAATGGATATTAGAATGGTGGAAATCTGTCTGATCAGTCCAAATTTGAGATTTTTGGTTCCAACTGCCGTATCTTTGTGAGACGCAGAGTAGGTGAACGGATGATCTCTGCATGTGTGGTTCCCACCGTGATGCATGGAGGAGGAGGTGTGATGGCGTGGGGGTGCTTTGCTGGTGACACTGTCAGTGATTTATTTATAGTTCAAGGCACACTTAACCAGGATGGCTACCACAGCATTCTGCAGCGATACACCATTACATTTGTTTTGCACCCCTTGGGACTATAATTTGTTTTTCAACAGGACAATGACCCAACACACCTCCAGGCTGTGTAAAGGCTAATTGACCAAGAAGAAGAGTGATGTAGTGCTGCACCAGATGACCTGGCCTCCACAATCACCCGACCTCAACTCAATTGAGATGGTTTGGGATGTGTTGGACCACAGAGTGAAGGAAAAGAACGCCAGCAAGTGCTCAGTATATGTGGGAACTCATTCAAGATGGTTGGAAAAGCATTCCAGGTGAAGCTGGTTGAGAGAATGCCAAGCGTGTGCAAAGCTGTCATCAAGGCAAAGAGTGGCTACTTTGAAGAACCTAAAATCTAAAATATATTTCGATTTGTTTAACACTTTTTTGGTTACTACATGATTCCATATGGGTTATTTCATAGTTTTGATGTCTTCACATTTATTCTATAAATAGTAAAAATAAAGAAAAACCCTTGAATGAGTAGGTGTGTCCAAACTTTTGACTGGTACTGTATATGGATAGGACTAAGGATATCTGCGTTTGTGACCAGCTTTTTGTCTATTTCGGTAATTCATCTCGCGCTAGGGCGCTTCTAAGCAGCGTCTTTCTCATTGGATTGTGGAGCCTACAGTATATCTCTGGCATATGACAGCAAAGGACAAGGTTTGCTCAGCAGTGTGCGTGCTCACTCCACTGAGGGTGTGACGGCTTCTTAGGCAGTGTTCAGGGGATGAGAATTGGTGATATCTGTGTTGCAACGAGTTGGGGTTCCCCACATACCTTTGTGATGTTTAATCACTTGGATGCATCTGTTCCCAATACGGCTCATAGTGTTCTTCTGGCTGGGTCCAGGAGTATGTTAGGCAGTGCACAGATAACGCTTTTATCCAGGATACCACAGTTTCCCTGGGGGTTTGAGCCGACACGTGACGCATTATCAAGTCACTGCAAGTGCTCTGTTGTTAGAACTTCGTTCCCTCCATCAGGGAACAGTAGTTACATTGATAACTGTACGTTTTTCGGGATAAAAAGAAAACAGGATTCTAGAGGAAAACCTGCTTCAGTCTGTTTTACAATAGACAATGGGAGAAGAATTCACCAGGACAACAACCTACAACTAAAGGCCAAATCTATAGTGGAGTTGCTTAACAAGAAGACAGTGAATGCTCCTGAGTGGCCAAGTTACAGTTTTTTCTTAAATCTGCTTGAAAATCTATGGCAAGACTTGATCATTGCTGTCTAGCCATGATCTCTGACAACTTGACAGAGCTTGAAGAATTTTGAGAAGAATAATGGGAATAATGGGAAAATATTGCACAATCCATGGGTGCAAAGCTCTTAAAGAGTAACCCAAGAAGACTCACAGCTGTAATAGCTGCCAAAGGTGTATTGACATTGACTCAGGGGGTTGAATACTAATATAATCAAGGTATAGTAGTGTTTTATTTTTCATATTTTTATTTGTTCAAAATACAAATTTTCTTCCACTTTGACAGAGCATTTTGTGTAGAAAATCACAATTAAATTAATCTAAATCCCACTTTGTAACGCAACAAAATAGGAAAAAATCCAAGGGGGTGAATACTTATAATACCCACTGTAATTTTGAGATATTTTCATCTCTTTGCACGGCATTCAATTTGAGCCCTTCTCAAATTGCTTTGGAATTGAATGACAAAATCCTTGAAGTTACGGTTTTAAGGCATGACATTGCACCGCCGGCAAAATAACATTTGATTGATTCGTTTTTTTATCCTCACAGGAGTGAATTGGAAAAGCTGCTTTAATTCCAATGCATCCTAATTTGAGGGCTTTAGTCTGCTTAACTTAATTAAAGACAGAAATAATCATATAAAACCAATTTCAAAAGCACATGGTAAAAAAGAAAAAGAGTAATTTATATTCCAAGTAGATATTATCGACTGCAGATATGATGAATGAATCATCTCTTATTCAAGGGTTGATCATCTGGCAATGGAAACAACGTAATATCAATTTCCCTGTTGATCCCTATTGTAACAACCCTGACCTTGGAGAAACATATTACCACTGCCAAGCAAGTGGTACAAAAGATATACATATAAACAGGATGGTACAATTGTTATTGGTCACATACACGTGTTTAGCAGATTTTATTGCGGGTGTAGCGAGATGCTTTTGTTTCTAGCTCTAACAGTGCAGTAATATCTAACAGTAATATCTAACAATACACACAAATCTAAAGTAAGGGAATGGAATTAAGAATATATAAATATTTGGGAGAGCAATGTCAGAGCGGCATAGACTAAGATACAGTAGAAAGGATAGAATACAGTATATACATACAGTTGAAGTCGGAAGTGTACATACACTTAGGTTGGAATCATTAAAACTCGTTTTTCAACCACTCCACAAATTTCTTGTTAACAAACTATAGTTTTGGCAAGTCGGTTAGGACATCTACTTTGTGCATGACACAAGTAATTTTTCCAACAATTGTTTACAGACAGATTATTTCACTTATAATTCACAGTATCACAATTCCAGTGGGTCAGAAGTTTACATACACTAAGTTGACTGTGCCTTTAAACAGCTTGGAAAATTCCAGAAAATGATGTCATGGCTTTAGAAGCTTCTGATAGGCTAATTGACATCATTCGAGTCAATTGGAGGTGTACCTGTGGATGTATTTCAAGGCCTACCTTCAAACTCAGTGCCTCTTTGCTTGACATCATGGGAAAATCAAAAGAAATCAACCAAGACCCCAGAAACAAAATTGTAGACCTCCACAAGTCTGATTCATCCTTGGGAGCAATTTCCAAACGCCTGAAGGTACCATGTTCATCTGTACAAACAATAGTACGCAAGTATAAACACCATGGGACCACGCATCCGTCATACCGCTCAGGAAGGAGACGTATTCTGTCTCCTAGAGATGAATGTACTTTGGTGCGAAAAGTGCAAATCAATCCCAGAACAACAGCAAAGGACCTTGTGAAGATTCTGAAGTACACAGGTGCAAAATTATCTATATCCACAGTAAAACGAGTCGTATGTCGACATAACCTGAAAGGCAGCTCAGCAAGGAAGAAGCCACTGCTCCAAAACCGCCATAAAAAAGCCAGACTACGGTATGCAACTGCACATGGGGACAAAGATCGTACTTTTTGGAGAAATGTCCACTGGTCTGATGAAACAAAAATAGAATTGTTTGGGCATAATGACCCTCGTTATGTTTGGAGGAAAAAGGGGGAGGCTTGCAAGCCGAAGAACACCATCCCAACCGTGAAGCACGGGGGTGGCAGCATCATGTTGTGGGGGTGCTTTGCTGCTGGAGGGACTGGTGCACTTCACAAAATAGATGGCATCATGAGGGAGGGAAATTATGTGGATATATTGAAGCAACATTTCAAGACATTAGTCAGGAAGTTAAAGCTTGGTCGCAAATGGGTCTTCCAAATGTACAATGACCCCTAGCATACTTCCAAAGTTGTGGCAAAATGGCTTAAGGACAACAAAGTCAAGGTATTGGAGTGGCCATTACAAAGCCCTGACCTCAACCCTATAGAACATTTGTGGGCAGAACTGAAAAAGCGTGTGCGAGCAAGGAGACCTACAAACCTGACTCAGTTACACCAGCTCTGTCAGGAGGAATGGGCCAAAATTCACCCAACTTATTGTAGGAAGCTTGTGGGAGGCTACCTGAAACACTTGACCCAAGTTAAACAATTTAAAGGCAATGCTGCCAAATACTAATTGAGTGTATGTAAACTTCTGACCCACTGGGAATGTGATGAAAGAAATAAAAGCTGAAATAAATCACTCTCTACTATTATTTTGACATTTTAAATGTCTTAAAATGAAGTGGTGATCCTAACTGACCTAAAACAGGGAATTTTTACTCGGATTAGATGTCAGAAATTGTGAAAAACTGAGTTTAAATGTAGTTGGCTAAGGTGTATGTAAACTTCCGACTTCAAGTGTATGAGGTGAGCAATGCAAAATATGTAAACATTATTAAAATGACTAGTGTCCCATTAAAGTGGCCAGTGATTCCAAGTCTATGTATATAGGGCAGCAGCCTGTCTGTGCTAGTGATGGCCTTGAGATAGAAGCTGTTTTTCAGTCTTTCGGTCCCAGCTTTGATGCACCTGTACTGACCTCACCTTCTGGATGATAGCGGGGTGAACAGGCAGTGGCTCGGGTGGTTGTTGTCCTTGATTATCTTTTTGGCCTTCCTGTGACATCAGGGGCTGTATGTGTCCTGGAGTACAGGTAGTTTGCCTCTGGTGATGCGTTGGGCAGACCAGACCACCCTCTGGAGAGCCCTGCGGTTGTGGGCGGTGCAGTTGCTGTACCAAGCGGTGATACAGCCTGACAGGATGATCTCAACTGTGCATCTGTAAAAGTTTTTGAGGGTTTTAGGTGCCAAGCTAACTTTTTTCAGCCTCCTGAGGTTGATTAGGCGCTGTTGCACCTTCTTGACAACACTTTCTGTGTGGGTGGACCATTTCAGTTTGCCAGTGATGTGTACACTGAGGAACTTGAAGCTTTCCACCATCTCCACTGTGGTCCCATCGATGTGGATAGGGGAGTGCTCCCTCTGCTGTTTCCTGAAGTGCACGATCAGCTCCTTTGTTTTGTTGACGTTGGGTGAGATGTTATTTTCATGGCACCACACTCCCAGGGCCCTCACCTCCTCCCTGCAGGCTGTCTCGTCATTGTTGGTAATCAGGCCTACTACTGTTGTGTCATCTGCAAACTTGATGATTGAGTTGGAGGCGTGCATGGCCATGCAGTCATGGGCGAACAGGGAGTACAGGACGAGCTGAGCACACATCCTTGTGGGGGACGAGTGTTGAGTATCAGCAAAGCGGAGGTGTTTTTTCCTACCTTCATCACCTGGGAGGCCCGTCAGGAAGTCCAGGACCCAGTTGCACAGGGAAGGTTCAGACCCAGGGCCTCAAGCTTAGTGATGAGCTTGGAGGGTACTATGGTGTTGAATGCTGAGCTATATTCAATGAACAGCATTATAACATAGGTATTCCTCTTGTCCAGATGGGATAGGGCAGTGTGCATTGCGATGGCAATTGCATGGTCTGTGGATCTATTGGGGCGGTAAGCAAATTGAAGTGGGTCTAGGGTGTCAGGTAAGGTAGAGGTGATATGATCCTTGACTAGTCTCTCAAAGCACTTCATGATGACAGAAGTGAGTGCTACGGGTCGATAGTCATTTAGTTCAGTTACCTTTTGCTTTCTTGTGTACAGGAACAATGGTGGACATCTTGAAGCATGTGGGGACAGTAAACTGGGATAGGGAGAGATTGAATATGTCCGTAAACACTCCAGCCAGCTGGTCTGGATTAACACGCTTAAATGTCTTACTCATGTCGGCCACGGAGAAGGAAAGCCCACAGTCCTTGGTAGCGGGCCGCGTCAGTGGCACTGTGTTATCCTCAAAACAGGCGAAGGTGTTTAGCTTGTCCAGAAGCAAGACGTCGTTGTCCGCAACGTGGCTGGTTTGCCCTTTGTAGTCCGTGATTGTCTGTAGACCCTGCCACATACGTCTCGTGTCTGAGCCATTAAATTGCGATTCCACTTTGTCTCTATACTGACGTTTTTCCTGTTTGATTGCCTAACGGAGGGAATACCTACACTGTTTGTATTCGGCCATATTCCCAGTCACCTTGCCATGGTTAAATGTGACGGTTCGCCCATTCAGTTTTGCGCAAATGCTGCCATCTATCCACGGTTTCTGGTTAGGGTAGGTTTTAATAGTCACAGTGGGTACAACGTCTCCTATACACTGATAGATAAACTCAGCAAAAAAAGAAACGTCCTCGCACTGTCAACTGCGTTTATTTTCAGCAAACTTAACATGTGTAAATATTTGTATGAACATAAGATTCAACAACTGAGACATAAACTGAACAAGTTCCACAGACATGTCACTAACAGAAATGGAATGTGTCCCTGAACAAAGGGGGGTTCAAATCAAAAGTAACAGTCAGTATCTGATGTGGTCACCAGCTGCATTAACTACCGCAGTGCATCTCTTCCTCATGGACTGCACAAGATTTGGCAGTTCTTGCTGTGAGAGGTTACCCCACTCTTCCACCAAGGCACCTGCAAGTTCCCGGACATTTCTGGGAGGAATGGCCCTAGCCCTCACCCTCCGATCCAACAGGTCCCAGACGTGCTCAATGGGATTGAGATCTGGGCTCTTCGCTGGCCATGGCACAACACTGACATTCCTGTCTTGCAGGAAATCACTCACAGAACGAGCAGTATGGCTGGTGGCATTGTCATGCTGGAGGGTCATGTCAGGATGAGCCTGCAGGAAGGGTACCACATGAGGGAGGAGGATGTCTTCCCTGTAACGCACAGCGTTGAGATTGCCTGCAATGACACAAGCTCAGTCCGATGATGCTGTGACACACCGCCCCAGACCATGACGGACCCTCCACCTCCAAATCGATCCCACTCCAGAGTACAGGCCTCGGTGTAACGCTTATTCCTTCGACAATAAATGCGAAGCCGACCATCACCCCTGGTGAGACAAAACCGCAACTCGTCAGTGAAGAGCACCTTTTTCCCATCCTGTCTGGTCCAGCGACGGTTGGTTTGTGCCCATAGGTGACGTTTTTGCCAGTGATGTCTGGTGAGGACCTGCCTTACAACAGGCCTACAAGCCCTCAGTCCAGCCTCTCTCAGCCTATTGCGGACAGTCTGAGCACTGATGGAGGGATTATGTGTTCCTGGTGTAACTCAGGCAGTTGTTGTTGCCATCCTGTACCTGTCCCGCAGGTGTGATGTTCGGATGTACCGATCAGTTGTCAAACCTGTCTCCCTGTAGCGCTGTCTTAGGCGTCTCACAGTACGGACATTGCAATTTATTGCCCTGGACACATCTGCAGTCCTCATGCCTCCTTGTAGCATGCCTAAGGCACATTCACACAGATGAGCAGGGACACTGGGCATCTTTCTTTTGGTGTTTTTCAGAGTCAGTAGAAAGGCCTCTTTAGTGTCCTAAGTCTTCATAACTGTGACCTTAATTGCCTACCGTCTGTAAGCTGTTAGTGTCTTAACGACCGTTCCACAGATGCATGTTCATTAATTGTTTATGGTTAATTTAACAAGCATGGGAAACAGTGTTTAAACCCTTTACAATGAAGATCTGTGAAGTCATTTGGAATTTTACGAATTATCTTTGAAAGACAAGGTCCTGAAAAAGGGACGTGTCTTTTTTTGCTGAGTTTAGATAGATAGATGTATTACATTACCAAAAGTATGTGGACACCTGCTCCTCTCATTCCAAAATCATGGGCATTAATATGGAGTTGGTACCCCCTTTGCTGCCACAACAGCCTCCACTCTTCTGGGAAGACTTTCTAATAGATGTTGGAAAATTGGTTAGGGGACTTGCTTCCATTCAGCCGCAAGAGCATTAGTGAGGTCGGGCACTGATGTTGGGCGATTAGGCTGGCACGCAGTCTGCGTTCTAATTCATCCCAAAGGGGTTCGATGGGGTTGAAGTCAGGGCTCTGTGCAGGCCGGTCAAGTTCTTCCACACCGAACTGTTTCCACAAAGTTGGAAGCACAGAATCGTTTAGAATGTCAAGGGGCCTAGCCCGAACCATGAAAAACAGCCCCAGACCATTATTCCTCATCCACCAAACTTTACAGTTGGCACTATGCATTCGGGCAGGTAGCGGTCTCCTGGCATCCACCAAACCCAGATTCGTCCGTTGGAATGTCAGATTGTGAAGCGTGATTCATCACTCCAGATAACGAGTTTCCCCTGCTCCAGAGTAAAATGGCGGCGAGCTTTACACCATTCCAGCCGACACTTTGCATTGCGCATGGTGATCTTAGGCTTGTGTGCGGCTGCTCGACCATGGAAACTCATTTCATGAAACTCCCGATGAACAGTTCTTGTGCTGACCGTTGCTTCCAGAGGCAGTTTGGAACTCGGAGTGTTGCAACCGAGGACAGGCGATTTCTACGCGCTATGCACTTCAACACTCCACGGTCCCCTTCTGTGAGTCTACCACTTCGTGGCTGAGCCGTTATCGCTCCTAGACGTTTCCACTTCACAATAAAAGCACTTACAGTTGACCGGGGAAGCTCAAGCAGGGCAGAAATTTGACGAACGGACTTGTTGGAAAGGTGGCATCCTATGACGGTGCTATGTTGAAAATCACTGAGCACTTCAGTATGGCCATTCTACTGCCAATGTTTGTCTATGGAGATTGCATGGCTGTGTTCTCGATTTATACACCTGTCAGCAACGGGTGTGGCTGAAATAGCAGAATCCACTAATTTGAAGGGGTGTCCACATACTTTTGTATATATTAATGGTGTGATTGGTATGATGATTTCCTCCTTTGTTTGATGGGACTGCAGTTCAATCGGGTGCATATAGTATAGAATAGATAGATATATCTAGGATCAGCTTGCCCTCCGCACGATTCCATTGGTGCATTTTTAGTTGCTAACCCCGCCCACTTGTCATGTCACATGATCTTGTGACCTGCGCTAGCCTAGCTTTACTTTGCGGTTCAGTGTTTGCAAACAAACATTAGCCCGTTTGGTAAAATACATAGCACAATTTTGTTATTTTCCCACAGGTTCTTTAGCGATTAGTCCCACCTGGCTAAGGTGCAATGTCGTCGTGGGGACAAGGCGGCAGACGGCCTCAACCCAAACGAAGGGTAAGTGGCTAGCAAGCTACCATTAGTTGGCTAGTGAGCTAGTTAGCCATTCAGTTAAATTCTAGTTATCCTAACTAGCTAGATAATAAACTAGCTATGACTATAGTCATCTTTGTAGCTACCCTAACTAACGCTAGCTAGCTATTAACCGGATAGCTAGCTATTGTGTAAACAAATTGTGAGTGTGTAACGTTAGCTAACTCAAATTTCAAGGAATGGCTAGGCGTAGAGCTGAAATTAGCTAACTAGTTATGATGCTAATAGCTGGCTAACTGTAAATCTCCTTCTTTAGTAGTGTTAAACCTCTTCGACCATTTCGAAGACCAGCACCATACCCCGTGAGAGAAGACTGGATGAACGACCACAATGACTCTGAGCAGTAGTTAACTTGTAAGCTGTAACTTAATGTTATCAAAATTGTTAGTTGTCAATATAGCTAACGTTAGCTAAAGTCTGCCAACATCCCGTGGTTGACTGTTAATAAATGTTAATGGCAGGTTGGAGGGATGATGGTGAGGTGACGCACCGAAACATGAATGCAAAGGTTTTGTATTATTACACCATAATCTGCTAATGACAGATACAGTACTTGGGGTGTTATGCTGTCCGCTACATTTTAAGAATAAAGTAGGCACACCTGTGTGTAGGAAGGGGTGAAAAACTCCAGGCCTAGTAAGGTTTTTGTTTACAAGGGAGCTACTGTAACATTTTTACTTTGAGCGAGCACATGCCAGGCTAACGCATTAAGCAACAGTGTGCATGATAGAAGCTATTCCCAGCACACAGATCCACCTTGTGTTGGGGACAAAAGGCCACTCAAATGTGCACTTTTGTCACACAAAACAATGCCACAGATTTATCTTGTTTTGAGGGAGTGTGCAATTTGTATGCTGACTGCAGGAATGTCTGCCAGAGCTTTTGCCAGATAATTGAATGTTAATTTCTCTACCATAAGCTGCCTGCAACGTAATTTTAGAGAAATTGGCAGTACGTCCAACCGGGCTCACAACCGCAGACCATGTGTAACCACGCCAGCCCACCAGCCCAGGACCTCCACATCCATCTTCACCTGCGGGATCGTCTGAGACCAGCCACCCGAAAAGCTGATGAAACTGGGTTTGCACAACCGAAGAAGTTCTGCACAAACTGTCAGAAGGAAGCTCATCTGCGTGCTTGTCATCTTCACCAGGGTATTGACCTGACTAAAGTTTGGTGTCGTAACCGACTTCAGTGAGCAAATGCTCTCCTTTGATGAATGCTGGAGAAGTGTGCTCTTCATGTTTGAATCCCGGTTTCAACTGTACCGGGCAGATGGCAGACAGCATTGTATGGTGGTATGGTGTCGTAGGGAGGGGCAGTTCCTCTTGCTGCTCCTTAGGCAAGCACTATGGTCTTGTAGTGGTTTCGACTGGAACCAGTGGAGTGTGCGGAGGAGCGGGTGACGCAACATAATTTAGGAAGGTTGAACACAAGGATTGCTGCAGTGTTCTGGATAAGTTTCAGGGGTTTGATGGCACTAGCGGGTGAGTTGCAGTAGTCCAGATGGGAGATGACAAAGGCCTGGATTAGGACCTGCGCCGCTTCCTGTGTGAGGTGGTGTCCTACGAGGAGCTGGCGCGAGTCACTGCTTTGATGTTTGCAGAGAGCGACAGGGTGTTGTCCAGGGTCACGCCAAGGTTATTTGCACTCTGGGAGGGGGCCACTGGAGTTGCCAACTGTGATGGAGAGGTCTTGTTGCGGGCAGGCCTTCGCCGGGAGGAAGAGCAGCTCCGTTTTGTTGAGCTTAAGGTGGTGGGCTGACGTCCAAGCTAAGATATCTGCCAGGCACGCAGATGCGTTTCAACACCTGGTTGTCAGGGGGGGAGAAATGTTTTTAGTGTCATCCACATAGCAATGATAGAAGAGGCCGTGTGAGGATTTGACAGCCGAGTAGGGTTAGGGTCAAGAAGATGGTTCTGAGAGGGATAGCGAGGGACTGCTCTTTGTGAAGGGATACTGGTCTGTTTGATGTCATAGGGGTCGATGTTGGTTTCTTGAGGAGCAGAGGGGCTCTGGACATTTTGAAGTAAGAAGGGGTGCAGCCAGTGGTCAGGGATGAGAAATGGAAGACTGTCTCCAGAGATGATCGGGATGAGGGGTTGGGGTCGATCGGGCAGGTTGTCGGGTGGCTGGACCGCACTAGTCTCAGGATTTCATCTGGATAGAGAGGGAAGAAAGAGGTCAATGTGTGTTGTAGTTTTGTGGGAGTGGGACCAGTGGACTCTAGGCTGAGTGAATGAGGAACAGATGTCGTCAACCTTTTTTTTTTCAAAGTGGTTGACCAAGTCATCCTCAGAGGTTCGGGGTGGAGGATTGAGGGAGGAAGGTGGGAGTTTCCTGGGGTTCGACGCAGAAGCTTGTGATAGAAAGTGGCTTTAGCAAAGTATACAGAAGAGAATGTAGAGAGGAGGGATTGAAAGCATGATAGGTCCTCTGGAAGTTTAGTTTTCCTTAATTTTTGCTCTGTTGTCCGCAGCCCTTTTCTGTAAGCTTGCAATGAGTCACTCACCCACTGGGCACACACTGGTTGATCAACGTTGGTTCCACGTCGTTATAAATAAAAAAAATTGGAGCTTAGGGCACCAGGTATTCCCAGGCGGTCTCCCATCCCAGTACTAACCAGGACCGACTCTGAACAGGTGTGTTCAGGGTGGTATGGCCACCAGCTTATTTTTTTTACTTAGTTTTCTCCCCGAATTAGGTCCCTTGGCTCATCTCTGCGGCGACTCAATGGGCTCGAAGGTTGTGTCATGCGTCCTCTGAAACATGACCTGCCTGGCCGCCTACTTATCACATTGCTCGCTTAACCCGGATGTCAGCCGTACCAATGTGTCGGAGGAAACACTGTTCGACTGATGACCGTTATAAGCTTGCAGGCGCCCGGCCCTGCCACAAGGAGTCTCTAGGGCACAATGAGCCAAGGAAAGCCCCACCGGCCAAACCCTCCCCTACCCCGGACGGCGCTGGGACAATTGTGTGCCCTCCTATGGGGCTCCCAGTCACGGCCAGTTGTGACACAGCCTGTGATCGAACCCCACTTCATTGCAGTGCTTTTGACCTCTGTGCCATCCAGGACCTTTGTCATTGAAATTACTTGATTCAATGTTGAATTGCTGTCTGTGCCCAGTGGGCAGCCACAAAGGGGAGGGGACAGCGAGTCATAGGATGCAGAGTAGAAGGGGGGGTGAGCAATGATTGAGATCGTACATGACCATCACTTCATGCATGAATGTGTTACTCTTTCAGTTATGAGGAGTTAGACCAACAGCATGACTACTCCGGTAACAACGTGGACTATGAATGATGTCAACAAAATGGAAAGCTCACATTTCTCTTATGTGGTCTATCAACGAAACGTGTTTATTTGCCAAGAACGGGAAGATCCTTTAAGTCTCTGTGGCGCTTATACACTCAAACCAATCTGCATTTTCAAATAGAAGTTCTGGTAACCTTTATTGTAACGTTAGGTTTAAATTTTCTACAGTAAGTAGCCTGCTTTAGCACTGCTTGGTAGCTACTTACACGTGTAAATAGTAGTAACAGGACAGAATTTGCTGTCATTCTTAAATGCAAACATATAATCATTTCCATGCTGAAAAGTTTGACACTCACAAATATAAGAATGTTAGTTGAATATAGCCTACCAAAAAATGCCCAGCCTTAACACTATCTACTGATATTTATTATTTTCTTCAGTGTGCTATGAAGTTGTATGTTCTCTCAATGTTAAATACTGTAAACCCGAATGTCCTATTCAATGACATCCTTACATTGTTAACTCACACTCATCTTGGTCCTTGTGGACAAAACTTTATGCATACTGTATTTTGAAATTGTCACCCCAGGCCAAAAAGCATTGCTGAGCAGGAAAGACCTACATACTGAGAAATTCAATATGTGCAATGTTAATCAACAATAGTCTGTGTTAATGAAGCAGAGGTTTAAGTTTTATTAGTCGTATGTATGGGGTACACATGGTGTACACTGTCCAATGAAATGCTTACGTACAGGTTCCTTCTGGACAATGCAACAACAATAAGAAAAGATAAGAATACGATCATAAAGTAAATGGCTCAGTAAAATAGATTAAACATTCATCACAGGTGTTGCTATGATATGTGCTTGTTGTGGGCTTCAAGAGACCTCATTGTCCCACCCTCCTCAACATATTCTATTTTACTCACAGTAGACAAGTGGTTTGCATGACAATTGTAACTGGTCAGTATATACTGTGTGTGCTCTTTCAACACTGTCGTAAGATGTTTAATAACAGACAAACGATAAGCATATTTACAATCAATGCACAGCAACAAGTAACGAACTCACAGCTTTATTGAATCAACCTATCACATCCATTTTTACAATATTAGGCCTATGGCTATATCAAGCTATCCTGCTCTTCACTGGTCACTTAACTACAACTTGATGAGAGTTACGATTCAGTTTAGGTGTGAAAAGTTGAGTTGTCTTCGTGTGGTTGTTGACGCCAGGCCTGGACATGCTGCTGCAGAGCTGCTCCTCTCACACGTCATGTCTGTGTACCCCTCTGTCTGTGTGCAGAAGTCAATAACCAGCTTTCTTCTCTTCTTTCAAAAGGATTACCCCAAATCGATAGGTCACTGTTTGCAGGACCGCGGCCTCTCAGTGGAAATGATTTACCTGCAGGCGGAGTCGGGCCTGACCCGGGCCCTACAAGATCTCCGCTCCGACGGTTCCACCTTATGTATTCTCGTCCAACAGACCAATGTAGCTCTGTCCTCGTGCACAGTAATCAAATTTTCAGAATCCCTCAAAAGTAAGTCCCCACAATCACCTGCCCCCTTTTAAGAAAGCAATTACAATGCATCTCTAAAAGAACAATAATACCCCAAACCAAACATTCCTGATAAGGATTGTAAATTGAGACAATTTGAGGGCAAAGAACATGACATGTTTCCATGGAGATTTAGTTCCATTCTGTGGTTGTCCTCAGAACTCAGTGGTTCACAGTTAAGACCGCCTCATCATCAAAGGCTCTCACATTATACTTCCATACATAGCTTTATTCACCAAAATATTAATTTAGGTTTGAAATAATTCACAAACACATGCAGTAACATTAGACGGGTATAAATTGCTTGATATAAATCCTCAGGAAATGTTAAACGAGCAAAGAGCGTGACAATGACCATTCTTAAAATGTATTTGGCTTATACTGTTATAAATAGCTTCTTAAAGGTGTACTATACAGCTTAGAAATATCTGAAATAGCTCTCGATTTACCTTTTTTAATAAAAATATTTAGTGCAGGGACGTGAAGTCATATTAAATTGTTGAATGAGAATCATCCGTTTAAAAGGAAGATCCTGTTTTGTATACACTGAATGTGGCCAGAACATCCACTTACCAGTTGACAAGTAACTTTACAGCTTCAAACAAGGTTCCAAAAAAATTATGTATTATGCCCCTTTCATTTAGTGGTGCCATTTTATTTGAACATATATCATATACAGTGCATTCGGAAAAGTATTCAGACCCAATGACTTTTTCCACATTTTGTTACATTTTACAGCCTTAAGCTAAAATGGACTTTATATATTTTTCCCTCGATCTACACACCATACCCCATAATGACAAAGCGAAAACAGGTTTTTAGAAATGCTGTGAGACTTAAAATTGAACTCCGGTATCGTGTTTCCGTTGATCATCCTTGATGTTTCTACAACTGTCTATATAAGGTCCCACAGTTGACAGTGCATGTCAGAGCAAAAACCAAGCCATGAGGTCAACGGAATTGTCCGTAGCGCTCCGAGACAGAATTGTGTCGATGCACAGATCTGGGGATGAGTACAAAAACATTTCTGCAACATTCAAATCAAATTTTATTGGTCACATGTGCCGAATACAACAGGTGTAGACCTTACTTATACGCCCTTAACCAACGATGCAGTTTTAAGAAAATACCAACAAAAAAAATGTTTTGGTAAGATAAGAAAAACAAATAATTGAAGGTCCCCAAGAACACAGTGGCTTCCATCATTCTTAAATGGAAGAAGTTTGGAACCACCAAGACTCTTCCTAGAGTTGGCTGCCCAGCAAGATAGATGGAGGCCACTGTGTTCTTGGGGATCTTCAATGCTGCAGAATTTTTTTGGTACGCTACCCCAGATCTGTGCCTCGACACAATCAATTCCTTCGACCTCATTGCTTGGTTTTTGCTCTGACATGCACTGTCAACTGTGGGACCTTATAAAGACAGGTGTGTGCCTTTCCAAATCATGTCCAATCAATTGAATTTACCACAGGTGGACTCCAATCAAGTTATAGCAACATCTCAAGGGTGATCAATGGAAACAGGATGCACCTGAGCTCAAATTCGAGTCTCCTAGCAAAGGGCCTGAATACTCATGTAAAATAAAGTATTTCTGTTATTTTTTATACTTTAGCAAAAATGTCTAAACCTGTTTTCGCTTTGTCGTTATGGGGTATTGTGTGTACATTGAAGGGGGGGGAATGTAACACAATGTGGAATAAGTCAAGGGGTCTGAATGCACTGTATAAACTAAAGCTATTTTATGAGAACTGGGCTATATAATCATGAACAACAGCCTAAATGGAGGTATTTCTTAAATTCTATATTATGAACAAATACTATTTAAAAGTAGTTTAAGACATTCAAAGAAGTTATACTAATTATTCTCTTAAAATATTTGGAATTCGTTTTGCTATTCACCACATCCATACCTGCTTTAAAAATATGGCATTGTTATAGGCCTAGCTAGAGCATCATATTTTATGTATATCCTAAACTCTCAAATAATCTTCAAAGATGCCCTGCACAGACACACATCACATCATTCCCAATCTACTGCAAATCTTCCAATAAATTGCATTAAGCTTTCAGTGAAAGAAAATAACAGGCAATCACTATTGTCATGCATTGAATTTTCACCTGACACCAAAATTAAACTCCATATAAAGAGAAACTGGAAGAAGTGCAACATAACAGAGCAAAGCCTCCTGTATGATTAACTTGTATAATATTTTAACTTTGACCTTCAAACCCCTCTTCTTCTAGTCTCCCGCAACATGCCCAAGGAACATGCCATGGACTTTGTGTGGGCTTGGGAAGCGGATGCAGCAGAATGACCCTGCAGAAACGGGGGCGCAGGTGGCCGAGCTGGTGGATGACTACCTAGAGGGAGAAGGTGGAGAAGCTGTGCCCTCTGACACCCGCCAGCTGCTCTTCCTGGCCGATGGAGTCCACCTGTACCCCGAGGAGCTGAGCACCATTGCAGAGTATCTCCACAACCGCCAGGACCCATCTGCAAGGTGCAGCCACACAACCATAGTGTACATATGCACAGTACAGTCTTTTTATTTAGGACAGCAAATGATATGACCCAAAGTATGTGGAAACTTGCTCGTCGAACATCTCATTCCAAATTCATTGGCATTAATATGGAGTTGGTGCCCCCTTTGCTGCTATAGCATCCTCCACTCTTCTGGGTAGGCTTTCCAATAGCTGTTGGAACATTGCTGCGGGGACTTGCTTCCATTCAGCCACGAGCATTAGTGAGGTCAGGCGATTAGGCCTGGCTCGCAGTTGGCGTTCCAATTCATCCCAAGGTGTTCGATGGGGTAGAGGTCCGTTTCTGTGCAGGCCAGTCAAATTCTAACACACCAATTTCGAAAAACCATTGCTGTATGGACCTCGCTTTGTGCACGGGGGCATTGTCATGATGAAACAGGAAAGGGCCTTCCCAAACTGTTGCTACAAAGTTGGAAGCACAGAATCATCTAGAATGTCATTGTATGCTGTAGCATTAAGATTTCCCTTCAGTGGAACTAAGGGGCCTAGCCTGACCCCAAAACAGCCCCAGACCATTATTCCTCCTCCACCAAACTTTACAGTTGGCGCTTTGCATTCGGACAGGTAGCGCTCTCCTGGAATCATCCAAACTCAGATTTGTCTGTCGGAATGCCAGAGGGTGAAGCGTGATTCATCACTCCAGAGAACACGTTTCACCTGCGCCATAGTCCAATAGCGGCGAGCTTTACACCACTCCAGCCAACACTTGGCGTTGTGCATGGTGATCTTAAGCTTGTGTGTGGCTGCTCGGCCATGGAAACACATTTCATGACGCTCAAGGCGAACAGTTCCTGTGCTGACGTGCTTCCAGAGGTAGTTTGGAACTCGTAAGTGAGTGTTGCAACCGAGGACAGACTGTTTTTACGTGCTACGTGCTTCAGCACTCAGAGATCCCGTTCTGTGAGCTTGTGTGGTCTACCACTTCGCGGCTGAGTTGCTGCTCCTAGACGTTTCCACTTCACAATAACAGCACTTACAGTTGACCGGGGCAGCTCTAGCAGGACAGAAATTTGACGAACTGACTTGTTGGAAAGGTGGCATCCTATGACGGTGCCACTTTGAAAGTCACTGAGCTCTTTAGCAAGGCCATTCTACTGCCAATGTTTGTCTATGGAGATTTCATGGCTGTGTGCTTGACTTTATATACCTGTCAGCAACGGGTGTGGCTGAAATAGCTGAATCCACTAATTTGAAGGGGTGTCCACATTACTTTTTGTAAATATAGTGTATATCCTTATTTGCTAATACTTAATGTGATTATTGCTTGTCTCTAACTACACCATGCATTGTCATTATGTAGTGGAGATATTGTATTCTTAGACTATCCTAGAAAAGTGACAATGCTGAGTTATAGTAACTGTATTTTTAGGATATCATACTTCTATATTGGGTTTTTCTGTTTTGTTCTCTTTCCCAGCCACGTCCACTGAGACAGGTGATGGCCCCCTTCCTGAGAGGACGAAGATGTTGCCTCCTGGTTTAGGGAAACCCCCACCGCTGCTACCCACCCCCTCAGGCCCTCGTGGCAGAGAGACACCCCCTGGGATGAGAGAGCACTCTGCTACCCCCCTCATGACTTCTCCAGGTGAATAACTGTTCTAAAACTAGAAATGGTCTACCGGACAGATGGGCATTAGATGGCAAATGTCTAAAATCAGACTCATGAGTCACTTGTTATGGCTATGATTGTATATGTGCGTGTCGACAGTCTCTGAGCTGTTTCCTATCTAGGCCCATACCCCAAGACCAAGCCCCCTCCACTGCTGTCCATGCACCAGGGTCAAGGGCCCCCCTCATGGTCCCCCACCCCCTCGCTCCCCCCTTTCTACACACGGCCTCCACGGTCCATTACATCGAGGACCACCACGGCCCCCGAGGAGCCCCACCCTCACTGAAGAGCCTTCATATGGGACCCCAGCCTGGGCTGTTCACCTGTCCAGGTTAGTCACATGCTTTACTGTTTCATGCCCGTCACGCGTCATCTTAGGTTAGCCTCACTTGTTCCATTAAAATTAAATGTAAGCGTCTTAGAGGAAACGCACCAGAGGGATTTAGAAGTGGGTGGCCGTCCTATCGCCACGGACCATAGAAAACTGGCCGTCATGTTCTAAACATGTATCACTAGCCACTTTAAACAATGCCACTTAATATAATGTTTACATACCCTACATTACTCATCTCATATGTATATGTATATACTGTACTCTATATCATCTACTGCATCTTGCCATCTTTATGTAATACATGTATCACTAGCCACTTTAAACTATGCCACTTTATGTTTATAGACCCTACATTACTCATCTCATATGTATATACTGTACTCTATACCATCTACTGCATCTTGCCTATGCCGTTCTGTACCATCACTCATTCATATATCCTTATGTACATATTCTTTATCCCTTTACACTTGTGTGTATAAGGTAGTAGTTGTGGAATTGTTAGGTTAGATTACTCGTTGGTTATTACTGCATTGTCGGAACTAGAAGCACAAGCATTTCGCTTCACTCGCATTAACATCTGCTAACCATGTGTATGTGACGTGGCGTGTCTTCCCTCTTTGTGTCAGCAACACACAATACAAAACGGCAACGTTGATGTAACATGTCAATATCCACAAATGTTATCCAACCATGTTCCTCTCTCCTGTCTGATCAGGTGGTCTCCCTAACACACCCAGGCGCTGAGAGAACATCATCTCTAGAACACCATGGACAGACGGCAGAAAGCATCAGGACTCATTGTCATACTGGCCTGAGGAGTGGGATCTCCTTCAGCTCAGTGCCCTCTGCTGCCCCCTCAGGAACCCACACTAGCACTCCTCATCCAGAGCCATGTGTAGATAGAGGATCCATAGTTCAGCAAGCTGAAATGGAATATTGTGAGTTGCCTTGGACTATTTGGGAGTTCACAGCTCAATTTTTATGAGTGTGAGTTGACCCACTACTATGTTCAGGAGCCAGTCAGAACAAATGATCCGATTTGAAGTTTCATTCTTTGTTTTATATTTGTCTGTTTTTGTCTTTCTTTTAACTGAACACAATAAAGGCTAAACAAGCCAAAATATCTATACTAATTTCCTCATAAAAGCAAGCATCTTCATGCATCAATCTTCTCTGATATCTTTGGCTGCTGTCTCCCTCAGTCAGAATGGCCTGTCTTTGCATCCCAGATCTGCCCTATGCTTAGGAGGATATGATGCCGGTATGCTAGCGATTCAAGATAATCATGATATCCCGTGAATGTGTTAAATATGAAGGTGCTCTGAACATTGTAACATCCTGAGGCATCAACTTACATTATCAAAATGTATTTTGTGAGAACTAGGTAAGTATTTGGTAATACTGGAATAAGCTGTTCTGAACAACAGCTTTTAATTCTGCTTCTTAGGCTCTGTATTGAAAATCTAAGTTTATTGACCGCATTCACAGATTTGCAGATGTTATCGCAGGTAAAGGCGAAATGCTTGTAACATGCATTTTATTAGAAGAACAAATTCCATTTGAACTTTTTCAGTAGAAAGTCTGAGAAATTAATGCACTTTTCAAGAACGTTCATGTTTTTCCTTTTCTTGGATAAGTTCCCATGATCAAATAATATTTTTACCACAAATTATACCAAGTGTTTAGGACAGTATAGACAGTGTTGCTAAGCATTAGCTGGTATCTGTTCTCTAATAGAAACCCTCAATATGACATGCCCATCCAAATTAAGAAGTTATTGTGGACATGTTTCAAAACCTCCAACCTAAACGCAGCACAAAAAGATACGTCCTCTCACTGTCAACTGCATTTATTTTCAGCATACTTAACATGTAAATATTTGTATGAACATAAGATTCAACAACAGACATAAACTGAACAAGTTCCACAGACATGTGACTAACAGAAATGTAATAATGTGTCCCTGAACAAAAGGGGGGGTCAAAATCAAAAGTAACAGTCAGTATCTGGTGTGGCCACTGGCTGCATTAAGTACTTTAGTGCATCTCTTCCTCGTGGACTGCACCAGATTTGCCAGTTCTTGCTGTGAGATGTTACCCCACTCTTCCACCAAGGCACCTGCAAGTTCCCCGACATTTCTGGGCAGAATGGCCCTAGCCCTCCCCCTCTGATCCGACAGGTCCCAGACGTGCTCAATGGGATTGAGATCCGGGCTCTTCGCTGGCCACGGCAGAACATTGACATTCCTGTCTTGCAGGAAATCACGCACAGAATGCGCAATATGGCTGGTGGCATTGTCATGCTGGAGGGTCATGTCAGGATGAGCCTGCAGGAAGGGTACCACATGAGGGAGGAGGATGTCTTCCCTGTATTGCACAGCTTTGAGATTGCCTGCAATGACCACAAGCTCAGTCCGACGATGCTGTGACACACCGCCCCAGACCATGACGGACCCTCCACCTCCAAATCGATCCCCCAGAGTACAGACCTCGGTGTAACGCTCATTCCTTCGTCGATAAACGCGAATCCGACCATCACCCCTGGTATGACAAAACCGCGATTCGTCAGTGAAGAGCACTTTTTGCCAGTCCTGTCTGGTCCAGCGACGGTGGGTTTGTGCCCGTAGGCGACATTGTTGCTGTTGATGTCTGGTGAGGACCTGCCTTACAACAGGCCTAAAAACCTTCAGTCCAGCCTCTAGCGGACAGTCTGAGCACTGATGGAGGGATTGTGCGTTCCTGGTATAACTCGGGCAGTTGTTGTTGCCTGCCTGGACCTGTCCCGCAGGTGTAATGTTCGGATGTACCGATCCTGTGCAGGTATTGTTATATGTGGTCTGCCACTGCGAGGACGATCAGCTGTCCGTCCTGTCTCCCTGTAGTGCTGTCTTAGGCATCTCATAGTACGGACATTGCAATTTATTGCCCTGGCCCCATCTGCAGTCCTCATGCCTCCTTGCAGCAGGCCTAAGGCACGTTCACGCAGATGAGCAGGGACCCTGGGCATCTTTCTTTTGGTGTTTTTCAGAGTCAGTAGAAAGGCCTCTTTAGTGTCCTAAGTTTTCATAACTCTGACCTTAATTGCCTACTGTCTGTAAGCTGTTAGTGTCTTAACAACCGTTCCACAGATGCATGTTCATTAATTGTTTATGGTTAATTGAACAAGCATGGGAAACAGTGTTTAAACCCTTTACAATGAAGATCTGTGAAGTTATTTAGATTTTTACGAATTATATTTGAAAGACAGGGTCCTGAAAAGGGACGTTTCTTCTTTTGCTGAGTTTGTCAAACATGGATGAGGTCAAATGTATCTATTCCAACCTTAGGCAGTGGTACGTTGTAAAATCAAACAATTTTTTATCACTAGATGGTGCTATAGAGCCATTCATCTTTTATTTTTGAAACCGCTGCATCGCCAATATCAAATGTTAGGTCTTCTCTGAAATGAAAAGGCTAAAATCTATTATATCAGAAGTCCCAGTTGAAATGTTTTCATTGCTGTTTTGCCACAGGCCTGTAATATTTTTCATTATTTGCTTTTGTAATTTCTTGTTCTGTATTAGTTTAAGTAGAAGAAGCACTGAACTCATAATTGAGATTACAGGGAAACAATCTTGTTACTGAAAATGCTCTGCAACAGATAAAGGTGCCAGACTTTTTGAGAATGAAATCAACTTCTCTTCAATTCTATTTTCATACATTTCATGTTGTGCACCATGGCAACTGTATTATGTTTTGATTCTGTGGCATAAAAAAGTTTATTAAGATGTACCCAGTCTGAACACCATTGAGTCTTACATGAGGACATAGGCAATAAATATTGTTTCCCAATATAACAGTAATGATGGCTCTATTCAAAGTTTGAATCCAATAACTTTACTTTCAGAAAATGTCTATCAGTGCTAAGAAACAAAGTAATTGTTGGCTGAGATACAGACTGTATATGTATTTCCAGTACACTGTCGGTTGTACATTGCTGAAGAACAAGTTGGGGGGGGAAATCTACTAGTGTTTGTTCTTATTTGGCTGTGTGTATTGCAGGATGCACACAGTCATGGGTGGACTAGAGTTAGTGTGTGTTGGTGGTAGGGTGTGATTGTGGTGTTGAGTTTAGGAGTTAGTCGTGTGATAGTGGCACACAGAGTCCGTGTGACTGTATGAGTGGGTGGACGTGTGTGGCCAGGCATGTTCACCAGTTGTTTGTCTCCCATTCCTGATCACAGGCCCTCCGCTGCAGCTGTGAAGAATCCATCGACTCTCAAAGTAATAGCGAAATGTTTATGCTTCATTTCACCAGCTGAGAAATGTTGATTGGAGCTTTGTGGGAGAAGGGAAAAACAAGCTATGAAGCAGAAGAATGGCTAGACTGAAAGATGGATAATCAGATTGACGAATCAACCGCTTAAATACAAAACAAATTGCTCACATACCTCCAACTTTTAACCCATGTTTTTGCACATGTAAGCCTACGTACAGGAAGTAATCATGTTGAGAACTGATTTTTTTTGTTGCACAGGATGGCCCTCCCCTGAAGCCTACATATACTTTCCACTCCTGAGTTCACAATTGGATATCAATCAAAATGTATCACTATGACTATTCCTGGCACCGTTGTGTCAGAATTCACAGGATCTGATCTGCAGTTGGCTCTTAATAGGACTTGTTTCTTCGTTACCTTTACCCCACACTGGGCCTGTGTGTGCTGCTGTGAATGAGATCTTCATTAGGATCCTCCAGTTCCGCCCCCCCGCCATTGCCACGGATGAGTGCCAGGTAGGCACTCTAACAGCCAAACATGTTGATAATTAGACCCCCGTTATTGGAAGGTGTTATCACAACCATTAACATTACAATGTGTGGGTATCTATAAGGGGTGGGGTTGATTGATTTGGGGTAGGTAGCTTTGTTTGTCTACATTGATGCCCCTTTCTCATTTAAATGTGATGGAGGGTCAATCAGAAAGCCTCTATATTATGATTGAGCACGTGTCTCTGGTACATTTTGATCATGTGTATTGTAGGACATTTATTATTGAGGGGAAATGTGCACTGTAGTCTGCATGTATTTGTGTCTTGTGGTATGAAGTGTATGCATGGAATAAGAGTGAAGTCACCCACTCTTTGACTCTCTCTCTCACACAAACACACAGTACAGAGAGATGAGAGGCTGTGTATTTTGTTTCCATCCATTCTTCAAGACACATTTCCTTTTTTCTCCTCTGCCTATTTGGCAAAAACATGCTTCTCTTTCTCTTTTCTCTTTTTTTCCTTCAGTTTTCCTCCTCAAAGTTGGTTGGCTTGACTGTGCCGCCATTCCTCAGTTCCTCAACATCAGTGACAGATCCGGCAAAGCCCCTGTGCACAAAAGGCTTTAATTGGGTTAAGTTTGTCCGCCACAGATAACATTTCTCTTTCTGTTGAGAATAAAACAAATTGCTGGCACTAATGGCACTGTTTAATGTAGCTCTTATTATTATGGATGAAGGAAATTAGGAGGAGACTCCCTACAGAGAGCTGATGTCGTGGGAGTGAGTGCATTGTTGCAGCTCACCAGAAAAGCTTTTTCGCTGGAGTGCCGTCATCCTTGCCTTTGCCTCCTCTTCCCCCTTTCACTGCCAAAAACACAAATAACACACTTTTTAAACACAGTATGGGCAGAAATCCCATTGAATGTGCATTCACACAAAAGTCATGAATTGAGTGGCATATTCTAGGTGGGGAGAAAATATGAAAAAGTTATAACTTAACAAACGGAAAACATAATAGATGTACAGTGGGGTCTGAAATGATTGAAACCCTTGATAAACATGATCAATAATATATACTGAGCTATATTCTACGCAAAAACAAATGGGGAAATATCATTTTATACTAATACAATTGATAAGTGGAAGATTTTTTTTTTCTCCTAAAAAATGTATGGGTCAAAATCATTGACACCCCTATAGATTCTTATAAATATAGTCGTCTGTTATTGGTAATGGTGCTAACCTCTCACCATTACCAATAACAGGGGAGGTTAGCATGTTTCGGAGCTATGATCTTTGACCCTGTGTAATTTTCTCTATCATCATTATTCACGATTCATTTAGGATGATCCGTAATCATGGTAGCATCCACATGAATGTAGAACTGTTTAGAAACCTACGCTATTCTTATTTACAATAAAAGTTACTCCCAAATGACCCAATACATTATTATCCATTTCTATTGGGCCAAAATAACCTGAAACACAACCAAAACAAACTGAAAATGCATCCAACAAGTTTGTATAGTCACAAGCGTAGTCATTGCATGCTGGGAATATGGGACTGAATACTAAACTTTTGACTACTTTATTTCTAAGAATCTTTAGGGGTGTCAATCATTTTGATCCCTACCTTTTTGAGAAATAGTATTACTTGTTCAACAAAATCTATTTCTCTGAGCAATTGTATTAGTAGAAAATAATATATCTTTCCCATTTTTTGAGCATACAATATTGCTCTGTATTTGATTAATTTATTTTATACTGTCATTATTGCTCATCTTTATCAAGGGTGTCAATTTCAGACCCCTCTGTACATGGATACATGAATATCCCAACAACCAGCACCCTCCTCCTCCTCCAATCTCCCCTCATCATCATTATTGTTCTCTGGTCCATGGAGGCCTGTTCATGTGTAGAGCATCTGAAATCACTGTGCTGCCAAACCCCAAACTGTGGTGGGGAACCTGAGCAACAGCAGAACAAAGAATTCCTCCATGCACATTTGGCTGGAGTTTAACACAGTCAGAGGAAATGGATTAATCTTAAGTGACAAAAGAATATACAGTTAAATATTGGTCAAATGTGTATTTTCCCATGCATATTTATTAAAAAAGATACTAGAGGCAAAATGATTCCTCTGCTCTCACCTTTTTGCTCATTATCCACACACAGACACCACGCTTACGAGACAAAAAGAGTGTGGCTTTGCAGTATTTAAATCAGTTATGTCTAATTATTTCCTTTAAAAATAGCTTATCTAGGGCAAAACCAATGAGATGTAACATTGTCTGTGGAAGTGGGGGGGGGGGGGGGGGGCTAGCAGAGCTGGCAAGAGTTCAGCTGAACAGAACAGAGAGAATCCGCTGTAGGCAACATAAATATAACATGAACTCTCCAGGCTTGTGACAGTACAGTGAGGGAGTGTTTAACAGGGCTTTCTGAGGCTAGTCCTACTACACCATATACATGTATTTAAGGTGGAGAGGCAATGAGAGAGGGACAGACAGGAAACTGACTGTTGTTTCCATCAACTGTGTTGTCTATGGTTTGTGTGACAGGTGTATTGGTGTGCTCCTTCACATCCTTGTCAGTTTTCATGTGTCATCATTAACTGTGTTACCAATAATCAAACAGCATTTCAAATCAAGCAACAACACAGTGATGTCTACATTGTAATGTGAGTCAGTAAAATGCACATTGCAGTCACATTTCACATGCTGATCTAAATCAATTTAGGCCTACATGAACTATGTAGACATCCCCAAATCAAATATGCTAAACTGGTTTTCTAACACAAAATCCAGTTAAACAGAACAGCATTATTATTCAACTATATTACATGTCCCTTCTCCTAATACTTCCACAGCCCTTTTAGATTTGCCTAATGGTTCTACTGGCCCAGTGTGGGGAATCAAAATGGCAAGCAGGATATTCATATGTCCCTGCGCTGTTACTGCTAGACCAGAGATTGTCTTAATTAATATCAGCCACATGTCTTTTTGCCTTATTCAAAGCTGGTTGATGCTCTATAAAACCAAATCCGAACGATGACAGAGGGTGTAATCGCGTGCTATGTGATTCAACAATACTACTTTTAGAAACCATTCATCTCTCGGCTGTCCTTGACCCTTAAGGAGCTTGTAATGTGGGCTATTTTCCTCCTTTGTATTTATCGAAGAATAAGGGACCACTGCGGAGAGATTTTACCCTTGTGTGCCAGCGGCCTCTCTCTGGGACGCCACAAGCGCTTTAAAAGCGGTCTCCAGGCGCGCGCTCATTTCAGGGGGAGTTCAGACGAGACAAGAGGGGCCCCCACATCAACGGGGGTCAATTTTAAAGGCCGCTCCGTCTCACGACGGGGGCGAGGCTCAATCTGCAGGACACCCCGCAGGTCAAGACAGGGAGGGAGCCCACCAAGATATCCATGACAACGCCCGGGCAGCTCTAGCTCGGTCAAAGAGCACACTGTGCAGGAGAGAAAATAACAAAGCACCATGTGATTTTAAATATTTTTCTGGCTCATATTGGCAACATGTCCCTTTTCTGTAGGAGACAAACACACGAATTGTAGTCCTAGTCTGAACTGTTAGGGCTCAGCAGTTTGCCCCAACACATAACTCCTGACATTATGAGTTCCGTTGGTATTGAAAACATATGGCCCTCTAATAGGTCCTGTCCGAGGGTTAAGTTTACCACTAGTGAGGGCCCAGACCCCTTTGATAAAACAACATAAATACACTGCTAGGCCGATTATTTCAAATACATAAAACATGTGAATAATTACATGACATGGATTTATATTTGCATTAGGTGCATTTAGAAAGCCACTACGAACAATATAGGCCCATATAAAAAATACAATCCAGTCAGATTAATTTATGATAAAATATAAACAATTAGGCCTATGTATGTAAAAATATCAGGTTGCATTTCACGACTTTTAGAAAAAGAATTTCAACATAATTGGCAATCGTCACCCCTAGTGAGAAAGTAGCGCACGACTAACCAATTTAAGATGGAAAGGACTAAAACTGAATCCGGTCCGTATTTTTCACGCGCTGTGCAGAATTCTTTGATGCTCCGTGTTTTGGCCCCGATCCGTGCTCCAAGTTGAGCTGTAGTTTCCATGGCTGACCATGGTTTGGTGCTGTTGGCTCTCTCTGTCTGTTCAACCCAGGCTGTGCATAGCTCCCTGCGGGATCAGAGCGCTCCCCCGCCGGGACCCTACTCTCACATCCTCCTGCTGGGACACGGCTACATTTCCAGCCAAGCCTGGCTTTATTATGTGTGTCTGCGCTGCAGCCCCGCCAGCAGTCGGATCGGGAGGCGGAGGGAAGACCAGAGTCAGGACAAAGAAAAAGGTAGAGAGAGGCTAAATACTACAAACATTTGACTGATTTCAGGATTTAAAAACGCAAAACCCCAAGGGGTGAAAATGCTGGGTAAGGTTGCATTACCCATGCCACCTTCTGAAAAATAACGGACGAAGGGAGGTTCGGTGTTCGCAAGATTAGGGTGAAAAAGAGACTTATTCCGAGAACTGCACAACAAACCCTCAAGACGAAGAGGAAAAGAAGACAACGTAACGCTTGATTTTACGGAATTCTATAATTGTATAGTCAATGTCATCGTATTTTGATGTATTGGCACCTTTCTAACGGCCCGATCAGGTGTTACCGCATGGCTGTCATTTTGGCGTTGGCTGCCTCTTGAAACTTGGACTCTACCGATTAAGTCGCGCTATAGCTAAGGTGTTTATGAACGTAAAGGAGCAAAAGATACTGTCGTCACGGACTCCGAAAGAAAGACGCGTTATTCCGTTAATTCTACAGGTTGAGTCCAGCCGAAGAAGTTAAATTGCTGGAGTATCCGGGCGCAGCGCCTCTCCACAGCTCCAAATTGTATAGGCTACTCACCTCCCCTTTAACTGGACTATAGGATACTATCAGAGACTTAAGTTGCCGCATTGCAACAGGCAAAGAAGTGAAAAACACGCCAGCTGAAGTATCCATCTATATGACTATTTTCGCAAAACATTAGAGATCGATTCGAGAAGAAAATACTTTCACAATCCAGAGATGTCTAGACGAAAACAGGCCAAACCGCGCTCCGTAAAAGGTAAGTTGTTTTAATGGGGACAAACTCTCGCATGACCAATAAGATTTCATGACTACCTTTTGGCCTAGGCTACTATGAAATTCAACGATTAAATATCCTCAGTGTTTTATTTATATATAGTCAAACAAAAGCCTAAGCAATTTAAAGAGGGGGAAATAATAGATAGGCCTATTTTATCCGGTCCAACAGCCAACTTTCTGTAGTGTTGCAATAGTGACTCGGGTCTTCCCTGGTCAGTTGATTACGTAATTGATTTAAAATTGTGACCACGTTTGTTACTTGACTAGACTGCAATGTGTTTGTTTCATTAGCTACTGTTCACCTGTATCGTGGAGGTGTGCGTATTGATTGTCACCCTTGCTGTGTATGACGCGCATTATGCCCATGCATTCCCACATCTTGCATATGTTGTTTTTCCATCGCCATGATTAAAGCATAGGGTTATTGGTTTGTGTTTTACTTGCTGGACCGTTTTCTTGGTAACCTGTATTTTCTAGTCAAATTCAATAGGACCGCATCCGTGAACTGAGAGCGAGATGATACTGAGCCATTACAGTGAAGTGGACGGGCAAGGGGCATTTGGCTCGTTTTGCCTCTGTGGAAACCAGATGGGCAATGGGGTGGCCATGTGGTCCCGAATTATTACCCCTCCCCCAATTTGTCTTTTTGTTCTAATTGATGGCAACAATGTGCAATGGTTTATTTAGGTTGAAAGGTTATAAAGCCTACATTGTTTTAGTAATGTATGTATTGTTTTGTTAGTTGTGCTCTCTGTACATGCAGTGAATGGTTCACCAAGACTAATGGCAAGTTCTAACTGGGTTGATGACCCAGTCTGAGTCAACAGAGATTGGTGTCATGATCTCTCGGGATACCTTTGGTGTCTACTAAAATATACACTGGTTCAAAGCAAGACATTTTAAAATGATCACATATAGGCTGAATGTGGGAAAGGGATCACTTGATTATTTCAACAATTACTAATACTAATGAACTAACTACAAGGCATTTACAGGTAACTCCCAAAATAAAGTAAACACTTGAGTAAATCAGGGATACAAAGTATATTGAAAGCAGGTGCTTCCACACAGGTGTGGTCCCTGAATCAATTAAGCAATTAACATCCCATCATGCTTAGGGTCATGTATAAAAATGACCAGTTTCCTTTTATTTCAGCTGCTATGGCTAGAGTTAAAGATCTCAAGAGGGGTCTCAAAGGAGCATGGTGGGCGGGTGTGTCAATCACCGTATCTCAACACAAGTGGAAACTTATGGGAGAATCTGAAGTGGTGGCTGAGACAACGTTTTCCACCACATCAACAAAACACCAAATTATGGAATTTCTTGTGGTAGAATGGTGTTGCGTTTCTTCAATAGAATTCCAGACACTTGTAGACCCTATGCCAAGCCGCATTGAAGCTGTTCTGGCAGCTCGTGGTGGCACAATGCCCTATTAAGACGCTGTTTCCTTTATTTTGACAGTTACTTGTACATGTACTATATGTCATGTGAAAACAAATCCCAATTTCTCTGCATAAAGATAGCTAGTCTTTGTACTGTTTTGTATCCTGAGTGTGTTCGTTTGGCAGTGGCAGCTTGTGGCTTTGAATAAACAAAGCTTGTGCTTAGTCGGTGATGCACAGCAGCCAGAGGCCAGATCTATGTGTAACTAAGATGTGTTCTGTTGCTATCTCCGCACAACACCTTTCTCACTAACTGGCATATTCTCAAATTATGAGTGAGCGTCAGTGGTACAGGGCATGCACCAGGGATTATTTGTGTTTTTCGTGTCCTCTTGTCTCTCACCTGCTCACTCAACTCCTACGAGTGCCTGTCAATGCCAATGCTCAAATCAAATTGTATTAGGCACATACACATATTTAGCAGATGTTATTGCGGGTGTAGCGAAATGCTTGTCTTCCTAGCTCCAGCAGTGCAGTAGTATCTAACAGTGCAGTAGTATCTAACAATTCACCATAGTACACACACATCTAAATGTAAAAGAATGGAATTAGGAAATATATAAATATTAGATTGAGCATTGTCGGAGGGGCATTGACTAAAATACAGTAGAATAGAATACAGTATATACATATGAGATGCGCAAAGCAGTATGTAAACATTATTAAAGTGTCATTCAACACATTGAGACTCATATTTATTCCTCTTTTGCTACACACAGTCAACCGGCTATGATGAAAAAGGATTTGATGAAACCACCAATCCTTGTTATCATCAGTAGTTTGTGGTGGGGGGGATTTTCTTTCCTAATTGAGGTTGCATTAATAGCTATGATTGGCTGTTTTACTAATGGGGAGGGGGGAGAGGGGAACGAGTGGTTCTTATCAAAATATTATTTCTCCCGATTAATCCCTTTTTAATGTGTGTCTTTGCGTAGAGTGCCTGGCCGGGGTATTTCTGTTTCATATCTCCCCCGTCCCCATGAGTATTTCATGCATTATGTAGTGATGATTATTACTTAATTACACATTAATAAATCCTCTTCATTTACAGGACATTAAGCGGGAATGAGTGCACATGACATCCAGGGAGCGAGAGAGCACTTATTTATTTTCCACAGTGTTGTTTAGTCAATCAAATCAAATAGGACCTTTAACCTGGGATGGAGGAGAAGGAGCCGTTGGAACAAGGCTTGTCTAGGGCTCCACCTCCCCTCTGCTTTCCCCCTTCTTTCCACGCAAATTCCACCAGTACTACTGTTTACACCAGCTTCCCCTATCAATTCAAAAATTTTCTAAGTTGCAGTAAAATCTTCAAAAATCTTAATCTATTTATTTAGCTCCACCTGGCTGAGATTGTAATGTTTCTCTTCTCTAGATTCTGTAGTGTAGATATTCATTTTGTGTGCCAGTTTTATGTTGACATAATAGAGTTTACTTGATTGTATTATTTGTCCAGTTAAATCATCTCTCAATCTACATTATGGTTAGATTATTCAGTTGCTCGTACACCTTTGTAGTAACACTGTAATTACCTAAGTAGTAACATTGTATTAACATGTGACATAGCGCTTCAGTAATTGCATAGCAATAGAGTTGAGTGTTTTTTGTTATACAAGAAGAAAAGGGATTGTTCTTTATTACATATTTTGTTATAACACAAACTATGCAATTTTCAAAGCAATTGAGCACCCTGTAACAACAATGCTGGTACTCAAGTAATTATAGTGTTAATTATATACAGGCGAGCATCTCATTGAAAGTGTTACTGCTGCATATTGTTATGGATTGATGTGGATTAGTTTTTCAGGAAGTGTGTGTGTGAAGCATATCCCTGGCATCCCTCTACCCCTCTCTCTGCCTTCCTAAAACCATCTATTTTAACATTAAATGGCATTTTTATTGTCACCTAGGCTTTTGGTAGCACAGCCAAAGTTTCATTGGTCAACAGGCTGTTATAAAACAGTGAAGTGAGATACCACAGTGCGGATTGAGTGATGAGAGCCTGCTCTCCTGTCTTTATTCTCATGCACGCGTGTGTGTGTGTGTGTGTGTGCGCGCGCGTAAGAGGGAAAAATAAAGCGAGAAAGTCCGGTTTGTCTCTTTCACATTATATACACACAGTGATATTACACTTTTATGTGCCTTTGTGTTTACTAGCAGCAGGCAGGCATGCATGAAATGTCTTTTAGCAATAGTTTTTTCAATCTGTGAGTATAGAAGACTGTTGCCCTGTATTAATGGTAGCTGAACCACAAAATAGATTTTTCTAAGCCTTTGTAAAATGTTCATTGACTACACAGCAGGGAGAGCGATTTTTGTCTTGTATTTTGATATGACCAAAAAAGTAATTGGTCATTGTTCAGCCACAGCGGTCGTCTATTTTTATATAGAGCTTATTGGTTTGCACAATATTATATGGATTTTGCACATTTTTCAAGATGGGGAAAGGGGGTCTTTTTTAAAGGTACAGTGCTCTTCAGTTACATGAGTCATTGAAATAGGAAATGGAATAAACTGCTTATAGTGGTCTGATACTTATAATAAACGTCGGTTTAGAATCAGTCGGTTATTTTAAAGATCTTGTCAGGGATGGATCTGATTCTTCCTTCCTTCAAAATAAAATGTTATTGGTCACAGGCGCTGAATACATCAGGTGTGGACTTTACGGTTTAATGCTTACTTATGAGCCCTTTCCCAACAATGCAGTTAAAGTAAGACAAATATTTTTTAAATGAAAAAAAGGAAATGGTAACACAATAAAAACAATAACGAGGCTATATACAAGGAGTACCAGTACAGAGTGAATGTGTACGATGTGGGTAGGGGTAATAGTGACTAGGCAATCAGGACGTATAATAAACAGTGTAGCAGCAGTGTATGTAAAGTGTGTGTGTGTTGGAGTGTCAGTGTAGTATTAGTGTGTGGGTAGAGTCTAGTGAGTGTGCATATAGCCAGTGCAATGGACTCAAAACAATTTAAGACAAATAATAAAAAAGAGTTTCAAAGTAAATTGTCCGGTTAGCCATTTTTATGAACTGTTCAGAAGTCTTATGGTTTGGGGGTAGAAGCTGTTCAGGTGCCTTTTGTCAGACTTGGCGCGCAGTAGCAGAGTGAACAGTCTATGACTTGGGTGGCAGTAGTCAATGACAATATTTGCAGACGGCATCCCAGACGGCATTCCCAGCCGCGTCCTCAGAGCATGCGCAGACCAGCTGGCTGGTGTGTTTACGGACATATTCAATCAATCCTTATCCCAGTCTGCTGTTCCCACATGCTTCAAGAGGGCCACCATTGTTCCTGTTCCCAAGAAAGCTAAGGTAACTGAGCTAAACGACTACCGCCCCGTAGCACTCACTTCCGTCATCATGAAGTGCTTTGAGAGACTAGTCAAGGACCATATCACCTCCACCCTACCGGACACCCTAGACCCACTCCAATTTGCTTACCGACCCAATAGGTCCACAGACGACGCAATCGCAACCACACTGCACACGGCCCTAACCCATCTGGACAAGAGGAATACCCATGTGAGAATGCTGTTCATCGATTACAGCTCAGCATTTAACACCATAGTACCCTCCAAACTCGTCATCAAGCTCGAGACCCTGGGTCTCGACCCCGCCCTGTGCAACTGGGTCCTGGACTTCCTGATGGGCCGCCCCCAGGTGGTGAGGGTAGGTAACAACATCTCCACCCCGCTGATCCTCAACACTGGGGCCCCACAAGGGTGCGTTCTGAGCCCTCTCCTGTACTCCCTGTTCACCCACGACTGCGTGGCCATGCACGCCTCCAACTCAATCATCAAGTTTGCGGATGACACTACAGTGGTAGGCTTGATTACCAACAACGACGAGACGGCCTACAGGGAGGAGGTGAGGGCCCTCGGAGTGTGGTGTCAGGAAAATAACCTCACACTCAACGTCAACAAAACAAAGGAGATGATTGTGGACTTCAGGAAACAGCAGAGGGAGCACCCCCCTATCCACATCGACGGGTCAGTAGTGGAGAAGGTGGAAAGTTTTAAGTTCCTCGGTGTACACATCACGGACAAACTGAATTGGTCCACCCACACAGACAGCGTCGTGAAGAAGGCGCAGCAGCGCCTCTTCAACCTCAGGAGGCTGAAGAAATTCGGCTTGTCACCAAAAGCACTCACAAACTTCTACAGATGCACAATCGAGAGCATCCTGTCGGGCTGTATCACCGCCTGGTACGGCAACTGCTCCGCCCACAACCGTAAGGCTCTCCAGAGGGTAGTGAGGTCTGCAGAACGCATCACCGGGGGCAAACTACCTGCCCTCCAGGACACCTACACCACCCGATGTCACAGGAAGGCCATAAAGATCATCAAAGACAACAACCACCCAAGCCACTGCCTGTTCACCCCGCTATCATCCAGAAGGCGAGGTCAGTACAGGTGCATCAAAGCAGGGACCGAGAGACTGAAAAACAGCTTCTATCTCAAGGCCATCAGACTGTTAAACAGCCACCACTAACATTTAGCGGCCGCTGCCAACATACTGACTCAACTCCAGCCACTTTAAAAATGGGAATTGATGGAAATTATGTAAAAATGTACCACTAGCCACTTTAAACAATGCCACTTAATATAATGTTTACATACCCTACATTACCCATCTCATATGTATATACTGTACTCTATATCATCTACTGCATCTTGCCATCTTTATGTAATACATGTACCACTAGCCACTTTAAACTATGCCACTTTATGTTTACATACCCTACAGTACTCATCTCATATGTATATACCGTACTCTATACCATCTACTGCATCTTGCCTATGCCGTTCTGTACCATCACTCATTCATATATCTTTATGTACATATTCTTTATCCCTTTACACTTGTGTGTGTATAAGGTAGTAGTTGTGGAATTGTTAGGTTAGATTACTTGTTGGTTATTACTGCATTGTCGGAACTAGAAGCACAAGCATTTCGCTACACTCGCATTAACATCTGCTAACCATGTGTATGTGACTAATAAAATTTGATTTGATTTGATTTGATATTTAGTAGGGCCTTCCTCTGACACCGCCTGAAATAGAGGTCCTGGATGGCAGGGAGTTCGACCCCAGTGATGTACTGGGCCGTATGCACTACCCTCTGAAGCGCCGTGCGGTAGGATGCCAAGCAGTTGCCAAACCAAGCGGTGATGCAGCCAGCCTTCCTGTAGTGTAGAGTCTTACTCTACAGCGGCCCCTACTGGTGTGGAGATGTGTGTGCCCAGGCAGGGTGAGCTCCCTTGCGACCAGTGTGTCTGCCATTGACAACTCCTTATCAGCAGCCTGCCTGCTAGTGTGTATGGAAGGATCTGTCTTAATGGAAGAGCTCAGTCGTAGGCTGTGCCATTGTACCGGCTTAGCACCAGGGTTTATCAGCGCTCTAGACTTACTGGGCCGTAACCACTGCCCGCTCAGGACCCTCTCCGCTCCGCGCTTCCTTTCTAAAGAGCGAGCGACGCCGGGGTGACTTTTGCTATTAATTATGTTTGTGTGGTTGGTTCCCTCTCCACTGCTCCCCCTGAACCCCCCCCACCCTCTACCCCCACCCCTCCAGCCTGCCAACCACAGCTCCCCCACCAGTACCTCCCTGTGGAGTCTGTCCTCTCCTAGGTCCCTCGCTCTCAAACTCTGATTGTGCTGCTGCATTGGGCGGATTAAAATGTGTTGGAACAATGCTTTCAGAAAGTTTTGTTCCTAATCGGCTCCTTCCTGTGCAAATGATGTGTACAGGACCGTAGCCTCAGAACGGCCAATGCTCTCTCTACCCTACAAGCCAAGTGTGGGAGTAGATGTAGGATTTGTTATTTTGTTTCATTGTCGTGTGCTGTTCTTAAAAAATTTTTTTTTTAGAACAGTCAAATATTGTGCAATGTTAACCTGAGGACGTTTGGAATGGCCCACCTGTTGTTTGATGTTGAACCAGGCTGATCTGTGGCAGACACCCAGAGTTAACCGGCCTAAACGCCTGAGCGAGGTACAGGCTCCGTAAATGGGATATGTCAAGCGCAGCTCTTTGTGAGCCTGTGAGTGGTTTAGTGAGTGAGTGAGTGTGTTAATGGGTTTTGTGTGTAAATGTCAGTGCAGTGTCTCCAGTGTGGGCAGAGGGCTGTGACCCAGCTCTGCTTTGACCTCAGAGAGAGAAGGCCAGAACCATGAACCTTCTGGAGGGTAGCTACAAGAGCCAGATCAGCACTAGCAGAACACTGCTGTTTGTCTGGTCCAACAGCGTAGGCAGAGGTCTTCATGTTCATTTCCCCCTTTATTTCTTCCTGTTCAGTTTCCTCCTACCCTCAACCCTTCCCGTCTTTGTCACCTCTCTTCCTCCTGCTCTCCTCTCATCTCCTCTGTCTCCTTGGCCCGCCATGATGTCCGTGAGGTTGTGTTCATGCTCCTTTCTCTAGGCAGCTGCTCCTCGACCCCACAGTTTCTCTTTAGGCTGTACATTAAACATAAGCAAAGGGGGCAATTAAGCACCTTCGCCACACCTGGCTGATGCATATATTTATTGAGAAGCTACTCGCTTGGAAGGCTCCTCGTCCCAGCTCTGATGATTAAAGGGTGGTTGTTGGGGAGGGGAGGGGAGGGGAGGGGAGAGAAGAGGGCCTGATGCTGAAGTCATTAATGAAGAGTGTTGACCCCTGCTGACCCCTGCAGCCTGCCTTGTGTATTACGTGTTTTACTTTTCTATTATTTCTCTTTTCTTTCTCTCTGCATTGTTGGGAAGGGCCCGTAAGTAAGCATTTCACTGTTAGTCCACACCTGTTGTTTACCAAGCATGCGATGAATAAATTGGATTCGATTTTTACCTCTTGCCAGGAGTTGCTAGGCCTCCTGCTGGCCAGGCCCTGGATAATGGATCCTGCTTGGGTCCTGGGCTCCTTCCAGGGCTAGTATGGGTCTCAGAGCTGCAGGGGGAGGCAACTGGAACAGTCCTGGGTGGGAGATGGGAGACTTACTGTGCCCACGCATCAGGAAAAATCCTCCAATAGCTTCCTTCTGCTCAACCTATTGATTCCACTGCGCCTGGAAACTTTCCTCTGAAAAACGTGTGGAGTTAAAAACCGAGAGAAATGACTCCAATGGATTGAGTGCCCTGGGCTGTGTGTATACATTCGCTGTGTTGGGTTATTAAATAGCTCTTTGAATCACAAAACATCAAGTACATTCAGGAAGAAGATGAAGAAACACCGAACTCCCACTTCATCCAGGTGTGAAGTGGTAATTAGGTATATTATTATATTTTAGTAATGATTAGCAAAGTATTTTACATGAATGAATGACATTTATATTCGTGTCAAATCGTCAGTTGGCAACCTTTCCTTTACGGGATTAATTAACCCATAAACAAACATTACAATAATGTGATAATTCAGTAATCATTCTTCCGGTGTTCTGTGCAGTGCACAGACTGAAAAAGAAATCAATGCATAATAGTAAATAAGGATATCCAAGCAATAATTATAACCCCAGAGCAGTAAAAAGAATACAAATACAGATAAATAAATGCTGAAAATTTTGTATGAGAATGTTAAAATATTTTTTAAACAGAAGCATATATCCTATTCTTTGAAATGTTTTTCAGTGGTCCAATATTTGTCTTGGTCTTTTGCATGGGCTTTTAAGCCTACATGTTTGATTCTATCAGCATGACAATGCTGCACCATGCCACAGACTTTATTGTATAACCTGAATAAAGTCATGGTTAAAAGTATGGCTAGGAATTGCCAGAGGCCTCACGATATGATATTATCATGATATTTAGGTGTGGGAATTATATTCTCACGATTCTATATGTATTGTGATTCGATACTATGATTTTATTGCAATTCGATGTTCCAAACATATTGCTCTCCATATGTCTGCTGCAGGACAAGAGCAAACGAGTTTTGATCAGTCATGGAAATAAAAGTGCTGAAAACAAATTGGCTCCCTATTTTTAAAGAATATGGATAAACAAGCTATGAATGAAAAATACTGGAGTGTTGGTGCGGCTAGCGCAAAATAATATTGCGATATTGTTAAAACGATACGTAATATCGTCAAAAAATATCCCCATCTGCAACTGTGCCTCGTCTTTTGAGCTTTGTGTTTTGAGAAAAGCGCTGCTCTGTGTTTTGCAGTATAGAGCCTTGATACAGCTTGCAATGTCATCTCCAAATTGATTTAAGCTGTGAAGCAGCCTCTCTCTATCCCAGGGCTAGACACTTGCCTAGAACCTCGCTTCACACATTAGTATTTAGCGCAGACAGAATTAGCCCTTATTTTAGCCTTCCTTTATGCTGGCCTCACAACCTCGGAGAATGGCTAGTCCTTGATTATGAAGTCACTTTTGTTTTTCAGATTTATTTTAATTCAATCCTCTGTCAAATGGCGAGCACCCCCTACAGAGGCCAGAATAATATGCCGTGCAAAGAGCAGGGTGAGGAGGGGGGAAGACACTATTAAAGTCGCTCTCGATTTCAGAGCAAAAATGACATTTACAAAGCATGCACACATCTGACATGTTTTCATTTTCTGTTAGTCTTGTCCGTGGTGCATTTTCACTTCACACACACATTGTTGGATGGTGAGCTACTTACAGATGAGAGAGAGGGTGAAAAGGCCCCCCTTCCATGTCTCCCTCCTTTCTCACACTTCTTGTCATTTTCCTATTGAAGTTCAAATGAAACGATCTAAATCAGGGAAGTTTTGTGTGTATGTTTTTGGATTTACTATCCATGTGGGGACAAGAAGTCCTCACAAGGATAGTAAAACAAGGAAAATTCTTACATGTGGGGACATTTTGTTGGTCCCCACAAGGAAAAAGGCTATTTTAGGCTTAGGTGTTAGGGTTAGAATTAGGGTCCGTGTGAATTGATGCGTTGATGGCCGGAAACAGAGTCCATATGTTGAGATGTGTGAAGATGAGAAGGAAGGCCTCTGCTCCCAGTCACAGCTCTGTATTGTTCTACCTCCAATGCCATGAGTGACTGGAAGCCACTGGAGAATAGAGGTGGGTGTGGGAACGAGGTGCAGCTGTGTGAGAGAGAGAGAGATGTGTTTGTCTTTAAGAAGTAGTCTTTCCAGGGGGAAGTTTAGCTTGTAGTCTAATGAGGATTGTGCCGACCCACCAGCCAAACAACAAGAAGAGTAGTCTATCTGTCCAACATTGTCCACTGAAACCATCTCTGTCTGTGAGTGCTACTCGAAGGGCAACAGTCTGAGTAGACCGTCTGAGGCTTTAGAGTCCATCACTCAGACTACACAAAGGTGTGTGTGTGTGTGAAGGAAGGAGTTGAAAGAGAAGAAAAGTCTTAAAAAATATATAAATCAGTATTTTTTTTTCTTCTTTTTTTCCCCCCCTAATAAATCCTTTATGTCACCATCAAACAGCGGCTGAGAGACAGCGTGAGAGTCTGCAGAAAGAGAATAGGAGTGCGGGTGAGAAGATATTGCTGTGTTCTGTGGGGCCCCTGTGTTGGTCGATGGATCTCTGCTTTAAAAATGTAGAGTCTAGCCCTGGTCCAGCCGTGTTGATGTGCAGTCCAGGGACCATCCTCTCCTCTTCCCCGAACATACATTGGGAGGGCAGAGGAGGCTGGATTAGAGTGGTGCCCTGCATCACCATGTCCATGGTAATGCCCTGCTCAGCTTCTACAGTGAAGGACTAGTTGGAAGCTATTAGGGGTTTCCATAGTCATGCATCTTCACCTCAACTTCATCTGTAAAATGTTCCCTTTCTCAGCACGGTCCGTCTGGCTGTAGTAGGACTCACGGTGTCCAGACATTAAAACGGAATTCAACTGTAGGAAATCAACTAAATGTATTGAATTTATTAGAAAATGCATTCATTTGCCCAAGATTATTGTCAGACATGAACAAAATGCATCAGTGATTTGTATTTTCCTTCAACTTTCTGAAGAGTTTCCCCCTGTATGTGTGTGCACGTTTGTCTACCACTTAGCGATGATGCTGATGTCATGACAACTGTCTTCTTGTAGATGGAAAGGTTACCAAAAACCTTCTCAATGAAATGTTAACTACAAAGTAGCCCATGCCTATCTGACAGAATGATATCATGATTATTTGCACCAATCCAGTGGCCACTTGTTTTGCAAACTCTGCAGTATATTGCTAATCAAACAACGGTCTCTGGCTGGTGTGCAGTTGACAAACAAAACAGATTTTATAAGGCTCTACTAAAGTTAGCGGCAGTGATTGAGGAGACTGACTGGTGACTAGTAAAAGTTGAATGTGTTAGTGTTTGGGATAAGAGGAACCCTCTCCTGCCGCACCAAGCAGGCAGGCGGCAGGCTGTGTGAGAGTTAACTGCAGAGTTAATCTCTCCTCCAGTGATTTGAGAGCCACAAAGCTCCTCCAGAAAAAGGGGCCTGCTGTAATGCCTAATCAAGTCTGTATCAAACTAAATAATGCCTTAGTGTGAAATTGGAATCTCAAGTCAAAAAGCACTCCCCAGACTGTACTACAGGGTAAGGCAATTAAGGGTCCCCATTCTGCCTCTCTCTCTCTCCCAAGCTGCCCCGAGTCCTCTCTGAGTCTGATGCCATTGTCAGTGTGTGTGTCTGGATCGGTGAATATGTGTGTACCTCCCTAAGGCTGCGTTTACACAGGCAGCCCAATTCTGATATTTTGCACATTTATAAACAGAAGACCTGATCTGATTGGTCAAAATACCAATAGGTGTAAAAATATCAGAATTGGGCTGCCTGTGTAAACGCAGCCTAAGTGCATGTGTGCCTGTGCCTTTGCATGTATGTGTGTCTCCCTGTGTGTCTGTGTTTCCCCTGTACATGTGAATGTGTATGTCTCTCCCTGTCTCTGTGCATGTCTATATGAGCGGGTCTCTATCTGTACATGCGGCTGTGAGTTGGGTACAGTGGTGGTGTAGCTCTGTGCAGCACTTCTATTCCTGGAGGGTCTCCTGAGGGCCTCTAATCCAGAGAGGCCTTCCTCCTCCTCCTAGGTCACCAGTCAAATGCTGTCTTTTTGGGGTGGGGGTGGGGAGGAGGGACAGAAGTCTGTCTCTTTCTCTGTCCCGTCCCCTTTTGATGGCATCATAGCGGAGCGTTTGGAACGTGATTACCTCGTCACCCTCGTCAGTGTGTTCCTGTTGTGAACCTGTGTCACACTCAATGACAGCGGGAGGCAGCCCTTGTGATTTAATCATGTCTGCTTTTCTCTTCACAAATGTTTCTAGTCCTCTTTTCTATCCTCCGTTCCCTCCCTCCCTCCTACATTCTTTCTCTTCCTCTCTGGTGTTTTATGTACAAGCTGGAGGTATATTGAAATCATTTCCCTCTCTGCTCTGACAGTTGAGAAGGATGAAAAACCACATTGGAGATCTGAGAGGCCCTTTAATCTTCCACTGTGTTGTCTGCTCTCTAACATAGTGGAGACAGGTGTGTGTGTATATATACATATAAAGCTGAGTGTTTCTCTTGGTGTTGAGAAGGGTGGATTTGTTGTCGGCTGATAAGCTCTTGGCGCTGTTTCTGAAGCTGAGTGTGTGGATTCCTTAGCTCCCTGAGACAAAGGTAGAACAGGCAGGCTCAGGCAGGCGCAGACGGTGCAGACAGTGCAGACGGTGCAGAATCAAAAGGAATGGGGAGAGTTGACACAGCACCCAGGGCTTTCTTCAGGAAATGCCTGCTGACGACAAGAGTGAGAAACACAGCACAGTCAGGAGTGTGACATGTGTACAAAGGGGAGGAGGTGTGTGTGTGTGTGATAAAACCACAGCTTTGTGAAGACACGGGACCTATCCTGTGAGTGTAAACATAATTGGCCTATCTAAAGGAAACTGTCTTCCATTTGCCCGTTTTCTCCCTTCCACTGAGTCACCAGTGTCCCAGCTCTTACTTGACCCTGATTTTACCACCCTATTTGAACAGGACTTCTTCCGTGCGTGTGTGTGTGTCTGTTTGATCCAGGCTAAAGAGAGTGATCAGAGCCTTCCACACCTGACACCCCTCATCTCTGGTGTTGGTTGGAGACCAGCCAGGTGGATCCTGTTTTGGTGTGGAACTCTGCTTTGTGGTGGAATGTAATACGCCAGTCAGGCATTCTGCTCCTCCATTGACTTGCTCCACCAGATAAAGGCCTTTTCTTTTTGGTTGTGTCTGGGGTTGGTTCTGCCAGTGCTCCTCTGGTTGTAGAGCTGGGGCTAAGGCTGAGTCTTGGCGTGGGTGCTGCTGCTTGGATGCTCCAGGCAAGAGAAAGAGAGAGAGAGTGAGTGATCAAGCCAGGGAGACGGTGTGCGCTTCACAGAGCTCTGCTTGGCTCAGACTAGCCAAGTTCTCCCCAGGGCATCAGCCAAGAGCTGCCTGAGAAGACCGAACCTGAAAACACACGACCGCTGCTAGTCATCCACCCACACTCCTATCCTCCATTCTCTGCTCTTCCACTCCTATCCTCCATCCTCTGCTCTTCCACTCCTATCCTCCATCCTCTGCTCTTCCATTCCTATCCTCCATTCTCTGCTCTTCCACTCCTATCCTCCATTCTCTGCTCTTCCATTCCTATCCTCCATTCTCTGCTCTTCCACTCCTATCCTCCATTCTCTGCTCTTCCACTCCTATCCTCCATTCTCTGCTCTTCCACTCCTATCCTCCATTCTCTGCTCTTCCACTCCTATCCTCCATTCTCTGCTCTTCCACTCCTATCCTCCATTCTCTGCTCTTCCACTCCTATCCTCCATTCTCTGCTCTTCCATTCCTATCCTCCATTCTCTGCTCTTCCACTCCTATCCTCCATCCTCTGCTCTTCCACTCCTATCCTCCATTCTCTGCTCTTCCACTCCTATCCTCCATTCTCTGCGCTTCCACTCCTATCCTCCATTCTCTGCTCTTCCACTCCTATCCTCCCTTTCTCTCTCTCTCCAGCTCTCGCCATTCTCGCTTGTCCTCTAGTTCTCCGGCCTCTAAACTCATGCTCCTGTAGAGGCGGGGGTTAGAGGGGGGTGTTTGGTTACGGGAGGAGGCTAGTGGTGGGGGGGGGGCGGCGGCTGGACAGCTCGGCAGGATTTTGGAGCAGCAATGCCCTCAGTGAGGGAGGCAGAGCTGTGGGCCCCGTCAAGCTTTGTGTTTTTTTTCTCTTTGCCATCTAAGCTCTCTGCTGTGTTCCCTCTTTACCCATTTGTGCTTTTCTGGCCAGTGGTGGTGGTTTGTGTTTTTAAGGCTGTTTTGTGCGGCAGAGCGGTTTCAGTGCTGATAAAAGTATTTGGTTAATCAGCTTCTGTCGCTGTCCCATGGTGGTGGCTTGGAGGACAGACCATTGAAGTTAGAGTTCCCCGGGGGATGGCTTGGGCTGCAGATTGGCATCACGCTTGGCCAGTGGTAGAGCGGCGGCGACCAGAGGGGCACTGCAGCCAGCCAATGGGAAAGCCCCCCAGGATCCGAGGGGGAGGAGGTGGGGACAGGGGTGGGGGTTGGATGGGAGGGTTGGATCTATGTGCCTGTGTCCTGTCCAGCAGGAAATTCCAGGCCCCCGCCCTCCTGGGCCTGTAGCCAGTGTGTGATTGGTCAGAGTGACCCGGTGCAGTGATAAGAGCCCCTGCAGGCCCCTCTCAGCCCCCTCTGTCCACACTTCCTCTGTGAACACAGCTAGCGCAGAGGAGCACCCTGGGAATTGCCATCCCCGCCATTGTGCGCACGTTGTCGTTTGATTATGGTTTGGTGGGGAACGGCAGGGCAGACAATGGGGCCCTGCATGCGTTGTGGTGAAGCTTTAGCTGCAGTGGGGGTGAGGAGGGGGGATAGAGATACAGATTGACTGCAGCACTCAGCTCTACACTTCCATCACTTTGATGAATGACTTATAGCTGTGTAGATATTAGTTTTTAATGGCTTGTTGTTTTCTCAGTTATGACTACATTGTTGTTGTCTTGCTGTTAGTGGTGAGTTGGTTTAGTCCTCCCCTGTGTTAGTCCCAACGTGCCAGTCAGTGTGTCTAGCTGCAGACGGCCCTGGTTGCTGGCCTTCTAGTCAGGACTACAATGATGTTCAGCTCTCTTCACTGGCAGAGGAATCCTCTTGTATTCCAGTCGCGTGTCTTTGTGTGTTTGCGCACGATGTAGTGAGCCGCAAGAGTGAACACGGTCTAGCACCAAGCCCTAATCCCCAACTGTGTTCGTATGTATGAATGTATATGAGAGGATGAGACGGACCGAGTGGATGAGTCTCTCTTGAGTGAATGCGTGTGTAGGAAAATGAGAGAGAGAGTGTGTGTCAGATCATGTGAGCAGGGCTGTGTGTGTGAGGAGATGGGTGTCGTCAGTAGTATTGCTTGTTCCCTAGGGGGGCTTTGGTCCATCACATGCAGACTGCACTGTGCGTGTCCCCATCATTCTCCCAGCTATTAACATCCATTAAGCCATGCAGAACAAGCCAGGCTTTTATCTTTTATTAATTATCTTGAAACCCAAGACTCTTTGTCTTTCCCTCTGCTGTGTCTACGTAAAAGCCATTGGCTGCACCTGTAGCTCAGAGGTGTGTCTGTGTGGTCGTAGAGGACCATTTGGTTTGAAAAGACACAAGGGCACCATCAGTAAAAAGGACAGTAATCAGCCATTCTAAATAGTCAGGCAGCCCATAGATGTTACTGTTCAGTCTGTCTGGGGTTTGTTCAGGATGCATGCTATCAGTGTGACCCTGTGCAGTATGTGAGTTGGAGAGAAGTGAACACCCAAAGGCTTCTAAAAGAGAACAGCTCCTGTTGTACATGGCTAATAGAACTAGGAAGTAGCGCGCAGCTCCTGTTGTACATGGCTAATAGAACTAGGAGGTAGCGCGCAGCTCCTGTTGTACATGGCTAATAGAACTAGGAAGTAGAGCGCAGCTCCTGTTGTACATGGCTAATAGAACTAGGAAGTAGCGCGCAGCTCCTGTTGTACATGGCTAATAGAACTAGGAAGTAGCGCGCAGCTCCTGTTGTACATGGCTAATAGAACTAGGAAGTAGCGCACAGCTCCTGTTGTACATGGCTAATAGAACTAGGAAGTAGAGCACAGCTCCTGTTGTACATGGCTAATAGAACTAGGAAGTAGCCCACAGCTCCTGTTGTACATGGCTAATATAACTAGGAAGTAGAGCACAGCTCCTGTTGTACATGGCTAATAGAACTAGGAAGTAGCGCACAGCTCCTGTTGTACATGGCTAATAGAACTAGGAAGTAGAGCACAGCTCCTGTTGTACATGGCTAATAGAACTAGGAAGTAGCGCACAGCTCCTGTTGTACATGGCTAATAGAACTAGGAAGTAGCGCACAGCTCCTGTTGTACATGGCTAATAGAATTAGGAAGTAGCGCGCAGCTCCTGTTGTACATGGCTAATAGAACTAGGAAGTAGCGCACAGCTCCTGTTGTACATGGCTAATAGAACTAGGAAGTAGCGCACAGCTCCTGTTGTACATGGCTAATAGAACTAGGAAGTAGCGCACAGCTCCTGTTGTACATGGCTAATAGAACTAGGAAGTAGAGCACAGCTCCTGTTGTACATGGCTAATAGAACTAGGAAGTAGCGCACAGCTCCTGTTGTACATGGCTAATAGAACTAGGAAGTAGCGCACAGCTCCTGTTGTACATGGCTAATAGAACTAGGAAGTAGCGCACAGCTCCTGTTGTACATGGCTAATAGAACTAGGAAGTAGAGCACAGCTCCTGTTGTACATGGCTAATAGAACTAGGAAGTAGCGCACAGCTCCTGTTGTACATGGCTAATAGAACTAGGAAGTAGCGCACAGCTCCTGTTGTACATGGCTAATAGAACTAGGAAGTAGCCCACAGCTCCTGTTGTACATGGCTAATATAACTAGGAAGTAGAGCACAGCTCCTGTTGTACATGGCTAATAGAACTAGGAAGTAGCGCACTGCTCCTGTTGTACATGGCTAATAGAACTAGGAAGTAGAGCACAGCTCCTGTTGTACATGGCTAATAGAACTAGGAAGTAGCGCACAGCTCCTGTTGTACATGGCTAATAGAACTAGGAAGTAGCGCACAGCTCCTGTTGTACATGGCTAATAGAATTAGGAAGTAGCGCGCAGCTCCTGTTGTACATGGCTAATAGAACTAGGAAGTAGCGCACAGCTCCTGTTGTACATGGCTAATAGAACTAGGAAGTAGCGCACAGCTCCTGTTGTACATGGCTAATAGAACTAGGAAGTAGCGCACATCTCCTGTTGTACATGGCTAATAGAACTAGGAAGTAGAGCACAGCTCCTGTTGTACATGGCTAATAGAACTAGGAAGTAGCGCACAGCTCCTGTTGTACATGGCTAATAGAACTAGGAAGTAGCGCACAGCTCCTGTTGTACATGGCTAATAGAACTAGGAAGTAGCGCACAGCTCCTGTTGTACATGGCTAATAGAACTAGGAAGTAGAGCACAGCTCCTGTTGTACATGGCTAATAGAACTAGGAAGTAGCGCACAGCTCCTGTTGTACATGGCTAATAGAACTAGGAAGTAGCGCACAGCTCCTGTTGTACATGGCTAATAGAACTAGGAAGTAGCGCACAGCTCCTGTTGTACATGGCTAATAGAACTAGGAAGTAGAGCACAGCTCCTGTTGTACATGGCTAATAGAACTAGGATCTAGCTCACAGCTCCTGTTGTACATGGCTAATAGAACTAGGAAGTAGCGCACAGCTCTTGTTGTACATGGCTAATAGAACTAGGAAGTAGCGCACAGCTCCTGTTGTACATGGCTAATAGAACTAGGAAGTAGAGCACAGCTCCTGTTGTACATGGCTAATAGAACTAGGAAGTAGAGCGCAGCTCCTGTTGTACATGGCTAATAGAACTAGGAAGTAGAGCACAGCTCCTGTTGTACATGGCTAATAGAACTAGGAAGTAGAGCGCAGCTCCTGTTGTACATGGCTAATAGAACTAGGAAGTAGAGCACAGCTCCTGTTGTACATGGCTAATAGAACTAGGAAGTAGAGCGCAGCTCCTGTTGTACATGGCTAATAGAACTAGGAAGTAGCGCACAGCTCCTGTTGTACATGGCTAATAGAACTAGGAAGTAGCGCGCAGCTCCTGTTGTACATGGCTAATAGAACTAGGAAGTAGAGCACAGCTCCTGTTGTACATGGCTAATAGAACTAGGAAGTAGCGCACAGCTCCTGTTGTACATGGCTAATAGAACTAGGAAGTAGAGCACAGCTCCTGTTGTACATGGCTAATAGAACTAGGAAGTAGCGCACAGCTCCTGTTGTACATGGCTAATAGAACTAGGAAGTAGCGCACAGCTCCTGTTGTACATGGCTAATAGAACTATGAAGTAGCGCACAGCTCCTGTTGTACATGGCTAATAGAACTAGGAAGTAGAGCACAGCTCCTGTTGTACATGGCTAATAGAACTAGGAAGTAGAGCGCTGGAGTTTTGTAATGATTTCACCTCTTTCATGTTTATGTAAGGATGAGATGAGGGATGTGTTCTCTACTCTCTGTCTGTTTTATAAATGTGTAGAGATCTAAAACTGTGTACAGAGATCATGTTATGTGCGGAGATCAAACCGCCATAATTCAGGTACGATGTGTGTGTGTGTTGTTCCGCGTACATGAGGCCTGATTGTGTGTCTAGCTGCGGACTGCACCATTGCTGCTTGACGCGATGCAGTGTAGTGGGTGTGTGGTAAGGGGGTATGGGAGGGTGCAGGGTGTTGTGGTAAGGGGGTATGGGAGGGTGCAGGGTGACGTTGTGGTATAGGAGGGTGCAGGGTGGTGTTGTGGGTGTTGTGGTAAGGGGGTATGGGAGGGTGCAGGGTGACGTAGTGGGTGTTGTGGTATGGGAGGGTGCAGGGTGGTGTTGTGGGTGTTGTGGTAAGGGGGTATGGGAGGGTGCAGGGTGACGTAGTGGGTGTTGTGGTATGGGAGGGTGCAGGGTGGTGTTGTGGTAAGGGGGTATGGGAGGGTGCAGGGTGACGTTGTGGTATGGGAGGGTGCAGGGTGACGTTGTGGTATGGGAGGGTGAAGGGTGGTGTAGTGGGTGTTGTGGTAAGGGGGTATGGGAGGGTGCAGGGTGACGTAGTGGGTGTTGTGGTATGGGAGGGTGCAGGGTGTTGTGGTAAGGGGGTATGGGAGGGTGCAGGGTGACGTTGTGGTATGGGAGGGTGAAGGGTGGTGTTGTGGTAAGGGGGTATGGGAGGGTGCAGGGTGACGTAGTGGGTGTTGTGGTAAGAGGGTATGGGAGGGTGCAGGGTGACGTAGTGGGTGTTGTGGTAAGGGGGTATGGGAGGGTGCAGGGTGACGTAGTGGGTGTTGTGGTAAGGGGGTATGGGAGGGTGCAGGGTGATGTAGTGGGTGTTGTGGTAAGGGGGTATGGGAGGGTGCAGGATGACGTAGTGGGTGTTGTGGTATGGGAGGGTGCAGGGTGACGTAGTGGGTGTTGTGGTAAGGGGGTATGGGAGGGTGCAGGGTGGTGTAGTGGGTGTTGTGGTATGGGAGGGTGAAGGGTGGTGTTGTGGTATGGGAGGGTGAAGGGTGGTGTAGTGGGTGTTGTGGTAAGGGGGTATGGGAGGGTGCAGGGTGACGTAGTGGGTGTTGTGGTAAGAGGGTATGGGAGGGTGCAGGGTGTTGTGGTAAGGGGGTATGGGAGGGTGCAGGGTGTTGTGGTAAGGGGGTATGGGAGGGTGCAGGGTGTTGTGGTAAGGGGGTATGGGAGGGTGCAGGGGTGAGGCGGTGGACCTGTGGATCCAGTGAGAGTTCATGTTAATGAAGGGGTCCGGCTCAGGCTCTAGCAGGGCTCTAACGGGGCTCTGCTCTGGGCTGTAACAAACTGCTGCTGCCTGCCGGGTAGGCTCCCAGGGCGTAGGGCTGCAGTTTGGTTCTTAAAGAAATGCATTCACACACTCTAGTATACACATACACACACACACACACACACACACACACACACTAGTACACATACATACACAAACAGGCCTGTACACTCACACACACTATCGGATGCATTTAAAAATTCATACAAATCACACGTGCTCTGTACAACACACACACACACTCATGGACCTGCAAATAGGGTGCTGCTAATGGCTTCCAGTGGGAGATAGGGAGAGCAAGGTTTTATCCCTTAAGTGTAGAAGACTTAATCAGACAGAATGGCCGGGGGCCAGCAGCAGGACTGTGCAGCACGCCCCTCGTGGCCAGGGGAGCGGCTCCACACACATTACGTATTCTGTGTCTACCTCTCCTGCAGACGGCTGCAGTGGAGCTGGGCCCAGGTGAGACCGCTCTCTGGTTAGGTCTGCAGAGCTCTCTCACTGACACACACTCCTTTACATGTCCTTCTGTTAGTGTTCATTATCCAATCTGCATGAAGTAGCAGCCTTTCCTCTCTCTGTCCTTTCTTTCTATATGTGTCTAGCACAAGCCCTGTGTTCTACAGTGTACTAACAGAAGGTCTAGCCCAGCATTTCCCAAACTCTGTCCTCAGACCCCAAGGGGTGCACGTTTTTGGTTTTTGCCCTAGCACTACACAGCCGATTCAACTAACCAACTAGTCATCAAGCTTTGATCATTTCAATCAGATGTGTAGTGTTAGGGTAAAAACCAAAACATGCACCCCTTGGGGTCCGAGGACAGAGTTTGGGAAACACTGGGCTAGGACATGGCTGCAGACTCAGGCTGTCTTTACTGCCTGTACCTGAGCAGTCTCTTTGTCAATGCAAGGCCCTCCCTGGGGTAGACCGGAGCACAGTTGTTTGTGTGTGTTTGGGGTTGAATGAAGAGGCTGAGTGAGGTAGGCTCTTTGTCTGATCGGGGGTCTGCGTGTGTGCTCCGAGGTCCCCCGCACCTTGTTTGCGTTCTGTGGATAAATAAAAGGGCTCGTTTGGAAAGGGCTCGTTTGGAAAGGGCTCGTTTGGAAAGGGCGCGCTTGGAAAGGGCGCGCTTGGAAAGGGCGCGTTTGAAACACAGCGCTGTTCTCCCATCCCCCTTATGGACACACGGGCTTTTTGTCGAGTAAATTCCCGCTCACTGTTTGTGAGGTCGTCCAGAGTGGTCTCGTTTGATCTCTACCCCCGTGCCATTCGCTGCTACGCTGATTGTTGTGTTTCCGACAGCATCGCTGCCCCAGCTACATTCGCTGGTGTGTCAGGATGTTACAGCTTAACAGGGCCCAGAAATGCAAATAGCAGCACGCGCACCGCCAGAGCAGCAATTAACAGAGGCATTTCAATAATATAGAAATAAATTGTGTCAAGGATTGGGTAGGTGTGTGTGTGTGGAGCGTTGTTTTTTTCAATCTCTTAAATAATAGTTTAAAGAGGGAGGGAGTAGGAGAGGAGCCTGCCCCTGCAATGCTGCTAGACACAGTGTGCTCCCTCTGGGAGCTAGGAGTTGTTAACCCTTCTGTACCTGGCTCAGATACTCTGGTTAACATGTATTTAGTTAACCCTTCTCTACCTGGCTCAGATACTCTGGTTAACATGTATTTAGTTAACCCTTCTCTACCTGGCTCAGATACTCTGGTTAACATGTATTTAGTTAACCCTTCTCTACCTGGCTCAGATACTCTGGTTAACATGTATTTAGTTAACCCTTCTCTACCTGGCTCAGATACTCTGGTTAACATGTATTTAGTTAACCCTTCTCTACCTGGCTCAGATACTCTGGTTAACATGCAGGTATTTGGTTAACCCTTCTCTACCTGGCTCAGATACTCTGGTTAACATGCAGGTATTTGGTTAACCCTTCTCTACCTGGCTCAGTTACTCTGGTTAACATGCAGGTATTTGGTTAACCCTTCTCTACCTGGCTCAGATACTCTGGTTAACATGCAGGTATTTGGTTAACCCTTCTCTACCTGGCTCAGATACTCTGGTTAACATGCAGGGATTTAGTTAACCCTTCTCTACCTGGCTCAGATACTCTCAGTTTCATACTGACAGGTGTTAAGAGATGGTAGGGGACTGTTATAGTGGAACGGTCAGGGAGGAACACCAATACTGAGTACACCCAGTCTGTAACTTAGGTTCTGATTTGCGGAAATAGTCCCAGTTGGTGAAAGAGGGGCTGAACCACACCTCAGTGGTGTGTGGACTGGGAGGGGAGGAGGGCAAACGGGGATCCCATTCTGGTTGTTGAGTTCTAGGTATCGGTTTCCCATTTCTCTCACAGCCCCGGTGTGTGTTTTGGCAAAGGCTGGTCAGTGTAAGTAGGAAACAGAGGGTATCCAAGGTAACTTACTGAAACATGTTGGATTCATTAGACCCCCCGTTCCTCTCACAGGGCTGTTTTACTGTGGGTTAATGATGACGTCACAGAGCTTCTGAGGGAATTTAAAAACAGGGGAGGGACCTACTGTATATAAAGTAGTACTCTGCATATACTTCCCCTACCTTACATTCTCTCTCTGCTACATACTCCCACTCTCTCTGCCTCTGTTTAGCAGTCTCCCCCTCCACTACTCTCCCACTCTCTCTACCTCCCGCTGGCTTCAGGGTTCACATGAACAGTGCTCTGTACACATGGGACGCAGGCAGGGGGAGGACATCTGGAAATAAATAAATATATCCTCTCTGCTAATGAAGACGAGCAATTCCCCACGGTCACGCTTTTATTAGAATGGTGTTTTTATCTCTTTCTAATGATCGTTATCTTTATCTCCCCCTTCTCTTTTTCTTTCTTTCTTTCTCTCTGTCTGTTTCTCTTGCTTTGTTTGGCTGCCTGGTGATCGTGGTGTGAGGTCTGTCTCTATCCTCCGCTGGCTGTTTTCAGAGTATGTTTCTGGTCATGTGGGCTAGGTCTCGCCCGCAGGACCAATCTCTCCGGGAAACATCTGTATCCCGTCCTGTGTCCACATCTCAAGGGCCAAGCCCCAAACCCCGGTCCGTCAGCACTGGCATTCCCCTCCTTTTCCCCGTCCCTTACCTTGCCTCTCCATAGCAACAAGACGGTGTATGGTTCAGTGTGTAGTGTGAGCATCTGCATTGCCTCTGAACTCTATCCCAATGATTGCCTTCTGCATTCTTAAATGTAGTGGAACGGAATCTATGGAATCTAAATAAAGGTTAGAAAACATAATCTAGCAACATTTGGAGATAAATCATTCCAGGAAAGCCCAGACCAATCAATAGGTGTCTGTAATCTCCCCCATCTCTAAATTAGTTTTTTAAAGTCGGTAATGATCCTGTCTGCTTCCATCAGAGATGGATGGTTTTTCTGCATTACACCCAGTGCACTATAGCTCTGTGTGGGAGGCTGGGGCCTGGTAGTGTCCCGAGCTTCACTTGTTTTAGCTGAGGAGCTGTGTGTACAGTTGAGTGTGGATGGGCTTGCTGTGTGCTGTTGCCTGCAGGTAGCTGAGTGCAGTAGTACTGGGTAGTTGTGTTTGTAGAAAGAACCACCTCTACCCTGCTCTGCTCTCCTCTCTGCCTGACTACACTTTAATATTCCCCCTCTAATGAAGCGCTAAATGGAGGATGAGTAGAGCCCTGATTGGGTGTAATTTAGTGCTTTTCCTCCTCTGCTGGGAAAGCAGTGTCTTTTAGGAATGAACAGGTCCACTGCAGGCTAGACCTATTTAAAGAAGATCAACTGACTGTAGACTTTGGCCGCTGTTTGTATTGGATCTAGCATGTGTTATGACACAGTGGGGTTTAGACTGTGTCCTCGTTCCTAAGAAAATGCCTCATTGGGCGTGACAAATTGTATTTTTTCCCCAAATAGTATAATTCCTGTATATGACAGTCCAAATAGTGCCTTGAATCCCTCCCGAGCACCTGGTGTATGAGCCATAGGCTGCAGACAACACCTGGAGTTCAGTAAATGTCCTCTAGGAGGATCTAAGAGCAGTCTGGGCCCGTACCTACTACAGTCCTAATGGGACCTTGGTCCAGATCCAGCCCACAGTTTCCCCCAAACACGCATGAAGAGTGATCTCTCCTCAGAAACACCCAGAGAGAGGTAACTCTGAGTCTTCTGTACTATGGGAATACTCTATGAATGGTGAAAAGGTACTACTGAGAGACACTGCTCAAGCTGAAGCGCTGCCATTTGGCAGCTCAGACTCTCTCTCTCTCGACAGAGTCCTGGCTAGCTCAGGGAAGAGAAAGAGAAATAGAGAGGAATAGTGAGAGATGGAGAGAGATGTTATGGTGCAGGACCAGAGTTGACCCTAGTCATCCAGGGGCTTGGGAGCCTGCTGGGTTTTAGCTCTAGGCCATCAGCAACAAGGCCAGTCCTCTTGGAGTCTGGCCGACACACTGGTCCCAGCTCTGGATGTCTGGATCGCACTCATGAAATGAACATGGGATGGTTGAAGAATGGAAAACATTCTTCAACATTCTTCTTGGCTTTGTTGGGGAATATGAAACACAGTGTTACTGGTCTGGTGAGGAGTCCACTCTGACCACCCTGCTGAGTTTTGCCTGGACAGGCCGAGAGCATGATGGGAAAATGGACTGGCCACTGCATGGTCCAGTCTGCACACTCAGACCATTAAGAGGAGTGTTATTTCTGGAATGGGTCTGTTAGTATTATGGTGTGGAATAAGCTTTTTATTTTTCCTGAACTTTATTTAAATTTAGGTGGGGAATTCACACATTAACAAAAAAACTCAGTGTCTACGTACTAGCTCTGGGACTTTCTTACCACCTCCTCTCGCTAATAAAGAAAACAGTTTTGACAGTTTGTTTTCGTGGCTTCTACTAGACTGTTGTTGGCCCATACCCTGGGCCATGGGGTTGAGGGGAAGGAGGGGGGGGGGGGGGTCCTCATTGTGTCCTGACTACTGCCATTTCCTGTTTGTGTGCCAGCGGTGCTTCCTTCCTCTGCAGTGCCCAGGAAAACCTTCATCACACCTTCCTGTTCTGATCTGGTTGCTGTTGTTACATATCTCACACCTCTGAAATTAGGACATCAAAACCAGGAGAGCACATTCCCAGTCACTCAGGGTGACAGACAGGGGACCTTTGATGTTTTCTCCCACCCAACCACCCAGCTAATGAATGATTGAACACTTGTTTTGAGATCTACCTTTTGTATTTTTAAGGCACTGTCATGTAGATTAAGATAAACCAACAAAATGATGTAGTCCTACAGATTCTGTATGTATTTCTAAGCATCCCTCTCTTTTGTCTTTCTCTCCTTCTTCTCTCTCTCCCCCTCTCTCTAGCGGTAGAAGAGGGCGAGTCGTCGGAGTTTGCAAGGAACTGGGATTCATCGTCCGTCCAAACAGGTATCCGCTTTGTTATTCGGAAGTGTGCAGCCTGCCAGGCAGCTGTCAGATCTGCGACACAGATTCCATTCTATATGTCACATTCCAGGTCCACCGCCAGACTACCCACTGAATCAGAATCTTTAATATCAATTCCACATGGCCCAGAATGTTCTGCTCCGAGGGAGAGGGGGATGAGAGAGGGAGATATGGCGTGAGGGACAGAGAGCTTTGCACAGGACGCTGATGTCCAGGCCTGCATGTGAGAGCAGACAGGACTCTGGGGCTCCAGCAGTCTCACATCCTGTTTGAGGTTTTGTGGTAAAGTAGCTGCACTGAATCACCCTCCCTGTCCTCCCTCCCAGCCTGCTTTATCCAGCTATTCACATAGGGCCTATAGCACAGCAGTGGGATGGGTTCCTGATGGGCCCAAATAGCGTCATGGTGAATGCAATCAAGATCATTTGTTAAGGATTCCATTTGATTAAAGCATGGCACCCACTTCAATGTTCTTTACATGCAGTGCAGACCCACAGTCACACCCATGGAGTCATTGGTATGGCTGTACCTGGAGATGATGCAGCAGCTAAATGGACCCATTTTTACAGAACACGGTATGAGGATGGTGACTGACTGATTATGGTGGCATGTTGGCCTCTAGTCTTTGAGTCAGCCCAACATTATGAAGAAGGAGAATATTTATTCTGTTATTTTACAGCAGAGAGAGATAAGAGAGCTGGATGTTCTTTATCTAAACAGTGCTCTCTCTCTCTGCCCTCCTTCTCTCCCTCCCTCACTCTGTCGGTTCTTCTGGGAGGGGGAATTGGAAAGTGAGGCCCCGAGGGTGTGATGAGGCAGGGGCTTCTGGTTGGGGGGGGGGGGGGGGGGTGCTGACTGAGGTCCTGGGTGGCTGGAAAGTGCTTTATGTGTGAGATACAGCAGGAAGGGGAGTCCCAGTGCTCTCACGTGCTCTGCTCTCTTCCTCCCTGCTGCTTCTCTTCACCTCTTCCCTACACACTCACAATCTCTCTCTATCATTCTCTCTCTTGTGTTTGTTTGTGCTCCTGTGTTCAGGCTCAGGGGGGCTGCCCGCCATTTCTTATTTAAAAATCTAAAAAACCTTCCTTCCCTTTATTCCCTGAGAGATGATGTCGACAAGGACACTGGCAGGCTTTTGCTGGTATTAAATTCAAATATTTTTCCTTCCCTTCTCTGGAAAATGTGTGTTGAGTTTGGAAAGAGCAGCGGGTGAGGGGGGAGGGTGGTTGAGGGACGTGCCCCCCCCCACCCCCAAGGACCTCAGAGGGCCCCTTCGGTCTGTCCCACAGGAGGTGCCTGCCTACCCCCTCCTTTCCACATCCCACCCTCCACCCCAGCCTCCCTGAGACAGAAAAACAACACATCCCTCCCTGGCCCAGAGGGGGAGAAACGGAAAAGAGAAAAGACAGAAAATGAGCCAGGTCTGACACTGTAGACCAAGAGAGGGAGAGGGTGGAAAGCATGGAGAAGACAAGCGAGAGGGGTGGGGGGGGGAGTTTTTGGAGAGTAGTACAGATGTTTGTCATTTCTGTGGAAGGAGGAGGAGAGGCAGTCTGTGGTGATGTTTTAATAAGTGCCACCAGAGCTGTGAAGTTCAGCCTTGTTTTGCTGGCTTCCTGTTGGAAAGACCCTCCTGCTTCACTGTCTGATAGAGAACACCAGGGTTAAGCACACAACACATGCTCAAATCAAATTGTATTTGTCACATACTTCATAAACAACAGGTGTGGACTAACAATGAAATGCTTACAGGCCCTTCCCAACAGTGCAGAGAGAAAAACATGCAGAAATAATAGAAAAATAATAATAACAGGTAATAATAAATACACAATGAGTAGCGATAACTTGGCTATATACACGCTATGCTACAGGCAGAATTTTCCGAGGTGATGGTTTCTCCATGACCTCTTACATACACAATCAATGCAGACACACACACTGCACCCTGTCCATGTGGACTGTGATTCATGGTGGAAAAAGTAGTCTCATATCCCTGAGCAAAGGGCCGATAAGGGGCTGTAATGGAGCTGAATTAGATTATTTCATTCATTTCCTCCCGTAGCCATTGGCTGGCCGTTGCATCAGCGACACCAATGAGAAGGGCTTTTTTCCCTCCCGGCCCTGCCATTACACCATTGGGCTGTGGGTGTTGTCTGTGACCTCACTACTGAACAGTATGGTGTTCTCGCTATAGGAGAACAGTATGGTGTTCTCGCTATAGGAGAACAGTATGGTGTTCTCGCTATAGGAGAACAGTATGGTGTTCTCGCTATAGGAGAACAGTATGGTGTTCTCGCTATAGGAGAACAGTATGGTGTTCTCGCTATAGGAGAACAGTATGGTGTTCTCGCCATAGGAATAGTATGGTGTTCTCGCCATAGGAACAGTATGGTGTTCTCGCCATAGGAACAGAATAGTGTTCTCGCCATAGGAACAGAATAGTGTTCTCGCCATAGGAACAGCATGGTGTTCTCGCTATAGAAACAGAATGGTGTTCTCGACATAGGAACAGAATGGTGTTCTCGCCATAGGAACAGAATGGTGTGAAGACAGTGCAGCAGACAGAGATGCTAAATGAGATGCTAAGCTAACACTACAGGCATCAAAGGCATAAGCATCACAACACATGCACCCATTTTTAGAAGAAGAAAGTTTCTAGAAAGACTATTGTTATTGAAAACATATCAGACATCCAATCCAACAGTTAGGGATTCAATTAGTTTAAAAAATCACGTGTACTGTAATTTGGATGATGTTTCCACGATAGTTTGAAGGTTTTGTGCGTTTGTGTGTTATGTCTGTGTATTTGTTGGGTTATAGTGTGTGTGTGTGTTGTTTTGATTCCAGGATGTCCCTTTAACAGTGTGTGTTGGATCACTCCACTGTCTCTCTCTCTGCAAAGTGAGATGTCAGTCAGTCTCGTGGCTGTGCACGCTTTCAGTCCCCTCCGGGCTCCAACCTGAGTGTGCGCCAGCCGTCCGGGGGAAAGAATGTACTGGTTTTATTTTCCCCTTTGAAGGGAGGAGAAAGAGGAGGAGGAGAAGAAGATATTACAAGGGGCAGACTGAAACACAGGAAGATGGCCCTCCTTTCTGTCCTCGCTAACTAATGTATGGACATCTTGATGATGTAGACTAGATGACAGTTTGAAAAAGAGGACACGTGTCTCTCTCTCTCTCGTTCTCTCATTTGTCTCCCTCTTCCTTTTTTTCTTCTCTCTCTCCATCTCCCTATATAAACCTCTGGAGGTCCATAATATATTTTTTAATTTCCCCAAGGCAACGACAGGAAAACAGTTTTAATGTGCGAGGAGGAGGTGTGTGCTAGCGTGTGTGTGTGTGAAGCCACGGGCTGGAACAGGTGATGGCATTGGTAAGCAGCTGTCAGGCTGTTTGTGTGTGATTTAATTCGCTCCCTTCCATGACACTCCTTTTGGTTTTCATCAGCCTCTCTGGGTGGAGGGGCTGGTGTTGGGTGCTGCGCTCCCCTGCCTCCCTGCCTCTCTGGGTGGAGGGGCTGGTGTTGGGTGCTACGCTCCTCTGCCTCCCTGCCTCTCTGGGTGGAGGGGCTGGTGTTGGGTGCTGCGCTCCCCTGCCTCCCTGCCTCTCTGGGTGGAGTGGCTGGTGTTGGGTGCTGCGCTCCCCTGCCTCCCTGCCTCTCTGCCTCTCTGGGGGGGTGGGGGTTGGGGGAGAGACACACTGAGCCTGGTACACAGTGCTTCTTCTGGCTCCCTGGGGGGAGCCCTGTATTTTGAAAAAACAGTCGGCAGAGGACAGGGGAGCTGTGGAGAGAGGCCTGCTTTAAATAGGTCCCCCTGTTTACTGGGAGAAGGAGAGGGCTCCCCAGAGAGACGGGGGGCGATGCGGCTGCGTCCGGCTGCACCTGCTCAGCCTGTGTCTGTGTGTCCCAGACCCCAGACCTTTTGTTAGTACCCATACTGGACGCACCTGACAGCGGACGTGAAGCCTAGAGGATCACAGATTCATACAACATTGTACAAATGGTAAATAACCTTTTCTCACACTGTAAACCCAGTGAACCTCCCATAGTGATTAGAGGTGGCTATTTTAAGGGCACAAGGTGTTACATTTTTTCCTGAACAGTAAGAGCCACATGCCTTGGTCATTCAGAATATTCCACACATGTTTTTTTCGCTCAATAAATAGTTTTGACCTTCTTTTTGAGACATTTACCAGGCATAGTGAATACAATGGTACAGTTGAAGTCGGAAGTTTACATAGACTTCAGCCAAGAAGCCATAAATGTAGACCTCCACATGTCTGGTTCATCCTTGGGAGCAATTTCCAAACGCCTGAAGGTACCACGCTCATCTGTCAAAATAATAGTACGCAAGTATAAACACCATGGGACCACGCAGCCGTCATACCGCTCAGGAAGGAGACTAGTTCTGTCTACTAAAGATGAACGTACTTTTGGTGCGAAAAGTGCAAATCAATCCCAGAACAACAGCAAAGGACCTTGTGAAGATGCAGGAGGAAACGGGTACAAAAGTATCTATATCCACAGTAAAACGTGTCCTATATCGACATAACCTGAGAGGCCGCTCAGCAAGGAAGAAGCCACTGCTCCAAAACCGCCATAAAAAAGCCAGACTATGGTTTGCAACTGCACATATGGACAAAGATCGTACTTTTTGGAGAAATGTCCTCTGGTCTGATGGAACAAAAATATAACTGTTTGGCCATAATGACCATCGTTATGTTTGGAGGAAAAAGGGGGAGGCTTGCAAGCCGAAGAACACCATCCCAACCGTGAAGCACGGGGGTGGCAGCATCATGTTGTGGGGGTGCTTTGCTGCAGGAGGGACTGGTGCACTTCACAAAATAGATGGCATCATGAGGGAGGAAAATTATGTGGATATATTGAAGCAACATCTCAAGACATCAGTCAGGAAGTTGAAGCTTGGTCGCAAAGGGGTCTTCCAAATGGACATTGACCCCAAGCATACTTCCAAAGTTGTGGCAAAATGGCTTAAGGACAACAAAGTCAATGTATTGGAGTGGCCATCATAAAGCCCTGACCTCAATTCTATAGAAAATGTGTGGGCAGAACTGAAAGCGTGTGTGAGCAAGGACTACAAACCTGACTCAGTTACACCAGCTCTGTCAGGAGGAATGGGCCAAAATTCACCCAACTTATTGTGGGAAGCTTGTGGAAGGCTACCCTAAACGTTTGACCTAAGTTAAACAATTTAAAGGCAATGCTACCAAATACTAATTGAGTGTAATGTAAACTTCTGACCCACTGGGAATGTGATGAAAGAAATAAAAGCAGAAATATATAATTCTCTCTACTATTATTCTGACATTTCACATTCTTAAAATAAAGTGGTGATCCTAACTTACCTAAGACGGGGAATTTTTACTAGGATTAAATGTCAGGAATTGTGAAAAACTGAGTTTAAATGTATTTGGCTAAGGTGTATGTAAACTTCCGACTTCAACTGTATGTCCCTCACCAGGCCTGTTTTTCTTACTGTCTATGTGCTGTACCTGACTCATGTTCTCAGTAAAGTGGAGCATTCCTTCTGAATCCCTTCTCAAACATACTCCGCTAGAGCTATTTGCAGTCCATCCATGTTATACTTCACTTGGCTGCCGTCGGTTGGTTTGAATGTTTGTGTGCTGTGGAGAGTTGAAAGGCAGCCTTGTACTCTTGTTGCTTGTTATAAAAACACTGGTTTTGTGGAACTTGGAGCTCGTATTTTTCTTTTCCCTCATGCAGGCTGGATAGTGATGGCGGTGGAGTGGTGTACTGGGCCGTGTTTGGGCGACCCAGGGCCGGGTGTCCTGCAGATTTACGCCTCTCTTAGCGCAAGTGTGTCCCAAACAGGCCTCCGTCCTGGCTCACAGCACTGCTCCAACACCTAGTCCTGACTCTGTGCTCAAACCGCTCATACAGTTTATCTCTCTCACTCTCTCACTCACTCACTCACTCACTCACTCACTCACTCACTCACTCTCTTTGAGGACTCCATTAAAGTGTCTGTATTCCGTTTGTGGTATGCCTGTATTCTCCCTCTGTGTACAGTACGATCAAGTCTCACTTCCGTTGCGTGCCCACTGTATGAGTAATAGGAAACTGCTCTGCCTCCAGAGGTCAGGACATTGGGACTGGAACTAGCCAGGGGGATCGTAACAAGCTTCACTTTAAATGTCAAAACTCAATAGGCACTTAATGTAGTTTTTGGTTCTGAGCATTTTGAGTGGAGGGGAGGGAGCATAGCTGAACATTCCCAGACATTTGACTAGTATTTCAGTTCAGCTGGTGTTTATTCCAAGTCAAATAATATTTGTTAAGCTGATTATAAGAGGTGAGAGTAGATCTCTTTACCTGCTCACAGATCCATCCCCCTCCTTGTACCTCTAAGATGGCGATCGCTGTACTCTGGTGGTGCAGTGAGGGAGGGAGAAAGAGAGACTCTCTGTCTTTGCTGTTGCCTTTGTCTTGTCATGTCTCCCCCGTCGCATGCCTGACGGTGTCCATTAAGCCCACATCGCCCAGCTCCTAATTATTTCCAAATCTCACGTTGGAGCTTTGCACCGTTAAAACAGGAGGACAAAAACATATCAACCTAACGAGCGGTAATTAGCGGGTCCCAGCAAGGCGGGGCTCTCCTCGGCAACACCACTGCTCTGTGGATTCTGTTAATTCACTTCTCTTCATCTAATTACCCCACACAAACATGTCTGTTTGCCTTTCCTCTGAGAGGGAGCAAGAGCGGGAGAGGGGCATTATCTACAAACATTAGACACCCTCCTCCCTCTCATAAACATACACACACACACACACACTATCTATGAGGCTTAATCAGCAGATATGAAAAGTGTGACCTTATTCATGAGGAAATAATTAGTTTAATAAAATCTGAAAGTACACTTGCCAACGAGCGAATGATTACTCTTAGCATACTGTATCTCCATAGCATTAAAGCGAATTGAAATAAAAACAACTACTGATTATTACAGTATATTGTAAGGGTATTACTTTGAGCACAACCTGCTGGTATGCAGTGATTCCTTTCCCCTCTACAACCAGGAAGTGCCAGTCCAGTTGTAGATGTTAAGGGGAAGGGTTAAGATGACCGTCCTATCATTACTGTAGGACCATGTTCTCACCCTGTTAACTCCACTGGTCTCTTCTCAAATGTACACCTCTTCTCCAAGTGTTTCTCCACTTTCCCCCTCTTCTTCTCTTTCTTACCTTCACCCCATCATCTGTCCCAGGTGATTTTTGGGGAGGATATATGGAGATTGTACATTTTCTCTCTGAATTCTTAGATTTGTCCTACCTGTTTCTTCAAGTTCACAATGTGTGTCTGGGTGCGCCCCAGACCTGGGTTAAAATACATGTGTATCTGGTATTTATTTTCGGGCCCGTGATTGGTTCTGACTGGCTAAGCCCCTCCCCCTCTGGGCTCCTATTACTATTTGTCTGTTGTCATACGCCACTAACACCAGTGTTGTTGTCAAATACTCAGCCCAAAATAAGTATGTGAATAGTCTGCCAAATTGTATTTGACAGTATTTTTAAATACTTATTTCAAATAGTATTTTCAAATACCTAGGTTAACTGCATGGGAGTGTATTTGAGTATTTTAAATACTTTCCAAGTTTATTTCCAAATACATTTTACATTTAACTACTTGTCTTTTCAAATAAATAGTATCTGAATACTTACCTCCAATGTATGTGAAAGTAATTGAGATATTTGAAATAGTATTTGAACGCGAGCCTGGTGCGTGTTTGTGTATGTGAGTTAATTTTATCTGACTGTGTGTGTGTGTGTGTGTGTGTGTTTACTATGTGTTTGTGTAAATGTGTGTATAAGTGTGTGTTTTGGTCGGCCTCTTGGCGTGGTGACGGTCTGTGACTCAGAGATAATGGCTCTCCGCAGAGTGGGGGACAGGAGCTCCAGCTGGCACAGGGAGACATGACGTGTGCTGCTGGGATTGCTGCTGCACGACATGCAGACCCTGCCTGTGTCCCCAACACTCCCCCACCCCTGGAAGCCCCAGGCCCTCATTAAGTGTCCCTACTCTGGATGGGAGACCGGGGAGGGGGGCAGCCAGGAGTGGACTATTAAATGAGTGATAAAACAAACATATGAAAGCAAAAGTAGAGGAGGAGAGGGGGTATAGGATAATGTAATGGGGTCAGTTAAAACTGTCTTTGTTAAAACGGTCTTTGTGAGGCTAAAATTTGTTGTTGGGTAGGTATTGTTGTTTTATGCAGACAGTGGTCAGGAGCATTGAGTTTAAACGGCACGTATTTTAAGATGAAACGCATCAATCATTATCTCCACAACTATCTTGTCAGAATACCCGCTGGCAACTGCCATGCCTGCCTAACAGAGAAAGGTGTTTGACCTACGACCTTATTGACCTCACACAGACATGTCGTTTGTGTTTGCTACATGATATCTAGGAACATTATTGTTTACTATTCGCAGAGGAAAACTGGCCACTAGCAGGGCTGTCATTGCATTAACCATTGACAGAGCACTGTGCATCTTTAGCTCTCCAACCTAGCAGACAGGTAGGCAGAAAGCAGGCTGTCTGGATGACAAATATGGTCTCTCAGAATATATCTGGGGGCATAAAGAGGCCTTGTTCATCTGAATGGCCATTTAGAAATCATTAGTCTCCTTGGACACCACTTCCAACGTAAGCCCTCATTTCATTTCGGTTTCCTCCCCTCAAATTGAATTATGTTTGAAAACACTCTGCGCGTCTCAAACGACTCTGCAGAGCCTTATTAGTAATGACCTCAGCACACATTACGGCACATCTAGGTGTGTGTGCGTCTGGTTGGGTAATATTGTAGTGTATTTTGTCTTTGCCTGTGAGGGCTGTGTGGATGATAACATTCAACTAATGGACTTTATCTTAGATATGGTGCCAGTGTTAGACTTTGCAACTGTGAAGTAGTGTTTAGCTGTAAACCCCCTCCTATCCATTGTGAGTCCTATTACAGTGGTGTGGTCTACACCAGGTAGAGAAGCCAGCTCACTTTGTTTACGTTGACTAGTATCCGTCACCTCTCCCGAAAAACAAATCTCCGCCAATCAGGACCATTATCCTCTCATCTCCTCCTTCCAGATAAATACTGTGCTCGTTGTTCATCAGGGCCACTGCTGGAGCTGCAGTGGGTACAGCTGGGGTGCGCACCACCACCGTATCAATCTTCCCCAGTAGCAGGCACATCCAGGGAGGCCTAATGACGGAGGCAGCAGCACTGTGTAGAAGGCCTCTAAATGAAGTGTGCTCCGGACCCCCCTCCTGAGACCACCTCCTCCATCAGAGATTTGAAAGGCTTACTGGAGGGGAGGGGGGCTGCTGCAGAGTGGGGGTGGTGGGGGGCTGAGGAGTGGTTGCTGGATGGCATGGGGCGCCCCCCCACACACACACACCAAACACCCTCCCAACCGTACCAGGCACTCTCATCCTCTCCTCTTCCTCCTGCCGAGCCCCATCCATCTCCCTGAGCCCTGTGGAGAAGAGGGAAGGAGAGAGGGGGAAAAGAGGAGGAGGAGAGGTGGAGAGGGGAAGAGCAAGGTCCCATCTGGCTCCTCCCTTGTTGTCATGGTAGCCGGTTGTGCTGGCATGTACTGGAGTTGGCAGTACCCATACCTCTGGCGTGAGGGCACCTGGGGGAATGACTGTGTGTGTGTGTGTGTGTGTGTACACATGCATGTATTAATGTTAGTTTGATTGTGCATTCATGTGTGTGCATGTGTTTGACTGCTAATATGCATTTCCTCTGTCATGGATGAAAGATTGTTTAAGGCGCATATCAAAGAATATGTGGGTATGTTCATGTCTAGATGTGTAAAGGTGCCTGTGTCTTTGTGACTGCAGTGTAGGACTGTGTCCGTGTAGCATCAGTTAGGGGCCACTCTCCTCCCTGTCCAGACGGTGCTCTCACCACTGGACAGATGGCCATAACCCTCCCTCCCACTCCTTTCCCCCCTAAATGCTCCATTCATCCCTCCATCCATTCATCCCACCATCCACCCTCCGCATCTCTCCCCGAGAGGACGAGTGTGGAATTAGAGCACCTCCACGCCCAGTCTCTATCTCCCTGATCCAGCCCAGACACGCTCTCTCTCTCCCTACCAACCTACCTACCTAAAACCTAAGTTGTGCTGTGGGGCTGGGGTCATGGGCCAGAGCCCATTACCAGCAGCAGAATGGCGGGCGGGCAGACCGCTGGGCACTGCCAAATCAAAGCTGTGGAGTGCAGGAATGGCCTCCTCCTGCTCTCCTCTGATTGCACAAGTCCACCATGATTAGACAGGATGTGGAGCCTTAGGGAGCCAGCCAGCAAAACCACCCCCACTCCCTCTCCCTCTCTCTTTCCCTTTACCGCCCTCCTCTTCTGCACTGACATTCCCCATCTCTCTCTCTTTCTTTCTTTCTCTCTGTCCCTTTCCCTCCCTCCCTCCTCAGTCTCCAGTGCAGTCCTTTTGGAACAGAGCGTTTAATGTGATAATAAGGTGTGAAAATGGAGCCACAATGGTGGAGGGAGGATTGTGGAGGCCGATTTTTCCACTGGTCCTTCTCTCTGCATGCCATGAGTGGCAGTGTGGGCACACAGGCTGGCATGAGTCGTCTCCCTCCAGAGTCCTGAGTCCTTATACACCCTCTAATGCCACCTCACATAGACCCTCCATTAGAGAGCACACACAGGTCATGTGACCAGGGACATCTTTAGTATGAGATGGACTTGAAATAGTGCTTGTCCCGTTCAATTGCTGGTACAAATGGACTCAATCAAAAAATAATCTATTACCTCTGACCAATCTCCAGTAGATCAGTAGTTCCGGCTGTATGAGTCACATGCTGGTACTCAGTTTCCCTCTCTCTGTGTTTTTGTACCAGATGTCCCTGCTGCGTTGGACCGCGAGGCGGCGAGGAAGGAGCGGCGTGCAGCACTAGAGGATGGGGACCACAGTGTCACCAGCCATGACGACCACATTGGGGATGATGACCTGGACGATGAGTCCATCTTCACCTGCGACAACTGCCAGCAGGACTTTGAGTGTCTGGCGAAGCTGACTGACCACCGCACCAACCACTGCCCCGCAGGTAAGACATCATACACACACTGAAATGAATACACTACACTGCAGGTAAGATAAACACAGGGTGGGCTACATCCACAAACACTGAGTTATTTTGGGGCCAGGGGACTCGGGTCGTTACCCCCTTTCAATTCAATCAATCCATTACCTTGAGTAGTATTTAAAGCTACATTATGTAACGTTTTGGGTGACCCGACCAAATTCACATAGAAATGTGACGTATAGATCTGTCATTCACATAGAAATCAAGTCTAAGAAGAAAGGTAGATCTGTTCTATGTGCTCTATTTCTATGCTTCCCGTTCTTACATTTTGTTTTTGCGTCTTTTACTTTCGGTTTTGTACACCAGCTTCAATCCACTGAAAATACAAACATTTTTGTTATGGAAAATATATTTCACAGCAGTTTAAATGGTACAATGATTCTCTACACTATACTTGGTTGTTTTGTCACAAACTGAAATTGGGCGAACTACAGTACCAGTCAAAAGTTTTGATACACCTACTCATTTAAGGGTTTTTCTTTTTGTACTATTTTCTACATTGTAGAATAATAGTGAAAACATCAAAACTATGAAATAACACATATGGAAACATGTAGTAACCAAAAAATTGTTAATCACAATATATTTTAGATTCTTCAAAGTAGCCAGCCTTTGCTTTGATGACAGCTTTGCACACTCTTGGCACTCTCTCAACCAGCTTCACCTGGAATGCTTTTCCTACAGTCTTGAAGGAGGTACCACATGCTGAGCACTTGTTGGCTGCTTTTCCTTCAGTCTGCGGTCCAACTCATCCCAAACCATCTCAATTGGGTTGAGGTCAGGTGATTTGTGGAGGCCAGGTCATCTGATGCAGCACTCCATCACTCTCTTTCATGGTAAAATCGCCCTTGCACAGCCTGGAGGTGTGTTGGGTCATTGTCCGGTTGAAAAACAAATGATAGTCCCACTAAGCGCAAAACAGATGGGATGGCGTATTGCTGCGGTAGCCATGCTGGTTGTGTGTCTTGAATTCTAAATAAATCAGACAGTGTCACCAGCAAAGCACCTCCACACCATCACACCTCCTCCTCCATGCTTCATGGTGGCAACCACACATGCGGAGATCATCCGTTTACCTACTCTGCGCCTCAAAAAGACATGGCAGTTGGAACCAAAAATCTCAAATTTGGACTCATCAGACCAAAGGACAGATTTCCACCAGTCTAATGTCCATTGCTTGTGTGTCTTGGCCCATGCAAGTCTCTTCTTCTTATTGGTGTCCTTTAGTAGTGGTTTATTTGCAGCAATTCAACCATGAAGGCCTTATCCACACAGTCTCCTTTGAACAGTTGATGCTGAGATGTGTCTGTTACTTGAACTCTGTGAAACATTTATTTGGGCTGCAATTTCTGAGGCTGGTAACTCTAATGAACTTATCCTCTGCAGCAGAGGTACCACTGGGCCTTCCTTTCCTGTGGCGGTCCTCATGAGAGACAGTTTCATCATAGCTCTTGATGGTTTTTGTGACTGCGCTTCAAGAAATTTTAAAAGTTCTTGACATTTTCCAGATTGACTGACTTTCATGTCAGTCATAATGGACTGTTGTTTCTCTTTGCTTATTTGAGCTGTTCTTGCCATAATATGGACTTGGTCTATTACCAAATAGGGCTATCTTCTGTATACCACTCCTACCTTGTCACATCACAACTGATTGGCTCAAATGCGAGAAGGAGAAGGAAAAAAATTCCACAAATGAACTTTTAACAAGGCACACCTGTTAATTGAAATGCATTCCAGGTGACTACCTCATGAAGCTGGTTAAGAGAATACAAGAGTGTGCAAAGCTGTCATCAAGGAAAAGGGTGGCTACTTTGAAGAACCTCAAATAGGAAATCTATTTTGATTTGTTTAACACTTTTTTTCCCTTTTTTTTCTTTTTTTGTGATGTCTTCACTCTTATTCTACAATGTATAAAATATATATTTTATTTTGGTTACTACATGATTCCGTATGTATTATTTCATATTTTTGATGTCTTCACTATTATTCTACGATGTAGAAAATAGTAAAAATAAAGAGAAACCCTTGAATTAGTAGGTGTGACCAAACTTTTGACTGGTACTGTGTAAGAATTGTAATAACCAGGAAATGGCAGAGAAATGTCTTGATAGTGCATCTTTAAATGGTAGCATATCAAATAACTTTTCCCCATAGTCTTTATATTGTTGAATTGTAGGAAATGTGTACAGTAAATGCTGGGTGGACTCCAATCACGGGTAGCTAAAGCCTGCAGTTTTCAGAATAAGGAGGTGTGTGAATACGTACTCATTGCCATGATAGACTGGATTGAATCGGGCCCTGTGTCTGTGTCCTTATGTGACTGTCTGACTGGGTATGTTTTGGTATGTATATCCAGTGTTGTACCTTTTGACCCATTAGTTTCATTCCATTCAGACCTTGGTGTACTAGAGGTTTGTAGACTAAACAAGTGAGATATGTGAGCACATTTACATTTATATTTCACATCAAGCCTTAGACACGTGATTGGTTCTGACTGGCTAAGGCCCCCCCCACTCTCCGGGCTCCTATTGCTGTTGGCTGTAGTCATACGCCACTAACACCAGTGTTGCTTAGTGTTCCTAAGGGACAGACTTGTTTTAAAGCTAACACAGGTCACACAATAGGAGTTATTAGGAGCGTTGGAATTAATGGAAGGCTCCAGGGCCCCCTGCAGGGGCATCTGGTTCCAGATTAATCAAGGCTCCTTAATGACCGCAAAAACGATCGACAGAGCCACTCAAGCTCCTAACATAACAGCCCTTAGCACGATTTTGTGTGTGTGTGTGCGTTTGATAGGGGAGGGGGAGTCATGTTGGGGACTATGGGGGGCTTAGTGTGAGTTCAGAGAGGGAGCATGGCCTGAGCTCACACAGGGTAGGTGTATGACTATGAGTGACCCAGGGGTTGGTTGGACATTAGATACTTAACGTTTACGTGTTGTGTTGCGTACACCCTAATGCTGAACGACACTGGATGACCCAGAACTGAGACGTGTCTCACACTGATGTTCCTCTTTGGCGACTGCCTCCCTGCCTCCTGTCAGAGTGAAGGCTGGGAGATGTGATTTCAGCTCAGAGTCAAGGGAGAACTACATGTTGCTGAGTGAAGAGAGAGTGGAAGAAAAGAAGGAAAGAAAGAAATGAAATAAAACATACGGTCCCCAGGGAGTGAGTGGTGGAGATTGCAGAATAATCCCAGGCTTCGACTGGTGGCTGGTATTCCCCCCGGACCTCAGCTTTAATATTATTATTGAAAAGAACGGTAAATTAAAAAACATTCACTGACGAATCCTTTTAAGTTCTCTGTGGCACCCCTGGGATTCTGCCTTGTGCTGCCTCCGTCCCTCTATCTGTTGGGGATAAACACACGCCACCACTCTGTGTGCGTGTGTGTGTGCGTGTGTGTGTGTGTGTGTGTGTGTGTGCGCTTACACATGCTTACTTGATTAGGGATTCACAGAATCGGAGGCCATCTTGGTATTGGTGGTAGTCAGAGCTGGGAGGCCATCTTGTGGAGATGGAAGTAGACTAGAGGATGGGTCCCAGGTGTTTAGACAAGTGGCAGGTAATTCAGCCACTCGGCAGCAGGTTCATAAAGTGGCTCCATTAATTTCCTATTTCTCTGAGTACATGTGAGTCTGGGAGGCCATACTGTCTGCAGGGGGACTGAGCACAGGCATAATGGTCTGGGAGGCCATACTGTCTGCAGGGGGACTGAGCACAGGCATAATGGTCTGGGAGGCTATACTGTCTGCAGGGGGACTGAGCACAGGCATAATGGTCTGGGAGGCCATACTGTCTGCAGGGGGGGACTGAGCACAGGCATAATGGTCTGGGAGGCCATACTGTCTGCAGGGGGACTGAGCACAGGCATAATGGTCTGGGAGGCCATACTGTCTGCAGGGGGACTGAGCACAGGCATAATGGTCTGGGAGGCCATACTGTCTGCAGGGGGACTGAGCACAGGCATAATGGTCTGGGAGGCCATACTGTCTGCAGGGGGACTGAGCACAGGCATAATGGTCTGGGAGGCTATACTGTCTGCAGGGGGACTGAGCACAGGCATAATGGTCTGGGAGGCTATACTGTCTGCAGGGGGACTGAGCACAGGCATAATGGTCTGGGAGGCCATACTGTCTGCAGGGGGACTGAGCACAGGCATAATGGTCTGGGAGGCTATACTGTCTGCAGGGGGACTGAGCACAGGCATAATGGTCTGGGAGGCCATACTGTCTGCAGGGGGACTGAGCACAGGCATAATGGTCTGGGAGGCCATACTGTCTGCAGGGGGACTGAGCACAGGCATAATGGTCTGGGAGGCTATACTGTCTGCAGGGGGACTGAGCACAGGCATAATGGTCTGGGAGGCCATACTGTCTGCAGGGGGACTGAGCACAGGCATAATGGTCTGGGAGGCTATACTGTCTGCAGGGGGACTGAGCACAGGCATAATGTCATGGAGTAATTCCATTCCACGGCTGACATAAGCCAGTGTGACCGGTGAATTTCACCTGAAATCCTGTAATATCCCCCTGCGTGCTGCATGCTGGTCTCTCACTCCATGGCCCACACAGACCTGCTCTACAGACCTGCTCTACAGACCTGCTCAACAGACCTGCTCTGCCTGGGCGTATCTGAGAGAAGCTGTAACTCTAGACTGTGTCTGTGTATCAGGGCTGTGTTGGTAGGGGCCTGGTGGGCCAGAGCTTTGTTTGGGCAGCCTGTTGAGCTGAAGGGCTGCTCTGCTCCCTCCACCGCCTCACCCAAAACTCCTTTTCAACACGTGGTTTCTCTGCCTGCCCCCTCCACCCTCTGAGCCCTAATGGGGTAATAGTCTCCCCTGATCTGACCCCCGTCTCTTTCTCGTGCGCTCTCTCTCTCATCTTTTTCTGCTAATAAGAGTCCCAACAGGCCACATTAGATTTTATGTTTTAGTTTTCATCCCTGAAATATTCTTATGACCAATAGGCCACCCAGTGTACAGAAGCCCTGTGATCAGCCAGACTATGAGCTGCTCTTAGCATACTCTGGCTGCCAGTCTAGTCTAGTCCAGGGCTGGGCCTTTATAGAGGAAAACTCACTGCAATACATCCTTCCTCCTGCTGCTGTTGACTCTGCATGGAGAGGCCATGTTTGTGTTGGCTGTGTGGAAGCGGTGTGTTTGTTAGCTGTGTGGAAGCGGTGTGTTTGTGTTAGCTGTGTGGAAGCGGTGTGTTTGTGTTAGCTGTGTGGAAGCGGTGTGTTTGTGTTAGCTGTGTGGAAGCGGTGTGTTTGTGTTAGCTGTGTGGAAGCGGTGTGTTTGTGTTAGCTGTGTGGAAGCGGTGTGTTTGTGTTAGCTGTGTGGAAGCGGTGTGTTTGTGTTAGCTGTGTGGAAGCGGTGTGTTTGTTAGAGGATGTCTATTTCCTTGACATAGGCCTGTGTAGTGTTTTTTCTATTTAATTTAGTTTGTGTTTTTTGTGTGTACGTCTGTGTTTCTGTGGAACATGGAGTGGTGTGTGTGTGTGTGTGTCAGAGAGACCGATACTAGAGGTTGATCTGTGCATGCGTGCCGTTGTGTGGGAAGAGTCTGTGGAGAGTCTCAACAGGATAAGAAATCTGTAGCACTGGCTCCCTGAGGAGAGCTTGGAAAAAACCTAGAGATCAAATGGAGATCAACATTCGTTGCTCCGCTGCCCTGCGACCGGTCAAGGTTGGGCTCTGGCTGTGAGAACCCCTCCATCTGCATCCCCCTTCTCCCCCGCGGCACTGCACAGATGACCCCCCCCCCCCGCCCCTGCCCGCCTGGCAGGGTTGGAGCTGAGTGCCGGGGGGTGGGTTAGGAGGAGGTGTGGGCCCCGGGGTTAAGACACCACAGGCACCATCACAGAACCAGTGGGCCAGCCTGAGCCAATGGGACCATTCAGACCCCCCCCCCCCCCCTCCCTCAAGCCTGAACGGGCTCGTCCTCCACTCCATTCTGTGGGGTCCCTGTGTTTATGCTGCAATCCTCTGTTTAGTTTGGCTGGTTTATATATAGCAGACTGCCCCCCATCTCATACACACACACCTCTGCTCTTCAACCCATGTGGCATAGCAGCGGGAAAGTGGGGGGCAGAGAGTTAGCACATTGACATACACACACACACACACACAGAATTGTCCAGGGTATCTATGCAGTAAATGAGGATAATACGGCAAGATACTGGGAGAGGGAGAGTTTCGAGGTAGGCAGTGACGGGTCTGCTGGTGCTGAACAGTGGAGCTCTGTGGGTGGGTGAGAGAGTTGTCAGTCAGGAGAGGGGGGTGGTGCTTCAGCCTGTCAGATACAAATAGGAGGTGAGCACTAGTTAACCCGCCTTCAGGAGACTGAAAAGAGCTGTTAGGAGCGCGGGGGAGAGAGAGAGAGAGTGTATGTGTGAGAGAGGGGGGTTACAGACTCGGCAGTTAGAAAGCACTGTATTACTCACACCCTCACCTCAGAAAGAGCGAGGGAGGACGAGAGAGTGAGCGAGAGAGAGGGGACTGGGAGAAGGACACTTTCAGCATCCTTCTAACAACACGGCAGTTGATGTATAGCTATTTTCCTCTTACAGATACACATCTGGTCTCATACATACAAATGCAAACATGCATACATTCTAAGACATAAGGCTATTGCAAGTGCTAGCATACTGGTGTTTACTTGTGTGTGTTCATGCAGGACATGAAGCACAGGCTGTGTGTGTTTGGTAGAGGGTAAGGGTGTTGGGACATTTAGGTCGAGCTCCGGCATGCCCCGTATGCCCTCTGTCTGCCTGGCACGGTCACCCATGAGACGAGGAGACCGGAATCTGACTCTCACTACTGCTCCATTTCACTCTCTCCCTTTTTTCTCTCTCTCTCGCTCTCCCTCTAAGATCATATCATTTCTCCTCCTCAATTTCTCTCTATCTCTGGGTGCAGCTGTGCTCTCTTTCCTCAGCAGGTGGGCATGGTGTTGGAGCCCCCAGCCTGCCTGCCAGGGAATCTGTCTAGAAAGAGAGGGGGAGGGAGAAAGGAGAGGGTAGAGTGTCTGTTTAAGGCTGGAGTCCCTGGGTGATTGGATGTCTCTAGGGTGCCCCGTGCCCCCCTCGCCCCAGGTTCCCAACGCCATGAATACATTTCCATTCTCCTTCCTGCCTGTCGTCATGGTGGCAGCTGGATCCGACACGAGGACAGGGCTCTTATTAAAGCCACAGATCACTTTCCTCAACCGAGAGGGAGGGAGAAAGACAAGGAGAATGAGAGTGGTTGAGGGAGATGGAGCGAAAGAGAAGGCGAGGGTGGTTGAGGGAGGGAGAGTAGTAGTGAGAGACTAGTGAGAAGAGGTTGGGATGAGAGAGGCCTGCAACCTGAGGCAAAATCACCAGACAGCTCCTTTCTTTACACACTGTGTGTGTGTACACACCATATGGTACTGTTTGTGTGTGGTTTTGTCTGTTTCTGTCTATTAAGTAAAATCTATTTTGATTCGAGTGTGTTTGACAGCGTAAACACATTGGACTGTGGGTATATCACATCTTATTGGTGTTAGCTGGGTTTTGCTGCTTTCTCTGTCTCTCCCTCCGTTTCCTTCTTTCTCCCTCCCGCGCTCCTTCCCTCCCTCCCTCTGCTCGGAGCCCGAGGGTGGCCTGAAGATTCCTCCACTAAGCCCTTGGCACAGATACAAATGCAGTCACAGCTGGTTGTAAACTCAGGTTTTCCAGGGAGAGCAAGAGCCCTGCCTCTATAGGAGAGGAGGATTGAGAGGAGGGAAGGGGGGCACAGCGTGCAGAGAGCGGGAGAAGTGGGGGTGAGGCGGAGGAGGGTTGTTGTTCATCACAGGGTTCATTTTTCACAAAGTTCTCTCTCCCTCTTCCTCCCTCCATTTATTCCCCTCCCTCGTTCTGTCTTTCTATTCCTCTTCTATCGTTCCGTCCCTCTCTTTCTTCTTCACTTTCTCTTTCTCTCTCTCTTCCAGCCTACTTTCCTCTCCCTGTTATAAAATATGGATGGTACCCGTTTTGGGCGCGGAGTGCTGAGAGCCTCTGGCAGAGTGCGGTGCTCTGTCTCTGAAAAGACTCGGCTTGTGCATGCACCTAAACAGCAATCTGTCAACATGTCAGCAACACATGTTTTGTAAAAAAAATAGAAAAAAAAGCTTCCAGAGGGAGTAATGGCTCCCACCAGAGCCCCGAAAATGCTTTGAATTCAGCAGATTTCTATTGCAGGGGGACTCCCCTGGGGTGTTTTTTTTTACAATGCCTGCATTTCATACATTTGAGCCAAAGACCCCTGGGGGCGTCCTTTCATAATGCCTGAAAATGTAGGGTTATATTGTGTGCAGTTCCCCATGGGGCCTTTATTAATACCTGAATTCTGAGGGACTGGAAATTACATAGGGGCTCTGCGGGGGCCTGCGCTCGCACCAGGAAGGGAGAAAAACTCTGTGGGGACGTTTTCTCTTCCCTTTCCTTCTCTTCTCCTCTTCATTTTTTTGTACTTCATGCAAGAGTGAAAAAGGAGAATTTGCCGAAGGACACAAAAAGTGTGTGTGTGTGTGTGTGTGTTGGCGCTAGCCTTCTTGTATTCAGCTTGTTGCTTGAAGGCAAAAAATCGTACGATTAAAAATGTAACTTCCCCCTCTATTCTTGTGTGCCGTCATGTTCAGCTCGCAGTCTGAAGAGCAGATAGTAAATATTTGTGCTGTCTGTGTGTTCCCAGGAAAAAAGCCTTAATCTGGTGGAATATCCACACTGAGTTTTTTCAGGGTCTTAGGAAGAGGGGGAGAAAAGAGGACTGCATGTGTTTCCATACATTCATTTGTATTCCCGTGCTACAGGGTTTTGGTGTACATTTCTCAGATATTTACACGTCAAATGCTGTCTGAAAACAGACACTTTTCAGGACATTTAAAACCTCTTAGTGATCCCTTCCCGCGCCAATCCCGTTAACTTCTCTAGGGTATGTGGGACGCTAGTGTCCCACCTTCGTCAACAGCCAGTGAAACTGCAGGGCGCCAAATTCAAAACAACAGAAATCCCATAATTTAAATTCCTCAAACATACAAGTATTTTGCACCATTTTAAAGATACAGTTGTTGTAAATCCAGCCACAGTGTTCCGATTTCAAAAAGGTTTTACGACGAAAGCACACCAAACGATTATGTTAGGTCAGAGCCAAGTCACAGAAAAAGACAGCCATTTTTCCAGCCAAGGAGAGGAGTAACAAAAAGCAGAAATAGAGATAAAATTTATCACTAACCTTTGATGATCTTCATCAGATGACACTCATAGGACTTCATGTTACACAATACATGTATGTTTTATTCGGTAAAGTTCATATTTATATCCAAAAATCTGAGTTTAGTCGTGACGCTACTGTCTCACTTGGCCAAAATCCAGAGAAAATGCAGAGTGCCAAATTCAAATAATTACTATAAAAATCAAACTTTCATTAAATCACACGGCAAGTTAAAGCTACACCAAATTAAAGCTACACTGGTTGTGAATCCAGCCAACATGTCAGAATTCAAATAGGCTTTTCGGCGAAAGCAAACGATGCTATTATCTGAGGATAGCACCATAGTAAACAAAGAGAGAGAAGCATATTTCAACCCTGCAGGCGCGACACAAAACGCAGAAATAAAAATATAATTCATGCCTTACCTTTGACGAGCTTCTGTTGTTGGCACTTCAATATGTCCCATAAACATCACAAATGGTCCTTTTGTTCGATTAATTCCATCGATATATATCCAAAATGTCCATTTATTTGGCGCGTTTGATCCAGAAAAACACCGGTTCCAACTTGTGAAACTTGACTACAAAATATCTCAAAGGTTACCTGTAAACTTTGCCAAAACATTTCAAACTACTTTTGTAATACAACTTTAGGTATTTTTTACGTAAATAATCGATAGAATTGAAGACGGGATGATCTGTGTTCAATACAGGATTAAAACAAACTGTAGCTAGCCTTCTGATCATGCGCCTCTAACAAACAGGACACTTCGAGTGACCCTCGTTCAAGATGGCCGTACTTCTTCATTACACAAAGGAATAACCTCAACCAATTTCTAAAGACTGTTGACATCCAGTGGAAGTGGTAGGAACTGCAAGAAGGTCCCTTAGAAATCTGGATTCCCAATGAAAATCCATTGTAAAGAGAGTGACCTCAAAAAAAAGAAATCTGAATGGTTTGTCCTCGGGGTTTCGCCTGCTAAATAGGTTCTGTTATACTCACAGACATGATTCAAACAGTTTTAGAAACTTCAGAGTGTTTTCTATCCAAATCTACTAATAATATGCATATCTTATCTTCTGGGGATGAGTAGCTGGCAGTTTAATTTGGGCATGCTTTTCATACAAAATTCCGAATGCTGCCCCCTACCCTAGAGAAGTTAACGGGATTGATTTGACAACACCCAGTGAAATTGCAGGGCGCCAAATTCAAACAGAAATCTCATAATTAAATTTCCTCAAACATAGAAGTATTATACACCATTTTAAAGATAAACGTCTTGTTAATCCAACCACAGTGTCCGATTACAAAAAGGCTTTACGGCGAAAGCATACCATGCGATTATGTTAGGTCAGCGCCTAGTCACAAAAAAACATACAGCCATTTTCCAGCCAAAGAGAGGAGTCACAAAAAGCAGAAATAGAGATAAAATTAATCACTAACCTTTGATGATCTTCATCAGATGGCACTCATAGGACTTCATGTTACACAATACATGTATGTTTTGTTCGATAAAGTTCATATTTATATCCAAAAATCTCAGTTTACATTGACGCGTTATGTTCAGTAATGTTTTGCCTCCAAAACATCCGGTAAATTTGCAGAGAGCCACGTCAATTTACAGAAATACTCATCATAAACTTTGATGAAAGATACAAGTGTTATACATAGGATTAAAGATAAACTTCTCCTTAAAAACATCCATGTTTTGCCATCAACAAACATACATATTTAAGTTATTTTAAATACATTTTCTTTGTACATTGAGTACATTGAGGAGAGTTACTGATTTCAATACATGTAAAAAAAAAAATATATATACCTGCCGTGTAGTTCTGGGCTGATCCCTCACCTTCCTCATGATCATTGATGCCCCACGAGGTGAAATCTTGCATGGAGCCCCAGACCGAGGGTGATTGACCGTCATCTTGAACTTCTTCCATTTTCTAATAATTGCGCCAACAGTTGTTTTTCTTCTCACCAAGCTGCTTGCCTATTGTCCTGTAGCCCATCCCAGCCTTGTGCAGGTCTACAATTTTATCCCTGATGTCCTTACACAGCTCTCTGGTCTTGGCCATTGTGGAGAGGTTGGAATCTGTTTGATTGAGTGTGTGGACAGGTGTCTTTTATACAGGTAACGAGTTCAAACAGGTGCAGTTAATACAGGTAATGAGTGGAGAACAGGAGGGCTTCTTAAAGAAAAACTAACAGGTCTGTGAGAGCCGGAATTCTTACTGGTTGGTAGGTGATCAAATACTTATGTCATGCAATAAAATGCAAATTAATTATTTAAAAATCATACAATGTGATTTTCTGGATTTTTTTTTTAGATTCCGTCTCTCACAGTTGAAGTGTACCTATGATAAAAATGACAGACCTCTACATGCTTTGTAAGTAGGAAAACCTGCAAAATCGGCAGTGTATCAAATACTTGTTCTCCCCACTGTATATATACACTGCCGTTCAAAAGTTTGGGGTCACTTAAAAATGTCCTTGTTTTTGAAAGAAAAGCAAAAAAATTGTTACATTAAAATAACATCAAATTGATCAGAAATACAATGTAGACATTGTTAATGTTGTAAATGACTATTGTAACTGGAAACGACTGATTTTTAATGGAATATCTACATAGGCCCATTATCAGCAACCATCACTCCTGGGTTCCAATGGCACGTTGTGTTCGCTAATCCAAGTTTATTATTTTAAAAGGCTAATTGATCATTAGAAAACCCTTTTGCAATTATGTTACCACAGCTGAAAACTGTTGTGCTTATTAAATAAGCAATAAAACTGGCCTTCTTTAGACTAGTTGAGTATCTGGAGCATCAGCATTTGTGGGTTTGATTACAGGCTCAAAATGGCCAGAAACAAAGTACTTTCTTCTGAAATTCGTCAGTCTATTCTTATTCTGAGAAATGAAGGCTATTTCATGCGAGAAATTGCCAAGAAACTGAAGATCTTGTACAACACTGTACTACACCCTTCACAGAACAGCGCAAACTGGCCCTAACCAGAATAGAAAGAGGAGTGGGAGGCCCCGGTGCACAACTGCGCAAGAGGACAAGTACATTAGTGTCTAGTTTGAGAAAAGAATGCCTCACAAGTCCTTAACTGGCAGCTTCATTAAATAGTACCCGTAAAACACCAGTCTCAACGTCAACAGTGAAGAGGCGACTCCGGGATGCTGGCCTTCTAGGCAGAGTTGCAAAGAGAAAGCCATATCTCAGACTGGCCAATAAAAATAAAAGATTAAGGTGGGCAAAATAACACAAACACTGGACAGAGGAAGTTTAGAAAAAAGTGTTATGGACAGACGAATCTAAGTTTGAGGTGTTCGGATCACAAAGAAGAGCATTCGTGAGATGCAGAAAAACATTTAAGATACTGGAGGAGTGCTTGATGCCATCTGTCAAACATGGTGGAGGTAATGTGATGATCTGGGGGTGCTTTGGTGGTGGTAAAGTGGGAGATTTGTACAGGGGAAAAGGGATCTTGAAGAAGGAAGGCCATCACTCCATTTTGGAATGCCATGCCATACCCTGTGGACGGCGCTTAATTGGAGCCAATTTCCTCCTACAACAGGACAATGACCCACAGCACAGCTCCAAACTATGCAATAACTGTTTAGGGAAGAAGCAGTCAGCTAGTATTCTGTCAATAATGGAGTGGCCAGCACAGTCACTGGATCTCAACCCTATTGAGCTGTTGTGGGAGCAGTTTGATCGTATGGTACGTAAGAAGTGCCCATCAAGCTAATCCAATTTGTGGAAGGTGCTTCAGGAAGCATGGGGTGAAATCTCTTCAGATTACCTCAACAAATTAGCTGGCTGGCTAAAACCGGCACTTTTACTGAAACGTTGATTAATGTGCACTGTCCCTGTAAAAAATAAAATCAACTCAAACTCAAATTGACAACTAGAATGACAAAGGTCTGCAAGGCTGTAATTGCTGCAAATGGAGGTTTGAAGGACACATTTTTATTTATTTTTTTAAATCATTATTTATAACCATGTCAATGTCTTGACTATATTTCCTATTCATTTTGCAACTCATTTCATGTATGTTTTCATGGAAAACAAGAGCATTTCTAAGTGACCCCAAACATTTGAACGGTAGTGTATATTGGCACAAAAACAAGGTTTTCTTCAAACAGCGATGACATGCAGCTTATAAAAATATAAATGTACATAACATTGTAATTGACTATGTGCTGAGACCAATGTCATATGTTTCAGTTCAGTGTCGTTTTATTCCTCATTGACATGGTGGTTCAATGTTCAGACTAAGTGACCAGATGATTGAGTTTGTCAGTAATTTCCTGTAGGCTGTCAATGTAACAGGTATGCAAAATATTTCAGGAAGATAATGGGTGTCTACCTCCTCAATTTAGGGTCTGTTATTCCTTTGTCGTTGTGTACAATACGTGTGTGTCTTAGTATGTGAGTTTTGAGGTCTAATGTGCTAATGTATTTTGAACCGGGTGTTTTTGTCCCCTAGTTGTATAGATGATAGTGTGTCTGTCTGGTTGGTGCTGGTTAGTGGAGTTGAGGTGTTGACCCTGTGGGCCGCGCTGACCCTGTGACCTGGTGGGGGTCAGAATAGAGCCGTCACCAGGCCCCTCCCAGGGAGCCAGGATAATGAGGAACATACTGTTCTCTTGGAACCCCCCCCCCCCCCCCCCATCTCATTCACCCTGTAGAGTCTCCCCCAAAACTGCCCCTCGTCACACCCCCTCTCCCATGCACCCTGTTGAGTAGACCTCAAAACTGCCCCTCTCTCTCTCTGTCTCATACACCCTGTAGTGTCTGCCCCAAACATGTCCCTCTTTCTCACTTAGTCTCCTTTACACTGCAAAGTCTCCTTAACAACACTAGCTTGTATCAAATCATATTTTGTCGGTCACATACACATATTTTGTCTGATCTCTCTTGTCTGAACATTATGCCTGGGTCCAGTCTGGTCCCCATTGGGCTGTAGGCCTGAGATGGATCCCTGTAGATAAGAATTTCCTCCTGCCTCTGTCACCGTTCCTCCCCTGTTGAATGGACATGGCTGGTCCTCACATGGGCTCCGTGCGTATTTTCTAGAGGACCTCACATTATATTGGAACAAACTGCAGAAAACCTCTGGATCATTTACAGGACACAGCCTCACACATTATCTAACACACCGCTGAAGACAGACTCGCACACGCAGACACAGACAAGCACACAGATGCGCGCACACACACACGCAAAGACACACGCACAGACACACGCACATAGCAGTGGCAAAGGCCAGTATGGGAGAGCTCATAATAGTTTTAACCCTGTGTACAGGTCTGGCTCACCTTTTGTCATGTGAAATGTCAGGGAAAAGCAGTGCCGGGGAGGAGTGAGGGAGGATATATATATATATATACAGTATATACACAGTTGAAGTCTGAAGTTTACATACACCTTAGCCAAATACATTTAAACTCAGTCTTTCACAATTCCTGACATTTAATCCTAGTAAAAATTCCCTGTCTTAGGTCAGTTAGGATCACCACTTTATTTTAAGAATGTGAAATGTCAGAATAATAGTAGCGAGAATGATTTATTTCAGCTTTTTTCTTTCATCACATTCCCAGTGGGTCAGAAGTTTACGTACACTCATTTAGTATTAGGTAGCATTGCCTTTAAATTGTTTTAACTTTGGTCAAATGTTTCGGGTAGCCTTCCACAAGCTTCCCACAATACGTTAGGTGAATTTTGGCCCATTCATCCTGACAGAGCTAGTGTAACTGAGTCAAGTTTGTAGGCCTCCTTGCTCGCATAAGCTTTTTCAGTTCCGCCCACACATTTTCTATAGGATTGAGGTCAGGGCTTTGTGATGGCCACTCTAATACCTTGACTTTGTTGTCCTTGGGGTCATTGTCCATTTGGAGGACCCATTAGCGACCAAGCTTTAACTTCCTGTCTGATGTCTTGAGATGTTGCTTCAATATATCCACATAATTTCCCTACCTCATGATGCCATCTATTTTGTGATGTGCACCAGTCCCTCATGCAGCAAAGCACACCCACAACAAGATGCTGCCACCCCCGTGCTTCACGGTTGGGATGGTGTTCTTCGGCTTGCAAGCATCCCCCTTTTTCCTCCAAACATAACGATGGTCATTATCGCCAAACAGTTCTATTTTTGTTTCATCAGACCAGAGGACATTTCTCCAAAGTGTGATCTTTGTCCCCATGTGCAGTTGCAAACCGTAGTCTGGCTTTTTTTATGGCGGTTTTGGAGCAGTGGCATCTTCCTTGCTGAGTGGCCTTTCAGGTTATGTCGATATAGGACTCGTTTTACTGTGGATATAGATACTTTTGTACCTGTTTTCTCCAGCACCTTTGCTGTTGTTCTGGGATTGATTTGCACTTTTCACACCAATGTACGCTCATCTCTAGGAGACAGAACGCGTCTCCTTCCTGAGCGGTATGACGGCTGCGTGGTCCCATGGAGTTTACACTTGCGTACTATTGTTTGTACAGATGAACGTGGTACCTTCAGGCATTTGGAAATTGCTCCAAAGGATGAACCAGACTTGTGGAGGTCTACAATTTTTCTTCTGAGGTCTTGGCTGATTTCTTTTGATATTCCCATGATGTCAAGCAAAGAGGCACTGCATTTGAAGGTAGGCCTTGAAATACAGTGAATTATAAAGTGAAATAATCTGTCTGTAAACAATTGTTGGAAAAATTACTTGTCATGCACAAAGTACTAGTCCTAACCGACTTGCCAAAACTATAGTTTGTTAACAAGAAATTTGCGGAGTGGTTGAAAAACGAGTTTTAATGATTCCGACCTAAGTGTATGTAAACTTCTGACTTCAACTATATATATATATATATACATACACACACACACTCTGTTGTTTTTACAGCTCTCTGTCAGACCGGTTGGCCCCGTTTTTATGTGTGGACTGTTCTGTAATCTTAGAGGGCGGCTTTGAGGTGTGTGTGTGTGATGGAATCTGAGAGGCTGTAGGCTGGCATTAAAGGGGATGTTTTAATCGTGAGGCAGGCAGCCCATGTCTGGGTCAGGCTAGACCACTCAGCAACCATAATGAGGGGGCACTACGGGAGGAGATGGAACGACACAGAGGGAAAGGGAGGAAAAGGACAGACTGATATGGAGGGAGACGGAGTGGACAGCATATTATTTTGAGGAAGCAGCGCTAGTAGCGACAACAGAAGACATTACAGTGAAGTTGATGAGAGCAGCCAGCCACAGAGGAGGCGATGTGATGTCAGCTATGCTACGGTTGGATGGGAGTTAGGGGAGGCTCTGTTCTCCAGTTCTTCCTGTACGAAGGGCTCCCCAGTGGGGCTTGGACCAGCCTCTGGCAGCCTCTCTCATACACCCACTTACCCCCACCCCACCCCCTGACGTCAGCATGTGACTGGCTTGCTTCCCTGGGTGCCTGGAGCAGCCATTGTTTCCCTCCTCCCCCTCCCCCACAGGCCTGCTCCACACTGCTCCTCTCCCTGTCCTTTGTCCCTGGAAATAGCCGGCCTGCTTAGTGCCTGATTCGAATTCGTTGCTCTTTGGCAGTCACTGGAGATGAGGGGGCGGTGGGTGATGGAGTGGGGGTGCTTCCACACTGGGTGAGGTAGAGAGGTTGGCTATGATGTGGGGGGAGGCATATTTGAGTTGTTTTTGCTGGGGGAAACAAAATGTGTATAGGTGAGTGAGCATTGATTTGTCAGTGGTTGTGACATTGGAGCCACCCCAAGGAGAGGGTAGGGGGTGGGGAGCACTGTGGGGCCAGGCAGTGAGCTCAAAGCCGAAGGCCCAGAATTGGGGTTAAGGACCAAGAGAATCCTCCCTATATTCCCTCTTCCCCACATCCCACGCACAGAGGAGACCTTTTGAAATATTTAAATCTGCTTTTCATTTTCAAATATGATCGAAAACATACTCCTAAATAAGTAAGCAGAGCCACAGGGGATAGAATCAGACAAGACTTCGAATACCCAACACCCAAAACACACAACAATTTTCTTTTTTTTTAAAGCGGTCACGTTATTAGTCTTGCTGCATCACTGTCTTTTCAGAAGCAAGAAGTCTCTTTCCTTTCTTTCATTCTTTTTTTTCTCCTTCGTTCTTTTTTTCCTTTTAATGAGAGCAGCTCCAGTGGAGCGCGGTGGGGACGTGGCGGGCCTGCACTCTGGCTCACTGGTGGGAGCGCCCTGCTCGAGTAATGAACTCCCCCAGGACGCGGCACAGCAATGCAGGCCTGTTACCATGTGCTTGGGAAGGCAGGGAGCGCTGGGGTGGTGATGATGCTGCTGCTGCTGCTGCTGATGTGGGGGGGTGGCTGTGGCTTTGGAGAGAAGAGAGAGACTTGCTCACCCCCCCGGTCGGCTGCCAAACAGTGCGGCCTGTGAGTGAGCAGATAAAGGGGGAGGGGAGGCTGGGCGGAGAGGCTGGGGGGGGGGGCTGACAGCTGTGAGGGACTTAGGGCTGACTGGTGAGGGGCTGATAAGGGTCGGTATGGATCGGAGGCACGAGGAGAACACTAATAATCCTCCAGCACTCTGCCACTGTGTGGAAAAGTTAAGGAAAGCTGAAGGGAGCACAGAGACTGGGGGTGTTGGGTAATGAGGAGGAGGAGACCAATGAACAGCTTGTCAAGATACACAAATCACATCTCAGCAAACTGTAGATTGGAAGATAGTCACTGGTTTGTTATTTTCCTCATGGCCAGCCACCTTCCATTCATGGGCCTCTATGCTGCTGTTGTCCTGTTTGGTAAGTTCATCTGGAAGAGAGAATGATCTGGTCCACTATTCTCCATTTGGCCCATGGCTGATGGAACACAGTGTTGCTAGTAGCTAGCTAGCATTATGGTAAAACTGGTTCCCAACATAACTGCTTACCTTCAACACTAGACCCCCCCCACCCAACTCCAGGCCTGACCCCATAGTCCCATCATTGTAACTCATAGGTATCAATATCAGAGCAGAGAGAGGGTCAACAAGGAAAACCTACATTAAATAAGGCAAGAGGAATTGTTTTTTTCTAGATACCCACGTCTTTAATTATTTATTTTTTTGTAATACAATTTCAGTAATGGAACACCAGTAAGTAATAACAACACTTGGGGGTTTGATTTAATTTAATTGTAGTATTAATTAAATTTTGGGGCAGGCATGTGCTTTTAGCCTCGCCTGGCGTCGAGCTGTGTGTCACAGGAGGGGTGGTGGTGTGTGGATGGAGCTACTGTAAGAGGTGTGAATATGCATCCAGGTGAATGGCCTAGATTCTGAGTTTGGCAGGTTCTGTTTTGCCGTGTCCTTATTTTCTCTTGACATGTTGAAGTCATGCAGATTTAAACTCAATCAGTCAAACCCTTTTAATAAAATTAGGAAATTTAATAAAATGTTCCTGTCCTTTCAGCCAGTGGCTAAAAAGTCTCTATGGTTGTGAAATGGAATGCAATATTACTGCATTAACCACCTGGCTCCAGTTCTTCCTGCAGTAACATACACCAGGTGGGGTGTATGTTACTGCAGGACCAGGTGGGGTGTATGTTACTGCAGGACCAGGTGGGGTGTATGTTACTACAGGACCAGGTGGGGTGTATGTTACTGCAGGACCAGGTGGGGTGTATGTTACTGCAGGACCAGGTGGGGTGTATGTTACTGCAGGACCAGGTGGGGTGTATGTTACTGCAGGACCAGGTGGGGTGTATGTTACTGCAGGACCAGGTGGGGTGTATGTTACTGCAGGACCAGGTGGGGTGTATGTTACTGCAGGACCAGGTGGGGTGTATGTTACTGCAGGACCAGGTGGGGTGTATGTTACTGCAGGACCAGGTGGGGTGTATGTTACTGCAGGACCAGGTGGGGTGTATGTTACTGCAGGACCAGGTGGGGTGTATGTTACTGCAGGACCAGGTTGGTGTATGTTACTGCAGGACCAGGTGGGGTGTATGTTACTGCAGGACCAGGTGGGGTGTATGTTACTGCAGGACCAGGTTGGTGTATGTTACTGCAGGACCAGGTGGGGTGTATGTTACTGCAGGACCAGGTGGGGTGTATGTTACTGCAGGACCAGGTGGGGTGTATGTTACTGCAGGACCAGGTGGGGCTGTTATGTTACTGCAGGACCAGGTGTGGTGTATGTTACTGCAGGACCAGGTGGGGTTATGTTACTGCAGGACCAGGTGGGTATGTTACTGCAGGACCAGGTGGGGTGTATGTTACTGCAGGACCAGGTGGGGTGTATGTTACTGCAGGACCAGGTGGGGTGTATGTGACTGCAGGACCAGGTGGGGTGTATGTTACTGCAGGACCAGGTGGGGTGTATGTTACTGCAGGACCAGGTTGGTGTATGTTACTGCAGGACCAGGTTGGTGTATGTTACTGCAGGACCAGGTGGGGTGTATGTTACTGCAGGACCAGGTGGGGTGTATGTTACTGCAGGACCAGGTGGGGTGTATGTTACTGCAGGACCAGGTGGGTGTATGTTACTGCAGGACCAGGTGGGGTGTATGTTATTGCAGGACCAGGTGGGGTGTATGTTACTGCAGGACCAGGTTGGTGTATGTTACTGCAGGACCAGGTGGGGTTTATGTTACTGCAGGACCAGGTGGGGTTTATGTTACTGCAGGACCAGGTGGGGTGTATGTTACTGCAGGACCAGGTGGGTGTATGTTACTGCAGGACCAGGTCGGTGTATGTTACTGCAGGACCAGGTGGGGTTTATGTTACTGCAGGACCAGGTGGGGTTTATGTTACTGCAGGACCAGGTGGGGTTTATGTTACTGCAGGACCAGGTGGGGTTTATGTTACTGCAGGACCAGGTGGGGTGTATGTTACTGCAGGACCAGGTGGGGTGTATGTTACTGCAGGACCAGGTCGGTGTATGTTACTGCAGGACCAGGTGGGGTGTATGTTACTGCAGGACCAGGTGGGGTGTATGTTACTGCAGGACCAGGTGGGGTGTATGTTACTGCAGGACCAGGTGGGGTGTATGTTACTGCAGGACCAGGTGGGGTGTATGTTACTGCAGGACCAGGTGGGGTGTATGTTACTGCAGGGCCAGGTGGGGTGTATGTTACTGCAGGACCAGGTGGGGTGTATGTTACTGCAGGACCAGGTGGGGTGTATGTTACTGCAGGACCAGGTGGGGTGTATGTTACTGCAGGACCAGGTGGGGTGTATGTTACTGCAGGACCAGGTGGGGTGTATGTTACTGCAGGACCAGGTGGGGTGTATGTTACTGCAGGACCAGGTGGTGTGTATGTTACTGCAGGACCAGGTTGGTGTATGTTACTGCAGGACCAGGTTGGTGTATGTTACTGCAGGACCAGGTGGGGTGTATGTTACTGCAGGACCAGGTGGGGTGTATGTTACTGCAGGACCAGGTTGGTGTATGTTACTGCAGGACCAGGTGGGGTGTATGTTACTGCAGGACCAGGTGGGGTGTATGTTACTGCAGGATCAGGTTGGTGTATGTTACTGCAGGACCAGGTGGGGTGTATGTTATTGCAGGACCAGGTGGGGTGTATGTTACTGCAGGACCAGGTTGGTGTATGTTACTGCAGGACCAGGTGGGGTTTATGTTACTGCAGGACCAGGTGGGGTGTATGTTACTGCAGGACCAGGTGGGGTGTATGTTACTGCAGGACCAGGTTGGTGTATGTTACTGCAGGACCAGGTGGGGTGTATGTTACTGCAGGACCAGGTGGGGTGTATGTTACTGCAGGACCAGGTTGGTGTATGTTACTGCAAGACCAAGTGGGGTGTATGTTACTGCAGGACCAGGTGGGGTGTATGTTACTGCAGGACCAGGTGGGGTGTATGTTACTGCAGGACCAGGTGGGGTGTATGTTACTGCAGGACCAGGTGGGGTGTATGTTACTGCAGGACCAGGTGGGGTGTATGTTACTGCAGGACCAGGTGGGGTGTATGTTACTGCAGGACCAGGTGGGGTTTATGTTACTGCAGGACCAGGTGGGGTGTATGTTACTGCAGGACCAGGTGGGGTGTATGTTACTGCAGGACCAGGTTGGTGTATGTTACTGCAGGACCAGGTGGGGTGTATGGTGTCTTTTGAGGAGTACTGTGGTCTACTGTACCCTGAATCGTGACAGTCTGACGGGCAGCCAAACGGGTGATCTGTCATTAGCATGCCGAGGGTAGGCAGCATTAGAAAGCTGGGTAGGCGGGGGAGGGCGTGGGGTCCGTAGAAAGGCATGAAAGCACAATGAGCTAAAAGCCGCATTGGCTTTTTTCCTAACATTTCCATGTTTCTGTTCTTGTGCTTTATTAAAACGTGGAGGTGGTAAGGTGTTTGAAGTCGGGAGGGTGCAGTACTTTTTGTCTGGTCCCTCTGCAATCCTTTTTTCTGCTGTGGAGTCAAACCAGCCAGTGGTCACTATTGATCTATTCCTTCCACTATGCATCCCCAAAACCCAGTTGTGTGCGAGTGTATGTGTGTGTAAGCATTCTCTCTCACATATAGGCATGTTGACGGCATATTGAATGCATGTTTTTGTATGTAACAGAATGTGAGAGTGTTTGCTTCATGGTTGTGTGTGTGTGTGTGTGTGTGTGTGTGTGTGTGTGTGTGTGTGTGTGTGTGTGTGTGTGTGTGTGTGTGTGTGTGTGTGTGTGTGTGTGTGTGTGTGTGTGTGTGAAGGTCAGTTTGGTTTCTCCTTCCCAGAGAACAGCCCCTGGGGCGATGCCAGAAGTTCCCAAACAAACGTTTTTTTTTCTCTCTGTCGGACAGTCACAGTGGACAGCCATCCCCCCGCAGGCCAGCGGGAGGACCCCTGAGTGGATTGGGGCCTCGCTGGCGGGGAGGAGGGGGGAGGAGGGCAGAACTAGATCTGGCACTGTTTGTACGGCCTGGTGGGGGTTTGGGGGGTGGGGGGGTGAGGACTAGAGCAAAGGCAACCCCAGGAGCCAATGGATTTGAGAAGTTTTTGGGAACCCCCATCCTCCCTCTCTCGCTCCATGGTTTGGCGGATGTAGACCGTAATTACAGGACCCCCTGGCCTCTCATTCTCCCGGCCTCTGCCTTTGATCTGTTTCATGTTGGACAGATATTTTTCCCCCCACTAGCTCTACCTTTGTCTCGTCCTCCGTTTCTTTTCTCTGTGGCTCCTTTCCCCCTGTCCGTACCCCCTTTTGATACACACTGTGCGGCTCTGCGCTCTTTAATACACAAAGAAACTTATATTTTCCCCTATTTTTTGTTTTAAAGTTGGGCTCTTTTTGTTGATGACCACATTGAACTTGATACAGATTTTTGGGGGGGACTTTGTAGTTCTAAGTAAAAAGCTCTTCTCTTATTTCTGGTCTTGTGTGAAGCAGACCCACAAAGCCAACAATCAGCCCTTCGTTGAGCCAGCCCTGACCGACTCCCAGACATGCCCCCTCTGACCGTTGTCCCTCGTTCAAAGGTCCCGCCCCTTGTTTGAACAGTAAACAATTATGAGGCATATGCATGGTGCGTGTATGTGTGTAGGAGCGGGCCAGGGACTGTTAGTTGGGAAATAATAATGCAATTATGAAAGTGGAAGTACACTAAACAGGGAACCCCACCTGTTGTCTCTGTGTAGCTCTCTGTCAGAGACAAGTCCTGCCAGGCATTGATCCTGGCTGGCCTAGCTGTGACTGTGTGGCTGTGTGGGTGGAAGCAGGGACAGGCTTTGTTTGTTTGGAAGGTAATGGCCAAGCTACAATAATGGCCTGTTGATTCACCACCCTGTGTATTTGATATAGCCATTCTGCTCAGCTAATTGCTAGCGTGTATCCACACAGTCCATAGGCAGTTCAATCACACCAGTATTGTCAGCTACAGCTAGGCAATTGTAGCTATACATAATCAGTACAAATCTCTTAACCCTAATTGCAGTTAAATTGAGGTGAGTACTAGTTTCATTGGACTGGAAATGAGTGGAGAGTATTGTAGGTGTAGCTTGGCAGGTGGCTGGGCTTACTCTGAGATCTGTACAAAGCGTGTGTGTGTGTGTGTGTGTGTGTGTGTGTGTGTGTGTGTGTGTGTGTGTGTGTGTGTGTGTGTGTGTGTGTGTGTGTGTGTGTGTGTGTGTGTGTGTGTGTGTGTGTGTGTGTGTGTGTGTGTGTGTGTGTGTGTGTGTGTGTGGTTTTACTATTCTTGTAGTGACCAGAAGTTAGTCCCCACAAGGAAAAAGGCTATTTTAGGCTTAGGGGTTAGGTTTATGGTTACAATTTGGGGTTAGGCGTTATGGTTAGGTTTGGGGTTAGGTTAGGGTTTAGCGAAATAGGATTATAAATGGGAATAAATGTTTTGGTCCCCACAAGGATAGTAAAACGAATTGTGTGTGTGTGGTAGATTAGCGCTGCAGACTGAAGGCATGTTGCCCAGACACATCGCTCCTGGACACATCGCTCCTGGACATATCGCTCCTGGACATGGCTGTACTCTGACCAGCTCTCCCATCACCTGTCCAGGAGAGGTTTACAGAACAGGAAAATCCAAACATTTGTGGAGAAAATGTTTTTTGTTGCTGCAGATGATTTGGGCAGCTCTAGTTGTAAATATCTCTCTAACAACCTATTTCTCTCTTCCTCTACATCTTCCTATTTTTGTCTCTCTACCTCACCCCCCTCACCCGGTCTCTCTGTGTGACAGTGAGAGGTGGTGTAATGACAGTGTTGAGGTGGAGCTCTCTCTGTGTCCTTGAACCCCAGCTGGGTGCTCTGGTGTCACCCTGAGGAGTTTAATAACAGACTAATTATCCTGTCCTTATTCACAGTGTACAGTCACAATAGCAGGGTTGTCCAGGTGTCTCCTTCACCCTGCCCCCCTCTCTGTTGCTCACTGTGTGGGTGTGTGAGTACCTGTCAATCAGGGCCTGTGCTCTGTATCGGTTCCTATTCTGTGTTACTGCTTGTGTATCCATGCCTGTCCCCTTGAATCGGAGGGGTTTTGTGTGTTTGTGGCACTGTGTGTGTGTGTGCCTCTGTCAGTGTGTGTGTGTGTGTGTGGCTCTGTCAGTGTGTGTGTGTGGCTCTGTCAGTGTGTGTGTGTGTGTGTGTGTGTGTGGCTCTGTCAGTGTGTGTGTGGCTCTGTCATTGTGTGTGTGTGTGTGTGTGGCTCTGTCATTGTGTGTGTGTGGCTCTGTCATTGTGTGTGTGTGTGGCTCTGTCAGTGTGTGTGTGTGTGTGTGTGTGTGTGGCTCTGCCAGTGTGTGTGTTTGCCAGTGTGTGTGTGTGGCTCTGCCAGTGTGTGTGTGTGTGTGTGGCTCTGCCAGTGTGTGTGTGTGTGTGTGGCTCTGCCAGTGTGTGTGTGTGTGTGTGTGTGTGTGTGTGCGGCTTTGTCTGTGTGTGTGTGTGTGTGTTTGGCTCTGTCTGTGTGTGTGGGTGTGTGAGTACCTGTCAATCAGGGCCTGTGCTCTGTATCGGTTCCTATTCTGTGTTACTGCTTGTGTATCCATGCCTGTCCCCTTGAATCGGAGGGGTTTTGTGTGTGTTTGTGGCACTGTGTCTGTGTGTATGTCCACCTGTCTCTGCCTGTGTGCGTGCGCGGCTCTGCCAGTGTGTGTGTGTGTGGCTCTGTCAGTGTGTGTGTGTGGCTCTGCCGGTGTGTGTGTGTGTGGCTCTGCCGGTGTGTGTGTGTGTGGCTCTGCCAGTGTGTGTGTGTGTGGCTCTGCCTGTGTGTGTGTGTGTGTGTCTATATGCCAGTGTGTGTGTGTGTGTGTGTGTGTGTGTGTGTGTGTGTGTGTGTGTCTATGCCAGTGTGTGTGTGTGTGTGTGTGTGTGTGTGGGTCTATGCCTGTGTGTGTGTGGGTCTATGCCTGTATCTGTGTGTGTGTGTGTCTATGCCAGTGTGTGTGTGTGTGTGTGTCTATATGCCAGTGTGTGTGTGTGTCTATATGCCAGTGTGTGTGTGTCTATGCCAGTGTGTGTGTGTGTGTGTGTGTGTGTGTCTATGCCTGTGTGTGTGTGTGTGTGTGTGTGTGTGCCAGTGTTTGTGTGTGTATGCCAGTGTTTATGTGTGTGTGTGTGTCTATGTGTGTGTGTGTGTGTGTGTGTGTGTGTGTGTGTGTGTGTGTGTGTGTGTGTGTGTGTGTGTGTGTGTGTGTGTGTGTGTGTGTGTGTGTGTGTGTGTATATGTGTGTGTGTGTGTGTGTGTGTGTCTATGCCAGAGTGCATTTCTCTGCCAGTGTGTGTTTGTGTGTCTCTGCCAGTGTGTGTTTGTGTGTCTCTACCAGTGTGTGTATGTGTGTCTCTGCCAGTGTGTGTGTGTGTGTGTCTCTGCCAGTGTGTGTGTGTGTGTCTCTGCCAGTGTGTGTGTGTGTGTTTCTCTCTGCCTCTGTGTGTGTGTGTGTGTGTGTGTGTGTGTGTATGTGTGTGTGTGTGTGTCTATGCCACTGTGTGTGTGTGTGTGTGTGTCTATGCCGTGTGTGTGTGTGTGTGTGTGTGTGTGTGTCTATGCCAGTGTGTGTGTGTGTCTATGCCTGTGTGTGTGTGTGTGTGTCTATGCCAGTGTGTGTGTCTATGCCAGTGTGTGTGTGTGTGTGTGTGTGTGTCTATATGCCAGTGTGTGTGTGTGTGTGTCTATGCCAGTGTGTGTGTGTGTGTCTGTGTGTCTATGCCAGTGTGTGTGTGTGTGTCTGTGTGTCTATGCCAGTGTGTGTGTCTATGCCTGTGTGTGTGTGTGTGTGTATGCCAGTGTTTGTGTGTGTGTGTGTCTATGCCAGTGTGTGTGTCTATGCCAGTGTGTGTATGTGTGTTTGTGTGTCTGCCAGTGTGTGTGTCTCTGCCAGTGTGTGTGTGTGTGTCCATGCCAGTGTGTGTTTGTGTGTCTCTGCCAGTGTGTGTGTGTGTTTGTGGCTCTGCCTGTGTGTGTGTGTGTGTGGCTCTGCCTGTGTCTGTGTGGCTCTGTCTGTGTGTGTGTGTGTGTGTGTGTGTGTGTGTGTGTGTGTGTGTGTGTGTGTGTGTGTGTCTGCCAGTGTGTGTGTCTCTGCCAGTGTGTGTGTGGTTCCTACTCACCGTCTGTGCTCTACTCCCTCAGTGTGTCACTAATGGCAGGTCCAGGTGTTCCTCTCAGTGCCGCTCCTCCCCAGAGAGGCCGGGGGGCTCCTAGGGTGTCACAGTGGGCAGGAGGTACCCGCCTCTCTCTGCCTGTGCTGGGGGTCCCCTGGGGCTCAAGCCTCCCAGGAGCCCCAGTCCTAACCCCCATCTCTCAGCCCAGGCTGCTGCTGCCTGCCTCTCTGCCTCCATCTCCCCATCTGAAACCACACAGCTCAGCCTACTGCTTCTGCTCAGCTCCAGCTGCCTGCATGACTTATTTACAGGCCCTACTACACCAGGGTGGGGGTGGGGGGTCTACAAACATGGGGTAACCTCAGAGGAACAGGAAAACTGGCAGAATGACAACTAGCTCTGCTCCACTGGTAGAGGTACAGAGAGTGTACGTTAGTCTGGTTGTAGTCGCTCACAACATGAGGACATTTTGTCTGTCTATTTGTTATTTGACTGACACAATGTAGTGGTGTAATGTATTTCCCCCATCTCATTCAGTGGATATATGGATGCATGTTTGGGGCAGTATACTGTGGAAGCATTTTGGCACCATCCACTGCCTTGTATTCTCCAAGGCAGACTCTAGGTGGCAATGTCCCTAGTTGTTGGGGTAGCTGATTTTCTGAAGCAGATTTTGTTTTGGTGTTCTTAGCCAGGCCTGGACAGTATGTAAAGGGCTGTTTGTTTCATACTCCATTTGTGTTTACTAAAGGACCATATGTCTCTTGTTAGATTTCTGAGTGGACATGGCTGTCATCCCACAGATAGATAGGAGTTACATTACGTAAGTGATGTCTCCTGGTAACTCCTCTATCCCAAGGCCCCTCCTTCTGAGTACACACGCTAACCCCTCCACTAAACTCCTCCTATTCTGAACCTGCCGCCGGCGATGCCGGCTATTTTTAATAATGAGGTTTAGTTGATTGAGCTCTGTTGAATGATGCAGAGAGAACGGCTCTAACCTAGAAAATCCTCAGCATACACCTTAGTCACAGCACAGAGACCAACACGGTGTCTGACTCATAACCCTACAGAACAGAACAGCGTCATAAGACGTGAGTCACAACCTATTGAAAAGCCCTGGAGTATAGTCAGGAGAGAGGGAAGAGGGGTACGTGCAACGAGAGGACCTGGTGAGCTGTGAGAGAATGGATGTGTTTGATCATAGGGGAGCGGTTGAGGGCTGAACGACGGAGAAAACGCTTCGGTGGGGTCTGCCTAAAGCCCAGGGAAAGAGAGGACGCTCAGATCACAGAGAATAACAGCACCATAGCCGGACAAAAGGCTGACTGTAACAGATGACGTGGTGGTGCAGCTATGGTGGCAGGTGAAACCATAGCGGTTGAGCAAAGCAGGGTCTGTTGAAGGTTTGTGGTGTTGATTTCATCCATGGATCACACCACAGTTTCCCATTGACAGAGGGAACATTCCGAAACTGTTACTCACACACCTCTATACCACTGTGACACAGGCAAGGGAGAGGGACTGAGAGGCAGAGCGCGAGGTAGAGCGAGAGAGAGGCAAGGTTGGAGAGGGACGAGAAGAAGAGATGGGCAGAGAGAGAGTAGAAGTAGAGGTAGAGAGTGCAGGATGGAGTAGGGGGAGAGAGGGAGAAAGAGGAACCAGATGCCTGCCGTCTTCCTCCACATGGCCTCTGTAGCAAGGCTTGTTTTGGTACACTTCACATGTAATTAATGTGCAGCTGTTTAACAGTGCTGGCTCCTGCAGCTCTCACAGACCGACCAAGACTTGAGTCAAACTCATCTTAACCAATCACGGTCGGTCTCCCTCTCTCTCTCTCGACGCACATTCACAATTCTATGAATTCTATTGGACGTTACTTTCTAGTTATGTAGTAACTTTACCCGGTGTAAATCTGAATCACTTCATGTAGTTCAATAACTCCCCTCCGCCAAAAATTGCTGACACCCCATTCTTTCTGCAGACATCGTTTAATCTTAATTCGGAGCAGATATTTAACAGAGTTTTCTGAAAATCTGTAGGCATAACAAACTGAGTGAGATTGTACCAAGATTCAGTTACCAAACTTCCATTTTCAGTGTAAGTTGTTAGAAGTAGTCCTTGTGCATAGAGTTGTATGGTTTGTTAAACTTTGCAGTCAATGGTTTTTGTTTGGCATACTGTGCATTCGGAAAGTATTCAGACCCCTTGACTTTTTCCACATTTTGTTACGTTACAGCCTTCTTCTAAAATGTATTAAATCGTTTTTTCCCCCACTCATCAATCTACACACAATACCCCATAATGACAAAGCAAAAACTGGTTTTTATATCACATTTACATAAGTATACAGCCCCTTTACTCAGTACTTTGTCAAAGCACCTTTTGCAGCGATTACAGCCTCGAGTCTTCTTCTGTATGGGGCTACAAGCTTGGCACACCTGTATTTGGGCAGTTTCTTCCATTCTTCTCTGCAGATCTTCTCAAGCGCTGTCAGGTCGGATGGGGAACGTCGCTGCACAGCTATTTTCAGGTCTCTCCAGAGATGTTTGATTGGGTTCAAGTCCGGGCTCTGGCTGGGTCACTCAAGAACAATCAGAAACTTGTCTCGAAGCCACTCCTGCATTGTCTTGGCTGTGTGCTTAGTGTTGTTGTCCTGTTGGAAGGTGAACCTTCGCCCCCAGTCTGAGGTCCTGCGCACTGTGGAGCAGGTTTTCATCAAGGATCTCTCCATACTTTGCTCTCTTCATCTTGCTCTCGATCCTGACTATTTTCCCAGTCCCTGCCTCTCAAAAACATCGCCACAGCATGATGCTGCCACCACCATGCTCACTGTAGGGATGGCACCAGGTTTCCTGGTGCTTGGTATTCAGGCCAAAGAGTTCAATCTTGGTTTCATCAGACCAGAGTATCTTGTTTCTCATAGTCTGAGAGTCCTTTACTTGACTTTTGGCTAACTCCAGGCGGGCTGTCGTGCTTTTTACTGAGGAGTGGCTTCCATCTGGCCACTACCATAAATGACTGATTGGTGGAGTGCTGCAGAGATGGTTGTCATTCTGGAAGGTTCTCCCATCTCCACAGAGGAACTCTGGAGCTCTGTCAGAGTGACCATCAAGTTATTGGTCACCTCCCTGACCAAGGCCCTTCTCCCACGATTGCTCAGTTTGGCCGGGCGGCAAGCTCTAGGAAGAGTCTTGGTGGTTCCAAACTTCTTCCATTTAAGAATGATGGAGGCCACTGTGTTCTTGAGGACCTTCAATGCTGCAAAAATGTTTTGGTACCCTTCCCCAGATCTGTGCCTCGACACAATCCTGTCTCAGAGCTCTACGGACAATTCCTTCGACCTTATGGTTTGGTTTTTGCTCTGACATGCACTGTCAACTGTGGGACCTTATATAGACAGGTGTGTGCCTTTCCAAATCATGTCCTATCAATTGAATTTACCACAGGTGGACTCCAATCAAGTTATAGAAACATCTCATGGATGATCAATGGAAACAGGATGCATCTGAGCTCAATTTCAAGTCTCATAGCAGAGGGTCTGAACTTAATGTAATTAATTAAGGTATTTCTGTTTTTGATTTTTAATTTTGCAAATATTTCTAAAAGTCTGTTTTCGTTTGGCATTATGGGGTATTGTGTGTAGATTGATAAGAAAAAAAATCTGTAGTACATTTTAGAATGAGGCTGTAATGTAAAAAGTGAGAAAAGTAATTGCGTCTGAATACTTTCAGAATGCACTGTACGAGGGGTGATGGAGGTCCTTAGTGGTTCAAGGTTGTCTCTATAGGACTGAGTGACTCATAATGGTCAACCTCACCCATGTTTGTCCCAGTTCCCCTCCTGTCACCTGAATGTCTCTTGGGCGGTGAAGAGAGGAGAGGCCTGTCAGCTGTTTCCGCCCCATGCCCCCCTCACCCCGATGCCCCCTGCCCCTCACCTTCTGCCCTGGGAATGTGGCCGGCTGCTTGGGCACTTTTGGGCGCCAACTGCTCCATATGGGCTGTGGGCAGCGTGTGACTGTGTCCTCCAGGACTCAGGCCCCTGACAGACTGCGTCCGCTCTGACTTCACCCACCCTGTGTGTGTGTGTCCTCCAGTACTCAGGCCCCTGACAGACTGCGTCCGCTCTGACTTCACCCACCCTGTGTGTGTGTGTCCTCCAGTACTCAGGTCCCTGACAGACTGCGTCCCATGGGTTTGAGGGACAGCAGTGGACTGGAGACCTCTAGAGACAGACTAGTTCTAGGGAGATAAATGTGTGTACTTTTGCAAAAGAGGGAGATTTAAACATTTTGATGGTCAACAACAACCCTACATGGCTTCAGACCCCATCAGAAGTCACAGTGTGTGTTGTGATACAGTATTTGACTGAGGAATGAGTTATAGCATAGCATACCACAAGATTTAGGTTGATAGTTTAACGCTGGAAAAGTTTGGAAATGATGGATTGATAGTGGGAGGAAGGAAGAGGGGAGAAGAGGTGAGAAGGAAGGACGGAAGGAGCTGGAAAATGGGGAGAGGTTCTCCTCTTGAAAGTTTCATTCCCCCTGTCGGCTTGTCCGTTGCTCCAGGCTTGTCTGGCCTGCGTGCTGCGCTGCCCTGTCAGAGACCTGGGTGGAAGTTGTTTTTCTGCCCCCTACGGTGCGTCTCTGCTGCCTGGGGCCATGGGAAGGGGGCCAAGGGGATGGGGTTGGGGTTGGGAGCCAGGCAGGGGGCTTGGTGGAAGTTTGGGCAGGGAGCCAGAGTGAAAGGTGGAAATGTTAATTAGGGAGGAGGGGTGTGAGTGGAGAGCAGGGGAATGTGACGAGGTGAGCCCATATGATAAACATACACACATACTGTACAGTAGTCTTATTAGAGAATACCTCCGCGTTACCCACTGCTCCCTCAGTAGGGCCAGTCTTGTTACCTGATTCCTGTTGTCTCTGACCCACTGGGGGGTGGCAGCAGCTATGGCCCTTGCTGTTACTCTTCATTACGATCATCCATAAATATTGATTCAATGGTCACCCACTTTGTTTTTGTCCTAGTCCAAACCATGTTGTGTGGTATTGAAATGATGTGTACAGCATAAATAACAGACACACCACGGTTGTTCAAGGCCTGAGTGACTACAGACGACTGTTTTCTAGAATAGGATAGAAACAGACCCCCTGCTTTTAATCAAGTCTCAGCAGAGAGATGTCAGCCCAGTCAAGCTGGCTGTTTGCTCTTTTTTCTTCCCCCCAGGAGGAGCACGTTGACACTGCAGATTATCTCCATATGCATATGGAGCAGCTTTAGTGGCAGTACAGTTGATAGAACAGATTATTAATGATCACATTGTTTGGACATGAAGGAAGGCAGTCTCTGTCTGCCAGTCAGTGTTGTGGACATCACGTGGAAACAGAGGGAGGCCGTCCTGCTCTAATGAACAGCCTGGCTTTTTGCTTTCTGGGGCTGTGTTTCCATTGCACATCAGAGGAGACGCCGCTACAGCGGCTTCTCAGGGGTGGCATGGTTTTGGGATGGGGTACACGGGGAGACGGACCTCTGTCCTTGTCTCTGATGAGGGGAAGAGCAGGCTAGAGCTGGGGACGACAGGCTGGGCATGTCTTCATTACCGCGTTTCCTCCACGCTCCGGCCTCGGCATGCCGGCTGGCTGGCCAGCCTATTAGAGAGGGGACAGGCGTCATCAGGCCGGCCCAGTCTGGATAGAGCGAGGTGGGGGGTGGGGCAGCATGAGGCGTCCTCTTGAAACTCAGACCAAAGTGGCCATCCCTGCTCCATCCATCCCCTACCACTATGCTCGTGCTCAGGTAGAGCTCAGTTGGGGCCTTCGTCTGTGGCCATGTGTTTTGTTCGGCCAGTTCCAATTACTGGGCCCTGATTGGAGGCAGGATGGCCGTTCTTCCTCTGGACTGCAGTGTCTCCATCTGCCAGGCCCTCCCTCCTCCCTGCCTGGCCCCACCCCTCCACCTGGGCCATGGCAGCGGAGGTGAAGGCCAGCGCCAGGGGCAGCCATGACTGTAGCCTGTTAATTCAGTAATGAGTAACAACATGAAAGACATGGGCGGACGGAGGGTGGAACGGACGGGGAGAGCGAGATAAAGACAGAGAAGCCATCAGGGGTGTGCTTGGGAACGCTGGAGTGAGGAGACATGGGAGCAGCATGTGTTTGCGTGCCCATTCCAGTATTTTCTCGGTTTTCTCCCGGCTTCCCCCTCGCCTTTCCCCCTCTTTATTTTCTGTTTCTTTTCTAATTTAACTTTTCATTGAAATTTCTTACCCTGTTTAGTGCTCTTGCCAAGTCCCCCGGCAGACCGATGACAAAAGCCCTCTAAAAGCCATGTGATATTCCATTTTCCGACAGCCACACTTCTGAGGATTAAGGCTATTTAATGACTATAATCTCCTTTCTCAAAAGTGATTTCTCACATTCTGTTGCAGTCGGAGGGATTGCATTAGCATTAATAGATTTAGAATTCGCCAGAATGACCACATGTGCCAGGAGTTTTTTTTCTTCTCTTCTTCCTTCACTATTCTTTCTCCCTCCCACTTCTCTACTTATTATCTCTCATTTTATTTCTTTCTTCTTCTTCATGCTCAAGCAAGTGCTCCTTTTGTATGTGGTGTGATGTGGTGCAGTACATGGCTGGGGCTCGGCAGGACGGCGTACCTGTCAGTCGTGAGCAGCTCTCCCCTCTGCTCTCTCACCTCCACTCGGCTCACATCAGAGACCAGCCTGTCAGGGGCCACGCTTTCATTGTGCAGCCAAAGAATTCACCCCAGTTAAGGCCCTTTTGGGCTTTTCATCCCCTCTCTTTATTCGGGCCGCCGAGGCCCTCTCTCGCTCCTGTGTTGCCGGGGTTTAACTTGTGTCAGGATGACTCTTATCCTGACACGGACACAAAGGCATGAGAGGAGGACTGGGGGGAATGGCTACAATAGGGAGGGGATGTCCAGACACCCCAGCTGTGTAGACAGTGGGGTACAGGCCTTAACTGTAATCTGAGAAACAGAGTTGTTCCCGCCCTCCATCACGCTTACATAGTTACCCACACATAAATACAGCACACACTCACGCACTAGCACAGATGCACGCATGCACACACACACAATGCAGGTGGTACTACGTTTTGGGCTCAAAATAGCATTCATGTTAGGATTTATGTACTCAACAAAACAGCGTGTTACTGGTTTGATCTGTAGCATATTAATAGGCTGTAATTGTTAGTTTCTCCTGCTTCCCCTGTCTCTGTACAATTTCTCTCAAAGATATTTCCCAACATCTTTTCTTTCCAGCTTTGTCCATTTCCTTGGTCTTGTTCATACTTCTTTATTAATTTGCACTCGTCCTGTAGTATTACTCTCCTGATTGTTGCTGCTGGATGGCATCTTTCTCCTGTTGCCTTTAGCTTCCATGTAATATCTCTATTTTACAGTCTTTTAGAGCAGAGGTTTCTTTCCTAGCTCCAAGCTAAATTCATAATTCATGTTTTTACAACAAAATGACCCACAAACCCCTGCAGTTTTTTTGATTTGCTCTGCACAGCATCTACATTTTCGAGTGGATCGATTCATCACATTCATCTATTTTCCACCAAATCTGCAGTGCATACCTTTTGTATAACACATACTATAGGAGTGGGTAGTGGGAATGGAAAAATATTCATAGTTCCTTACAGAGATAAGTAGCAAATTACTTCTCTTCTTAGATAAAGAATGTTGTTAATACTTTGTTTTAAAGCCTAATTTTGCTGAGAGGACAGTTACCTGTTTGAGTGTAATTGTCAGCCAAAATACAAATGAGATGCAGATTGAGTCACGTGCCCTCCAGCTACAGACTAGTTTCATGTAAAAAGCGTGTTTTATAAGATGTATGTGTGGAGAGGGGAAATGCGGGAGGCTGTTTACTTATTGTAAACATTTGGTTATGTGTGATGACTACCAGAGGCTTCTCTCCTCACGCATTTAGAGTGTGAAACTTAGTCAAATAAAGCAAACAGGCTGAGCTGGAGAATTCTGGGTTTGTCTGAGCCACAGTGGGACTCCAGGCTCGCAGCATTCCTGCTCAATAAGTCATGAGCGTTTCTCCTCTCCTTCAGAGGGCTCTAGTTTAGATGCTAAATAGATGACGTGAGGGCTGTGGCAGGCCCCCTCAGACTGCACAAAGCAGGACAGAGTTAATATATGCTCTTTGTGTATATTTATATTATGTGTGCATTAATAGACTTCCCCTTGTGTCAGCACCAAACTGGAGAAAAGCATGCAGAATCCCGTGTTTTATTCCATTCACATTGTTATATAAGAATATACCCTCACTATTGAGCGTCTTCTAATCGGTTTTCGGAATTTCAATCTTGTCCCCATAATGACAATATATGATAAGGCAGATGTAATTCTAGAGGGGGTGGGGGATGTTTGCTTAGGGAGGATGAAGAGAGAGAAAATACAATTTGTCCTTATTTCTTAAATCTTGTGGGACTCTCTTTAATTCTATTCTGTTTTAGATTTTGTTTAAATCTCCTCTCTAACACTTTAATTCTGTCTGTGTTTTGCATTCCAGATGGTGATGATGACCCTGGGCTCTCCTGGGTAGGGTCCTCTCCCTCCAGCAAAGACGTGGCGTCACCGTCACAGATGCTGGGGGACGGCTGCAGCGATCTGGGCATGGGCACAGGGGAGGAGGAAGGGGGCGCGGGGCTGCCCTACCCCTGCCAGTTCTGCGACAAGTCCTTCAGCCGCCTCAGCTACCTGAAGCGCCACGAGCAGATCCACAGCGACAAGCTGCCCTTCAAGTGCACCTTCTGCAGCCGCCTGTTCAAGCACAAGCGCAGCCGCGATCGCCACGTCAAGCTCCACACCGGAGACAAGAAGTACAGCTGCCAGGAATGTGAGGCGGCTTTCTCCCGCAGCGACCATCTCAAGATCCACCTGAAGACCCACAGCTCCAGCAAGCCCTTTAAGTGCAGCGTGTGCAAGAGAGGCTTCTCCTCCACATCCTCTCTGCAGAGCCACATGCAGGCCCACAGGAAGAACAAGGAGCACCTGGCCCTGCGTGCTGAAAAGGAAGGGGGGAAGCGTGGCAGCAATGCGGGCAGTGGAGGGGAGATGGACCAGGACCTGTACATGTGTGACTACTGTGAGGAGACCTTCAGCCAGACCGACGAGTTGGAGAAGCACGTAGTGACCCGCCACCCCCAGCTGTCTGACCGCTCCGACCTGCAGTGTATCCACTGCCCCGAGATCTTCAGCGATGAGGGCCTGCTGCTCTCCCATATCGAGACGTCCCACGCTAACCACAAACACAAGTGTCCCGTGTGCTCAGAGCAGTTCCCCTCTGTGGAGGACGTCTACTGCCACATGGACAGCCACCGGCAGCCCGACTCCAGTAATCACAGTCCCAGCCCTGACCCCGTGCTGGGCAGCGTGGCATCCATGAGCAGCGCCACCCCGGACTCCAGCGCCTCTCTGGAGAGGGGCTCCACCCCAGACTCCACCCTGAAGCCCATCCAGAGCCGGCGCAAGCTGGCCCCCAACTCTGACCATGACGACGGGGGTCACTGGATGGCCAAGGTGACCTACAGCTGCCCCTACTGCTCCAAGAGAGACTTCAACAGCCTGGCCGTTCTGGAGATTCATCTGAAGACCATCCATGCAGACAAGCCCCAGCAGAACCACACCTGCCAGCTGTGCCTGGACACCCTTCCCACGCTCTACAACCTCAACGAACACATCCGCAAAGCCCACAGAGGCAGTGCAGGCGCCTCAGTGGCCTTCCCCCTGCTTCAGTTCACCAACGTGTCAGCCTTTCACTGCAACTACTGCCCAGACATGTTTGCAGACATCAACACCCTGCAGGAGCACATCCGTGTGTCCCACTGTCTGCCCGGAGGAATGGTCGCAGGCTCCACCACCCTGGAGGGCAACCACGCCTTCTTCTGCAACCAGTGCTCCATGGGCTTCCTCACGGAGTCCTCTCTCACAGAGCACATCCAGCAGACCCACTGCAGTGGAGGAGGCATGCCCAAGATGGAGTCTCCCGTCCTGCAGCCCTCCCAGTCCTTCATGGAGGTCTACTCCTGTCCTTACTGCACCAACTCGCCCATCTTCGGCTCCCTGCTCAAGCTTACCAAGCACATCAAGGAGAACCACAAGAACATCCCACTGGCCAATAACAAGCGGCAAGCAAAGGTGGCGGAACTCAGCCCCGCCTCCTCTGATGTGGAGATCTCCTCCCCCAAACGCCATAGGCTGGCTGGGGACTCCACCACGGCAGGGTCCAATGGAGACTTCCCCTGCAACCAGTGTGACCTGCGCTTCAGCAGCTTCGAGGGCTTTCAAGCCCATCTCAAGTCCCACCTGGAGATGCTGCTGAGGAGGCAGTCCTGCCCGCAGTGCAACAAAGAGGACTTCGACTCCCAGGAGTCTCTGCTGCAGCACCTGACAGTCCACTACACCACCACGTCCACCCAGTACGTCTGTGAGAGCTGTGATAAGCAGTTCTCCTCAGTGGATGATCTGCAGAAGCACTTGCTGGACATGCACACCTTTGTGCTGTACCACTGTACGCTGTGCCAGGAAGTGTTTGACTCCAAGGTGTCCATCCAGGTCCACCTGGCTGTCAAGCACAGCAACGAGAAGAAGATGTTCCGCTGCACAGCTTGCACCTGGGACTTCCGGAAGGAGAGTGACCTTGAGCTGCACGTTAAACACAGTCACCTGGGGCACCCCACCGGCCCCGGTGTCACCAGCAAGGCCCGTAAGTGCATCTTCTGTGGGGAGACGTTCTGCACAGAGGTGGAGCTGCAGTGCCACATCACCACCCACAGTAAGAAGTTCAACTGCCGCTTCTGTGGCAAGGCCTTCCACGCCATCGTTCTGCTGGAAAGGCACCTGAGGGAGAAGCACTGTGTCTTTGATGGGGGGAATGGCACTGGGAATGGGGGAAGCCAGAATGGCACACCCAACGGTGTAACCCAGACCTCCAAGCGTGGGGGAGGAAGCGAAAGATCGACAGTGGCCACGGAGCAGGCTGACCTGCAGAACATGCTGCTAAAGAATGCGAGTCAGGATGTAGCCAACAGCCATGAGGCCAGCGGAGGGGAGGAGGAGCTGGACAATTCAGAGCCCATGTACGCCTGTGACATCTGTGGAGCGGCCTACACTATGGAGAGTCTTCTGCAGAACCACCGACTGAGGGACCACAACATCCAGCCCGGGGACGACGACGCCGGCACCCGCAAGAAGAAGGCCGACTTTATCAAGGGAAACCACAAGTGCAACGTGTGCTCACGGACCTTCTTCTCTGAGAACGGCCTGAGGGAGCATGCCCAGACCCACCGTGGTCCCGCCAAGCACTACATGTGCCCTATCTGTGGAGAGCGCTTCCCCTCCCTGCTCACGCTCACCGAACACAAGGTCACCCACAGCAAGAGCCTGGACACGGGCACGTGCCGCATCTGTAAGATGCCCCTGCAGAGCGAGGAGGACTTCATAGAGCACTGCCAGATGCACCCGGACCTGAGGAACTCTCTGACGGGCTTCCGCTGTGTGGTGTGCATGCAGACGGTCACCTCCACCCTGGAGCTCAAGATCCACGGCACCTTCCACATGCAGAAGCTCTCAGCCGGCGGGGGCTGCTCAGCCTCCTCCTCCCCCAATGGCCAGCTGCAGCAACACAAGCACTACAAGTGTGCCCTGTGCCTCAAGGAGTTCAAGAACAAGCAGGATCTGGTGAAGCTGGATGTGAACGGGCTGCCCTATGGGCTGTGTGCTGGCTGTATGAGCCGGGCTACCAACGGCCAGTCTCCCAGCGGGGCCACCACGCCCCAGGAGGCCGGGGGAGAGAAGGCTGTGGTTGGGCTGCGATGCCCCGAGTGTGCTGTGAAGTTTGAGACCCTGGAGGACCTGGAGAGCCATGTTCTGGTGGACCACCCCGAGATGAGCCCGGAGAACAGCGGGGCCAAGAAGGTGACTGATGCCTCTTCTATCCCTAAAGTAAGAACACACTTATAATGTTTTCCCCCACTATGGCTGGATCAGCACATTGATTTACATTGAAGTCTACGTACAATATATGAAAATTGTACTGCTATTTACCGAAAAAGGTTTCGGTAAATAGCAGGTTCAGTTTAGTAATTTATGAATCAGTCACATGGTGAATAACCAACATGGTCCTCTGCAGTATAAAATAAATGGAAGTTATTGCCAACCCAACAAAACGTTTAATGGCCCTGCATTTAGACAAATCTAATGAACGTCATTGTATTCAATCATTCCTAATCCTTTTTGTGTGATCTGAAATCTAAAGATTTTAATGTCATTTTTATTTTATTATGTCAGTTGACGCCATGTTGTTCCCACTTATACTTATCATGGGTGCAAAAATAGCCTAGCTTTTAAAAGATTTCCCTCATACAATACTATAAGCATTTTAACGGTATTTTCTAGCAGTGTGTCAGTTCCCAGTGGCTAGCGTGTCAGTAAGAAGTTGTGCTCAGTTAGATGTGTGAATTCATGGCTGCGTTTCATTTGGGCCTGGCGGGGCCTGCAGCTCGGCCCTGCTGAGGCATTGTGTGGCCTGTTCGCTCTACTAGATATTGACAGTGAGGTCCCAGGGACGCTCAATTCTTAGCTCCGCTTTTGTTTCAGCTCAGTGTAACAGCAAGGAGAAATCCCCCCCCCCCCTCCCCCCAGTACATCCTTTTTGTATTGTGTCAGTGAATGAGCAGTTTGATTCCCTCTCTAAAATGATTGTCTACCTGTCTGTTGCATTGCAGAAAAAGACGTACCAGTGCATCAAATGCCAAATGACCTTCGAGACAGAGCGGGAGATCCAGATCCACGTCGCCAATCACATGATTGGTGAGTCAGCCTAGTCACTTCCTGTTTGTGTGTTTACGCGTGTGTTTGTTATCTCTGTGCACGTCTCTCCTTTCAGTTTCCTCTGGCTCCACAGCCTTCTGTTTGGCCTAGCCCTCGCCCTCTCTCTCCCCGGCCTGCACAGCACACAGGTGTGAGACAGACAGGTGAAATGAACAGCTCTATTTCTGGAGCTGCCGCACTCGACAGCTGTTCCATTGTCTAACACTTGACTGCGCAGCTGAGGCCGCGGCTGCAGGTCTGATTGCTCCGTTAACTCTTCACTATGCGACCAGGGCTGTGACTGCAGGCCGTGGTGTACAGTAAAAGGACAACAAACATTTCCTTTTCTTGCTCTCCCTTTTTCCTCCTCATCACTGGAATTTCTCCCAGGCAATAGCTCTCGTCAACACTCTCTAGGACATTATAAGGATGAAGTGTTTTTTCTCTGCTCTACCAGTAACATTGAAGTCTACGTACAATATATGAAAATGCTAAGGTTTCGGTAAATAGCAGGTTCAGTTTAGTAATTTATGAATCAGTCACATGGTGAATAACCAACATGGTCCTCTGCAGTATAAAATAATGGCACTGTAGAGCATTTCCTTTGTATGGTCTGATTGGCCAACCACTACTTACCTTGTGTGTTCACCACCGCGTACTGACATCCACACCTGGATGTAGAGGACACAGTGGAGAGTTAGGAGGCAGGGACGATCACATGAGGGCGGCATATTACCTCACCCACAGTATGCATATCATTGTAATAATATGTTGTAACTAGGTCTCCACAAAGTTAGCGAGACCTTAAAAGCAGCCCAAAGATGCCAGACAGACTCCCCCCTGATTCCCACCAGGTGGATGACATTTCCCAACACATGCTATCTGGATGCAAGTCAGGTTAACAGGCTCTGATGCAGCACAGAGGTATGTGTGCTCAACTGAAAAGTTCCTCTGTAGTTTTTTACGGGCTTCCTCCCTCTGTGTTGTTATTCTGTAACTAATAATTGCTGCCGCAGTGTACTGTAGTGTAGATTAACAAGCTTGGCCTGTGAGTAATTTGGGAGAACAAACGGCAGAACACTGAGAGCCGCAGCGACTCCCCAGCCTTCTCCAGGCCTGACAGCTGATATCAGAGTTGTGCCGGTTGATGTATTTTCAGTGCGTGGGTCCTCCTGAGTCCTGCAGTAGTTGTCTGGAGAGAGAGAGCTGGTACAGAACAGAACCACAGATATAGTGTACAGGCTTGCTTCCTAGCCCAGCCCAGTCTGGCTGGGAACAGAGCTTCTCCCCACTGGATTCATTCACCAGCCCAGTTTTCTTTTTCTCTTACTTCCCATCACACTGTGTTCATTTTCCTCTCCTATCTGAGGGCTGAAAGCCCATCCCATCCATGTCCCCATGCTCTCTCTCCTCCCCCATCTCCACCTTCAGCCCTCTACCCTGAGAATCCTCTCCTTTCAGAGCGCTCTCTCCCCCTAAAAGACTGTACCGCGATGGGGAGAGATAGGGGGGCTTGAAGGGGGGCAGGCTGAACGCTCGTCTCTCTTAGCCTCCATGGAGGGAATTTTGGGTTAATTAACATCGTAAATTTCAGAAAAACTGGAGATTAATTATGGAATTGAGGCAGATTATTTTCAATAATGTTATTATTTTATTTCTTTCGAACCCCTCTTCAAAAATGGATGACGTTTATTCAACAGTGAAAAAGAGCAGTGTCTTTACCTTTATCTGGCGAGGCGTCTGTGGTGAGAAAATTGAGGAGAGATCACAGAGGAGGAGTTTTCTGCTCTCCCTCTCGCTCCTCTCTTTCTTGGGCAGATTACGAAACAATCATTAAAAAGCTACGCTATCTGTCGGCTTTGATACATGACTGCTGAGGTTATCCCTGAGCTTTGATATATGACTGAGGTCATCCCTGAGCTTTGATATATGACTGCTGAGGTCATCCCTGAGCTTTGATATATGACTGCTGAGGTCATCCCTGAGCTTTGATATATGACTGCTGAGGTTATCCCTGAGCTTTGATATATGACTGCTGAGGTTATCCCTGAGCTTTGATATATGACTGCTGAGGTCATCCCTGAGCTTTGATATATGACTGCTGAGGTTATCCCTGAGCTTTGATATATGACTGCTGAGGTTATCCCTGAGCTTTGATATATGACTGCTGAGGTCATCCCTGAGCTTTGATATATGACTGCTGAGGTCATCCCTGAGCTTTGATACATGACTGCTGAGGTTGTCCCTGAGCTTTGATATATGACTGCTGAGGTCATCCCTGAGCTTTGATACATGACTGCTGAGGTCATCCCTGAGCTTTGATACATGACTGCTGAGGTTATCCCTGAGCTTTGATATATGACTGCTGAGGTTATCCCTGAGCTTTGACATATGACTGCTGAGGTCATCCCTGAGCTTTGATATATGACTGCTGAGGTTATCCCTGAGCTTTGATATATGACTGCTGAGGTTATCCCTGAGCTTTGATATGACTGCTGAGGTTGTCCCTGAGCTTTGATATATGACTGCTGAGGTTATCCCTGAGCTTTGATATGACTGCTGAGGTTATCCCTGAGCTTTGATATATGACTGCTGAGGTTATCCCTGAGCTTTGATATATGACTGCTGAGGTTATCCCTGAGCTTTGATATATGACTGCTGAGGTTATCCCTGAGCTTTGATATATGACTGCTGAGGTTATCCCTGAGCTTTGATATATGACTGCTGAGGTTATCCCTGAGCTTTGACATATGACTGCTGAGGTCATCCCTGAGCTTTGATATATGACTGCTGAGGTTATCCCTGAGCTTTGATATGACTGCTGAGGTTGTCCCTGAGCTTTGATATGACTGCTGAGGTTATCCCTGCGCTTTGATATATGACTGCTGAGGTTATCCCTGCGCTTTGATATATGACTGCTGAGGTTATCCCTGCGCTTTGATATATGACTGCTGAGGTTATCCCTGAACTTTGATATTTTACCCTCTTTTCTCCTTATAGAAACCCTTCAGAATGCGCAAGTCTTAGTTCTCACTAGGCATTTCCAACCTAAAATGTCCTGAAACATGTTCAGATTTTTACATTGTACACACATTCTATGTTATACATTAGTTTGTTAGCTAGAACAGTAGCAACAGTGAAGTTATTCTTCATTCTACTCCATTGTTTACAGTTTGTAAGGTGATGGATACAGTCTTCATCCCCATTGTGGCAGACAGGTAGTTTTGGAGAGAGGGATCTAGAACAAGAGGTTTTCAGTGTGTGTTGTCTGTGCGTCACATCACTAATGATACCTTGTCGACGCATTTGTCAGCAGTGATAATCATGTCGACTTCATTTCTTCCTCTCCGCTACTTCGCTGGTGTTCAGACATTCACCCTACATTTCCATAAATGTTATTAATGTGCATCTGCCGTCACAGGTCTGTGTGGTAGAGAGATGTGTGTGTTGTGGTTGAGCTTGGGTGGGTATCTTTTGTCATATATACTATCTCAGCCCCTCTCATAACAAATCCCCCTGATGTAACTGAGATACCTGAAATAAACTCACCTGCGCAGTTGACATTGACACACACACACACACACACACACCTCCCAATTGTACATCCCTGCTCTCTTCACATTTGCACGGTGAAGATGTTAACTGCAGACACCTCACCTACCCGGCCCTGTTATCCACAGTGACATTTGTGAAGGTGTGATCATACCCCCGCTCTCCCCTCCCAGTTTTGTCTTGGATGATCATTAACAAGGTGACACTGCATCTCAATCAGTTTACCTCCTGAAAGATCCAACATCTGCTCAATGCGGCTCCTATCTCCTTCCTGTGCGAGTATACTCGTGTGTCTGTGTGTCTGTGTGTGTGGGGGGGGGTTTGTGCAACTTCCCCACTGTCACTTTTCTTATACACCTCTACCCCACAGAGTGTGGGGATGCACACACACAAACTCACTTAGCATTGAAGATGGTGAGATCTCCCTAAAGCCTATACCTGGAACTGTCTCTGTGGAAAGGTTGTGACACAGTTATTGTAGAGTGAAGAGGTACATGTGTGAACGGATGTGTTCAGCTGAAGTTGATGCTCCCCTCAGATGGCTTGTTATGCATGCATCCTCACTAGCTGCGGATTTATTTTCGTGTTGCTAGCCAAGTTTGAGTGCGGAGGGTAATCGATGAGACGGGGAGAAGTGGAGGAGCAGGCATGGAAAAGTCCTTGATTACATGGAGAAAAGGGGGTGTAAAAACCTGGTGTTTTAATTCATCTGAGTGGTGCGCCAGGCAACTGCCATACGAGAGGCCTTCTCCAGGAGGCAGTGAGCCTAGGGGAATGGGTGTATTTCTCCCACTGCCCGTCCATTCCTATTTCTCTGATTGTTTAATGTAGACGTACCATGGCTGGGTGGAGAGGAGACAACACGGCTCAGACAGCTCACACTGTCACGTGTGATTACGCTAGCAGAATTATTATTCTGTTACACACGACACGTACACT